>NW_006209676.1:1755677-1780757 GCF_000334495.1 Tupaia belangeri chinensis
AAAAAAAGAATTATTTATTTAATTTTATTTATTATCATTATTATTTTTTAACTTGCTGAGAAAGAGAGAGAGAAAGTGAGAAAGCAAGCCACCGCCAGGTCGGGACTTGAACTGTGGCTAGCTATGTGAGAGTCCAGCATTTCAACCACCATGCCACCTGCTGCCCCCTCCCCCTGACTCTTTTCTAATCATTTATGCTTTTAGATCTCTTGCTAGGTACCTCTATAATTAAACAAATTTAATTATAATTAAATACTGCAACAACTTTTCTTTGTTGCTTTATCAACTTCAAATTATTTACTGATTCTTTGCTAGGAAAGCTAAGAATTTAACTCACTTATACTGTCCCACTTTTTACATCCCATCCCAATATTTGAGGTTATAATTTTTAGTTCTTCTGTTTGTTATCTTTTTAAAAAATAATTATTTTCTTTAACTTTATTTATTTATTTTAATTTGATCAGAGAGGAAAAAGAAAGAGAGAGAGAGAGAGGGAAAGTGAGAAAGCAAGCTGCCAGTTCTGGGACTCAAATTGGGTTCAGCCATGTGTGAATCCAGTGCCCTAAACCAGCATGCCACCTGCCAGCCCCTGTTGGTTATCTTTCTAAACTGCAAATATATTTATACATATTTCAGTGCATTCATGTTAGTGCCTTTGATTTCTCTTTATATAGGATGATAACAACAACCTTTCTTTTCTTCTTTAAAAATAATTTTTCCAGAGTGTGGGTGCACACACATACGAAAGAGAGAGAGAGAGAGAGAGCGAGAGAGAGAGCGCGAGGGAGGGAAGGGAAGGGAAGGGAAGGGAAGAGACGAGACGAGACGAGATGAGACGAGACGAGACGAGATGAGACTACCCTTCATAGGGCATGATCATGCAGCAATCCCTTCTCCTCCTTTTTTCCTTCTTTTGGGATTTTGGGCATGTATGCATATACATCTGGTATGTCTTTCAGTCATCCGGTCTGGGACTTGAACCATGCAGTTGGCTGTGTAGGATCCAGCCTCCTCAACCACCATGCCACCAGTTAACCCTCTCTTTTCTTTTCATAACTATTGGCAATAGTTTGACTTTAACATTGTGCAGGCTGTTTACATGATTGTATAACCACAATAAAAATTTCTACAGTTTATCTATAAGATGATTTTAGGTCTTATGAACCAAAATGCCTTATATTTTGACTACATAAATACTGTGGAATGCTAGGTTATACGTTATACAAGGAATGTACTTCATTTTGTATGAGCCCAATGTCATGTCCCTTTGGGCAAAGAACAATGTTCCTAGCAAAGAGGTAAGACTGTATTTTCTAACTCTATCAACTGTTTGCAGTCATGCCATATATTAGCTTTTTTGGTGAGAACACATAATGTTTGCAGTACTTTTTTCCGTTTTTTTGGAGCTTCTAATTGTTTTTCTTTAACTTGGGGATATGGAATGGTGTACCTTCATCACACCCTTTAGTCTCATTATTATTATTATTATTATTATTTTGGCTAAAGGGTGTGTGTATTCACCAGAGAGACAAAGAGACAGAGAGAGAGAGGGAGAAGAGAAAGCACCCATCATGGGAAATGGCCATGCTGCAATCCCTTCTCCTCCATCTCTCCCTCCTTTCAAGAATTTGGGCATGCATGCACATGTGCCTGGTGTGTTTCTTAAGCTGTGGGGTCGAGGAGTTAAACTGCACAGTTGGCCATGTGGAATTCAGCTGCCTTAACCATCTGGCCATGGACCCTTACACCCCCAACATATACCATACTAAAATGTAACTATGCTGTATGGAATCACTCCTTGCCTCTTTTATTTATTTATTTATTTTTAAGTTTGCTATAGGGTACGTGCACTTGCCAGAGAGAGACAAAGAGAGGGAAAGTGAGAAATCATATTCCAGATGGGATGGCCATGCCACAATCTGTCCTCCTTTCTTCTTCTTCTTTTTTTTTTTTTTTTTAAGAGGTTTTTGCTATAGGGCGTGTGTGCTCGCCAGAGAGACAGAGAGACAGAAAGTGAGAAATCACCCTCCAGGGGGGATGGCCACACCCGCACACACGCCTGGTCTGAGTTTTAAGCCGCTGGGTCCGGGACACAAACCGCAGTCGACTACATGGGAGTCCAGCGCCATAGCCATTATGCTAACTGCTGGTCCCATGTCCTCCTTTATTCTCTTGAGATGTTTGGGTATGCCCGTACACATGTCCAGCGTGATTTTTCAAGCTTCTGAGTCTGGGACTTCGTGCAGTCAGCCATATGGGATCTAGCTGCCTTAACCTCCGCCATCTGCAGGCCGGCCCCCTTGCCTCCATTTTAACTATGTATAGAGAACTCCTGCCCAGAGAAATCTTATCACCTTATGTATTTCAGATTGGCTGCTCTTTAGCTGTCATCTTGAGACTGCCCTTCACTACTTCTAACTAACACAGCAGGATATAAACATCTAAGTTCAAATGCATTCCCCCAGAGTTGCCAGTGAGAATCTACCACCACTCTAATTCTTGTTCCTATTGAGGTGATCTGTTTTTTCTTTCCGGATGTTTTAGTATCTTCTCTTAATGCTTTTTTTTTTTTTTTTTTGAGAGGTTTTTGCTATAGGGTACATGCGCTCATCAGAAAGACAGAGAAAGACAGAGAGACAGAAAGTGAGAAATCAACCCCCAGGGGGGATGGCCACACCACAGTCTTTTCCATTCTCCTTTTGGGATCTTGGGCACGTATGCATATGCACCCAGTGTGAGTTTAAGCCACTGGGTCCAGGATTTGAACTGCAGTTGACCACATGGGAGTCCAGTGACATAGCCATTACGCTAACTGTTGGTCCCCTTCTCTTCATACTATTCTAAAACTTCATGAAGACATGTTATGTGTGGGTTATTTTTATTTCACTGTGCTTGGCACTTGGTGGCTCTTTACAACCAACAGACTTACATATGTTAGCTCTGGAAAATGATTCCATATTATTTTCTTTCATTATTTCCTTCTCTCCATTTTTCCTTTCTTTCTTCCCCAGACTCCAATTCATTAGATGCTGAAATTCCTGAATCAATCTTCTATGCCATTTACCACTATCTCCCCTCCCAACCCTCACTGGGCAATGGCCTCAACTTCAGTTTCCAGGACTGAGGCTGAATTTTGGCATTTTGGCCTTTATATTTTAAAATTCAAACAGTTCATTCTTGCTGTAGCATTTCGTTTCATAACATTCTATTCCTGTTTTTTTTTTTTAAAAAATATTATTTATTTAAATGAACAAAAATTGAATATATTTACTATGCACAACTTACCATTTTGAAATATGTGTATATTATAGAATGGCTAAACTGAACTAATTAACATATATGTTATCTCATATTTTTTCTTTTAATGGTGAGAACACATAAAATCTACTTTCTTTTTTTATTTTATTTATTCATTCATTTTAATTTGACCAGAAAGAGAGAGAGAGAGAGAGAGAGAGAGAGAGCCACCAGGTCTGGGATTCGAACCGTGGTTGGCCATGTGGGAGTGTCCAGTGCCTTAACCACCATGCCACCGACTGATCCCCATAAAATCTACTTTCTTATGGGCCAGCCACTTGTGGCACAGTAGTTAATGCCAGCACCCTGCAGTGATGGGAGCCATGTGCTGACCATGGTTTGGGTCCTGGGTTGACACGAATAACATGCTCGTGGGCCAGCTCCATGGCCTGGTGTGGCTGACTAGTGGTCAAATACTGGCTCCAGTGGCTGGAAAAACAATGGGCACATGTGCATGCCCACAATTTCAACAGGATGGAGAAAGGGAGGAGAGGAGATTGTACAATGACCACACCCCATCTCTCCCTGTTTCTCTCTCTGGCAAATAAATGTGTTCCCTGGCAAAAAAAAAAAAAAAAAATCCAAAACCAAAACAAAAAAAGCAAAACATCCTGGGTGTGTGTGCAGGTGCCCAAGATCTTGAGGAGCTGGAAGGCTGGGGGAAAAAGGGCTGTGGTGTGACAAGATCCTATCATAGGTTCTCTCTCTCTCTCATGTATACTCTTTCTACTGTAATAAAAAAAAAGGAACTACATTCTTGATAATTATTGTATGTTATTTTCTTAGTACAGGCTTTATATGCCTGTCAAAGCTTTTACTAAAGATCTGATAAAATAGAACTGTATCAATCAGGCTAGAGTCCCCTTGGGAAAAAGAATTCACCGTATATGATACTTTCATGAAAGACTACAAGTAGAGTTTTGGGTAGGGTTAAGGGAACAAATCAGGTGTGCCCAGACTAGCACAGGAGGGTACTGTTATAACACAGAGTTATGCGAGCCTTGAAGGTACTAAAATCATGAACTATGTCGGGATGATGCAGACAACACAGGTTGATAAAGGTGCTGTCTCTCATGCCAAATGCAAGGACTAGGCTGGGAAGAAACTGTGAGCAAGGCTGGCAGTTTATGAGTCCCAATTCTCCACTGTGTTGCTATACTAGCATGCACTCAATTTCTCTGCCCTGAGCTTTACTGATGGTACCCCATAAGGGCAAAATAACACCCCCAGCCTTACTATAACTTTTACAGTAAAACCAACTAATAATCCTAAAAAAAATGCGGACTCCTAAAGCGGCTGCGAGCACCTGCCTGGAAGATAACGAAGAATGCTGAAGCTCCTCTCAGAGCAGTCAAGCTGCTCACAAGACCACATTCCTTTCCCATGTAGACATTAGACTCACCCTCTTAGCTGTGGATTACCCCAGAGATAATATAGGTATTCCACTTTAGTATATATTAATCTTGTCTTTACTTAACCAGACAGGATTTATTTCTAGGCCCTTGTAACCAGCAATCGCTGCCACCCCTAGCCTGAGGCTGAAGTTCTCAAGTGACCTGGGGCTCAAGTTCTAAAGCCGATCTGGGACTAAAGTTATCAAGCTGGCCTGGGACTGAGGTTATTAAGATTCCTGGGAGCCCTCTCATCCAAAAGACCCTTCCTGGTAATCAAGATCTAAGGAGGGAACCAGCAGTTAGCGTAATGGCTATGTCACTGGACTCCCACGTAGTTGACCGCGGTTTGCGTCCCGGACCTGGTGGCTTAAAACTCACGCCGGGCGCATGTGTGTGTGTGCCCAAGATCCCGAGAGGAGAATGAAGAAGGGATTGCGGCGTGACCATCCCCCCTGGGGGGTGATTTCTCGCTTTCTGTCTCTATGTCTCTCTCTGTCTGTCTGGTGAGTGCACACGCCCTATAGCAAAAAATCTCTCCAAAAAAAAAAAAAAGTAAAGATGTAAGGAGAGAATGCACCAGACAAATGGACTTCCTCATTCTAAGAATTATGACTGTTTATACCTAAACAAAACAGACATCATGTTTTATGATTATTGTCCCTATACTTTGAATGCTTTACCTTTTAGAGTAAAATCTTTCACTTACTTCCCCTCACCCATCCTACTCCTGTAAAACTCCTCCAATAATAAATACACATGTCTCCTGGCCATCAGGGCTGCAGTCTTGAGCTTACTCTGGCTGTAGCCGGCTGAGAACATGCTAAAGGGCATGAGGTCTCAGTCTGATTCCTATTCACCCGTGCCGCCTTCCTGTGTACCCACCCCAGCTGGAGCACGGCTTCCAGCAGGACTAGGGGATCTTCTAAAAGGAACTATAATATAAGACTTTCTTCTGCCATTCCATTTACTGGCTAGGCTGCCCCTTGGCCAGACCAACCAGAAGTCAGTCAGCAAGAAAGCCCAAAAGATGCAGTGTGTAAGGGTGAGAACAGGGCCAAGAACAGACTGAGAAGGACAGAGTGGATAGAAACTAGTACTGGGACCAGCAGTTAGCGTAATGGCTGTGTCGCTGGACTTCCATGTAGTCGACCACGGTTCAAGTCCTGGACCCGGCGGCTTAAATTCACGCCGGGGGCGTATGCGTGCGTGTCCAAGATCCCAAGAGGAGACTACATTGCAGCATGGCCATCCCCCTGGGGGGTGATTTCTCGCTTTCTCGCTTTCTATCTCTCTGTCTCTCTCTGTCTTTCTGGCGAGCGCATGTGCCCTGTAGCGAAAACCTCTCCAAAAATAAAGAAAGAAAGAAAGAAAGAAAGAAAGAAAGAAAGAAAGAAACTAGTACTAAAGCCTAATGTCTTATTAGCAACATAGTTCAAATATCTAATATCAGAAGATTTCACAAAATATAATAGGAATATTGGATATTATTAGGTATACTGGTAATATTGGATATTATTAGGTAAACTATTAAGAAACCTCATTTTCATTTTTTTTTTGAGAACAAAACCACATAGCAAATGAGTTTAAAGATAATAAAGGCTGGGGATGCCAGCAGGTGGCATGGTGGTTAAGGCACTGGACTACCATATGGCTGACCGTGGTTCAAGTCCCGGACTGGAGAGCTTGAAAATCACTCTGGGCACATGTGCATGTGTGCCCAAAATCCTGACAGGAAAATAGAGGAGAAGGGATGACTGTGGCATGGCCATCCTCCTGGGGATGCTTTCTTACTTTCCCTCTCCATTGTCTCTGTCTCCTTCTGTTGAGTACAAGCGCCCTACAGTAAAACCTCCCCCCATCCCACCCAAAAAAAGGGGAAAGGGGGAACCAGCAGCTGGCGTAATGGCTATGTCGCTGGACTCCCACATAGTCGACCGCAGTTTGCGTCCCGGACCTGGTGGCTTAGAACTCACGCCGGGCGCGTGTGTGTGCGTGCCCAAGATCCCGAGAGGAGAATGGAGGAGAAGGGATTGCGGCATGACCATCCCCCCTGGGAGGTGATTTCTCGCCTTCTGTCTCTATGTCTCTCTCTGTCTGGCGAGCGCACACGCCCTATAGCGAAAACCTCTCCAAAAAAAAAAAATAAAAAAAAACAAAAAAGGAAAGGAAAGGTAATCAAGGCTGGGACAGCCAGTGGTGTGGTTTTTAAGGTGCTGGATCCCACATGACTGACTGCATGGCTCCAGTCCTGATGGCTTAAAAACACACCAGGCCCAAAATCCCAAGAGGAGAAGGGACTGTAGCATGGCCATACCTCCTGAAAGGTGTTTTCTCATTCTCCCTACACCCCCTTGTCTATGACCTACAGCATAAAAAATGGGAGATAATCGAGGCCACAACTGACTAACTTCTGGCTGTGATAATGCAAATTAATGCCAGCCCAAAGGCCTTGAACATAAAAATCAAAACCAAACTTATTTTGAACAAAGAAAATTGTTAACAGTATTGAAAATCTATGTCATGTAAGTACTAGAAGTCATGCTTACGGATACCCTTGGGTGGCAGTGACTGGGATGGAGCAAGAGAGACTTTAACAGTAACATGTTACTGTTGTTAACTACTAACGTTGTTTCTTGATCTACATGCTAGTTACACAAATGTATCCATGTTATAAAAATCCACTGATTGGTGCACTTGTGATTTGGATGTTTTTGTATCGGTATATTTAAAAACAAAACAAAAACTTGAAATCAAACAAACAAGGGACAGCAGCCATGAATTCAACTTAAAAAAACAAAACAAAACAAAACAAACCAAACAGCCAATATGTCAATTTATTTTTTTATGCCCCACTTTAGGCATGGCCTCATTAATAGCTAACAAGGATTTACTGGAATATCCAAAACAATGTTGTGTATTTAACAGAAATGAAAGACAAAGCTTAACTTCAAGGAATTTGTGATCTGCTTAGGAGAACTGAGTATTTAGACATAAAATTAATAATATTAACAAGTGGACTAGCAGGTGGCATGGTGGCTGAGAAGACAAGATCCCACCTGGTGAAGCAGTACAAGCCCATGACCAAGAGGATTAAAAAACGAACTGGGTACATGTGTGTGCATGCCCAAAATCCCAAGAGGAGAAGGCACTGTGGCATGGCCATCTCCCCCCCCCCCCTGCTTTCTCACTTCCTCCTCTGGTGAGTGCACGCACCCACAGCAAAAACAAAAATAAACAAAAAGAACATTAACAAGTGAAATATCAGACAATGAGGAATGCTATAGTCAAACAAATCCAACACTGATATTTAACTGATTCTCATGGGAAGACCTTGACAGAAATACTCCTAACATGGGCTTTACCTGGAGATCTTTTTCTCTTTAACCTTACCAAATGTCAGCTAGGTCAACTAGGCCAAATGCTTATGGACCCTGCATTTAAACCTACAGAGCGTAAAGAGCCACAAAGCCATGAAGATAGCTAAGCTTCTTCTCTCTTCTGACCCGTACTTACTAGGAGACAAAGTAATAGAGGGAAGGTGATTTTGATACTTTACTACTGAGGCAATAAAGCATAGAGCATAGACCCAGAGGATGATTTCTGCATATTATAAGATTTGTGTCAGAAAAAGAGAGATATCTGTGGGTGGCAAGAACAAAGGGATGCCAAAGAGGCAGCTAAAATCCCAAGAGAAATAGCTACATGGTGCATCTAAGAAGACAGGCATTTCCACAAAGATCCCAGACCCTGACACGTGGACAGAAGCACTAAAGAACCTCTGGATCTGAAGGGATCTTTTGGCCAGGGATGACTGCTATCTCAGCAGTAACCCTTGACTCTAATGCTTCACTCCTGGCTCAGGGAACTTTAGAAAAATCTGGAGTTAAACATTTCCCCACCCAGGTGTATGGGGGCCAAAGTGCAAAATGCAAAGGAGTTACAGAAAAATCAAACTTATATTTCTTATAGATCCAAGTCTGAGACCTATTTACTTTTTCTACACGTGTAATAATATTTTGGTACACAACACAAGAGTTTAAGGTTTTGCAAATAGAAAAAGAAAAATGAGAATACATTTTTGTTTTATTTATCTGGTTCCATCAGTACAAGCTGCTCCATATAAATGAGTTTCCTGAATGAGTAAAGAGTCTATACTATTAATACAAATGACTGATCTTGACATCTGTTAATGAGATTAGAGAACCAGTGTCCTATTCTAAATTACTCCCAGACTGGTGTACTTTTACAGTTTTTGTGTCTTTCTTTACTTCTTAAATTGCTTTTTTTACTCTGGTAGTAACTGTCCATAGTCTGGTAGTAACTGTCTCTGCAGAGCTCAGTGCATACGGTTTGAGTTATCTTCTCTCATTTTTTTTCTTTTTTTAAAGATTTTTGCCACAGGGCTTGTGTGCTCACGGAGGGTGGGGGTATATAGTGAGAGGGAAAATAAGCACTCATTCTCCAAGAGGATGGCTATGCCACAATCTCTTCTCCTCTTGGAATTCTAGGCATGTACGCACATACACCCAGCATGATTTTCAAGCTGTCAGGCCCAGGACTCGAACCGTGGTTAGCCATGTGAGAGTCTAGTGCCCTAATTATGCCACATGCTGGCCTCCCTCTTTCTTCTTATTCTGTGTTCTGTTTCAAATATATCTTGGGTTGGAATATCAGAAAACCAAGCATATTTAACTGTGCTTACATGAAGAATCAAGAGGTACTGAGTGGAGATCTCAGGGTTCATGAGTGTGGGTCTGGTGATTTTACAGTCTGTTCTTAGTTTCTACCAGTCCTAGCTACATTCCTTTGTTCTTTCTTTGTTTTCTTTTTGAATTACTTATTGTATTTATTATTACTGTTATTAGTTTTTAATTTTTTAGAGGTTTCTGCCTTAGGGTGTGTGCACTTGCTAGTGAGAGAGACAGAAAGAGACAGTGAGAGGGAAAGTGAAAAATCACCCCCGCCCCCAGGGGGGAGGGCCACACCACAATCCTTTCTCCTCCATTCTCCTCCTGGGATCTTTGGCACACATGCACATGCACAGTGTGATTTTGAAGCCACCGATGGGACTTGAACCAGTCGGCCATGTGGGAGTCCAGCAACATAATGCCACACCACCTGCTGGCTTCCATGTGTGAATTTCAAGCTACCAGGTCTGGCACTTGAACCACAGTCAGCCATGTAGGAGTCCAGCGTCTTAACCATCATGCCACCTGCTGATTCCCAAGCTATCTTTTTGAATTTTAAAGTTTGGAGTTTCAGTGATTGCTGTGGGTGAGCAAGGAAGAAGGTAAGTGGCCCTCTCCCCTGCTTCAGTAGGATTACCCTTGTTTTATCTATTTTATACTATGACTAGAATAGTTAGATTTCATTTAACAAAAGGATTTCGCTGCTGAAACAAGCTTGAAAATCACTCTTCCAGAAATCTGATCTCTTGACTTACGTAGCTCAATTGATGTATGTTATAGTTGCCAACATTCAAAAAAATCTCTGAAACTCCAAAAATAGGACCTGTTTTCAAAAGGAAATGAAAATTACCTGAAGTAAAGGGATGAAATCTTCCTGTTCTAGAGAGCTACAGCTGGGCTTTGCTAGAAGACAGATGAACTTAGAGGCATCATCGTGATGGTTATCCAGCAACCTAGGAAAAAACACAACTGCTTAGGAAGACAAACGATGAACACAACATCAATAGTTGGTGATTTCAGCTTGATCTAAAGGCCATTTAGATCAAGAATCAAATGCTGTCTTTTTAGTGATTTAAAAAAAATTTTTTTTTTTTTTGCTCTTTTTTTTGGGGAGAGATTTTTGCTATAGGGTATGTGTGCTTGCTGGAGGGACAAAGAGACAGAGAAACAGAAAGTGAGAATTCATCCTCTGGGTGGATGGCCATGCCACAATCCTTTCTTCTCTCTTCTCTTCCTGGGACCTAGGGCATGCATGCACATGTGCCCAGTATGAGTTTGAAGTCACTAATCTGGGACTCGAACCATGGTCGGCCATGTGGGAGTCCAGTGATGCAACAACTGTGCTATCTGCTGATCCCTTTTTTCTTTTCTTTTTTTTTTGATAAATTTTTTGCTATATGGTGCATGCGCTTGCCAGAAAGAGAGAGAGACAGAGAGACAGAAAGCAAGAAATCACCTCCCGGGGGGGATGGCCATGCCACAATCCCTTCTCCTCCATTCTCCTCTCGGGATCTTGGGCATGCACGCACACATGTCTGGCATGAGTTCAAGCCTCCAGGTCCGGGACTCAAACCATGATCAACTACATGGGAGTCCAGCGACATAGCCATTACGCTAACTGCTGGTTCCAGCTGATCCTTTTTTCTCTCGATTTTATCAAAGGAACATCTTACTAATAGTACTATAACAAGGTGTATTATTATTATTATTATTATAGAATGCTTCTGAGGCTGAGATCACAGAATCAATTGAACTATTGCAGGTAAAATAGGTTGAAATATATCTGAGATAAAACACACTTGAAGGAGAAAGTCTATTTGGTTCAGCAAAGGACATCTGGAACCAGAGTTCCAGAGCCTGCTAGAAAGGAACACATCAGATGGATTACTTGTATTACACGAGACATAAAATGCCATGCAAGTCAGTCAAGACAAGGTTCCACTCTCCCTTTTACTAAAGAGAGGTATAAACTAACTTATTTGCAAAAAAAGGTTAATCTCAATTTGATCTGTTATTTGCACAAAGCCCAGTAAGAATTCAATTTCTGATGCAAGGCAACCGATACTATTGTATTATTGAACTTTTGCGAATAACCATTCTGCCACAAAATAAGAATGCTTACAAATATTTTCCAGTTGCAAAGGGGTTTTGAAAGGAGAAAAGTTTATGTTTCAATTAAAAAAATTCTTTTTCTTTTTTAACAAATTGCTGAACCCAACAACTCAAAAGAAAACAGAAATCATTAAATCTGGAAGACAAAGTACAGAAGAAAATCTGTAATGTTTTGGAAAAAAGTCACAGAATTCTATTTCACCAGTTCAGTTCACGTAGTCTTTCACTGAATTTGCAGTGTTACTGTGGTCTGACCCTTCTGTTAACATTCAACATTATTATTGATATTTCAGAACTTGTCCCTATCATTAAGTTGGCCTTCCTCTTGGTCATTTTTTGTTCTCTTATTTATCTGTCTTTAGTTTTCCTGGTATAGTAACCCCTTCAGAATGTCTAGAAGAGCTGGTCTGGTGATGGTAAATTTTCAGGTTTTGTTTATCTGAGAATGTTTTTATCTTTTCTTCCCATTTGAAGGTTAATCTTGCAAATATAGTATTTTTGATTGAAATTGTTTTTCACTTAACACTTTGAATATATTTTCCCATTCCTTCTTTGCTCACATTGTTTCCGACAAGGGTCTGATGTTAGCTTGATGGGATATCCTTTTTTGCTCTTGCCAATTTTAGTATCTTATCTCTTTCTGCGGTTTTGGTCAATCTGGCTCTGATGTGCCTTGGAGGAAGATCTTCTCGGCTTGATTCTGTCTAGGGCCTTTTGTATTTCTTGGGTCTGGATATTTCAATGTCTCTTTAGGTTTGTAAAGTTTTTTTCCAGGATTTCATGGAATAGATTATCAATGCCTTTATTAGTTTCTTCACCTTCTGGGATATCAATTATCTGGATGTTTGGGCACCTAATGGTATATAGTATTACTCGTATATTATTCCTTTTTTTTTTTTGGTTATTTTTCTCAGTCTTTTTGGTGAATTTTTCTAGCTCAGAGGTTCTGTCTTCTACATCTGAGATTCGATCTTCTGCATGATCTAATCTGCTTTTAATACTTTCAAGGGAGGTTTTGATTTCCTGTATTACAGCCTTCATCTCTAATTGTTTCGTTTGATTCTTTTTTTTATGGTGTATATTTCCTCTTTCAGATCATGGAAGAACTTCCTCACCTCCTGGAACTCATTGTCTCTTTTCTCCTGCATTTTTTTTGAGTTTGTCGTCTCTCTTCTCTTGCATCTCTGTTAGCTTTGTCACTATGAATATTCTAAATTCTTTTTCTGACATTTCCTCAAGTTCCATTGTACTGTCTGTGGATGATGAAGGGGTTGTTCTTTCCCCATGGGGGAGAGAAGGTTTTCTTGATTTCCCATATTTTTTGTGCCTCTGTGGTAGTGGTTTCTGGTCATCTGATGGATTATACATTACTTCCTACCTTCTTGGAGTTAATTCTGAGTGTTAGAGGCATGCATAAGGAGATGGCCTGGCTTTTCGCTGGGTGTTGGGCCAGAAGGAGAGAAGTGGTTTAGGGCAGAGCGTCTTTTTTTCTATTTCCTTTGAGGTTTTGCTTCTTCACAACCTTCAACACTGATAGCCTTGATGATCCGTCTCTGCCAACTGATGTCCCTCTCTCCATGGGCTCTCTACACTGACTCATCTCCTACAGGCCTTCCTCCACCACTGGAGGTGAGCCTGCAGCACCTGGCAGGGCTCCCTCCTTGCTGCTCCCTGTGGGTCCAGCTGCAGCTGGGCTCTGGGTCCTTCCTGGAGCAGAGGGTAGCTCGGTCATCCCGGGAAACCCTTAGCCCTCTCCAAGCTGGGGCGTCTTAGGTTGCAGCTACTAGAAGGGTCCCTATTTTATGATTATATTTTATACAATCAATTGCTATACTACATTTAGCTTATAGAGAGAATTTATCCAACATGAAATACACCTCAGACCAGTCCAGCTGAGAATGCCATACACATTATCAACAGGTAATAAACCATTTCTGTGTCCCACAAATGTCTCACTTCTTTATTTTTCTCCCTAATTTCTTTCAAAAAAAATTGTTCTCCCTAATTGCTTTCCCTATGCTTTTCCCCTCTCCTACCTTCCTTCTACACTGTCTCCAGTGTCCATAACTACTTTTAGTGCTTTTATGTGGTCCAATCTTTAAGTCTCTACCATAGAGTGTGGATAGTCAGTATATGTTAAGTGGAGACATACAATGTCTCTTTTTCATAGCCTGACTTGCTTTACTCAGTAATAAATCTAAGACATAAAATTCTGTTAGTCCAGGTTGACAGACATATTCAAGACCAATTTGATGGGCGGGGGAGAGGTTTTTAAAATTAGACCTTGGAAGAACAAGCTTAAAACAATGAATGCCTTATTAAGTCTTTTTAGGTCCCAGAATTCCTTATCTGACTATTTGATGGTGATTTCCATTGTATACCATATTCTGAAAGCAAAGTTACAGTATTTAAAACCAAATTTAAAATCTTCCTCTCAAAGTTAGTTCTTTTCTTGGATGTCTACTTTGTTAATGATGGTATTATCCATCCTGAATTATATGGGCTTGCAACTTTGCAGTCATCTTACTTTATTTTTTAAGTGTTTTATTATTTTTTTTAATAAAGATTCCTTCTGGGACAACTAGTGGCTAGATACCAAATGCACAGTTTGAGTCCTGGACCTAGTGTTTTACTGGTTGAAACACTGGATGTATATATGTGTGCATATGTCCAAAATCCCAAAAGGAGAACTGGAGAAGAGATCAGGGCAGGACCATCCCCTATGGTCAATTTCTCATTTTCACTCTCTCTTTCTCTCTTGGGTGAGCACACATGCCCTCTAGCAACTGAGACAGGATTGCCAAAAGATCTTCACACTACAATTCACCCCTAGTTTCAGCCAGCCCAGGATCATGGGCACATGTGACCATGTGGGCCAGCTTTGTAGAGTGTTGTGTTACTGCTGAGCCACTGTCCAATCCTTGAAGTCATTTTAATTTATTTCATTCTTATTGTCTACATCCAATTAGTCTCCATATTTTCTTGTTTGTCTTTCTTAATCATTAATTGGATGTTAACTGTGTGTGACATATTGTTCTCAGGCCTTGAGGATGCTTCGAATAAAAAGGAAATAAGACACAGTTTTATGTGACAGAACTACACTAACGAGATTATATCACTGTGGAACAGCCATGACAGGCAGAATAAGGAAGCACGAGATGTCATGGAAGGACACAGGAGGCCAGTGAGTTTTCCTGGCAAGTGAAACAGGAAACAGAGTGCTGAGATGTGAAAAGCAGGATGTACAAATGCCTGACGTGAGAGTGTATGGCATAACTGGGCAACAAGTGCAGGTTAAGAGAAGGGACTAAGGAGTAAGTATGTGATTATTAGAGCTATGGTATGACAATTTAATAAGTAAGATCAAATCCTGAAGACCATTTTATGTTAAATTGAGAAGTTTGGATTTTTGCCTCCTCCACAGAAGGATTTTAACTTGGGCAGTGCTAAGATCAGATGTGTTTTTTAGAAATATCAAGCAAGAAACAATGAGAGCCTGAACATGGATACAGGCAGTGAGAGATGTAGAGAACGGGACAAATTTGGTAGAAGCGAAAGGATGTGGTAGTTCATAGGTATGGGGAGTAGGAGGAGGGTGAAAGGAAGGGGAGTCTATGATGGCTCTTAAGTTCCTAATTTGGACCATTAGGTGCTTAGAGTACAGGATGGGAGACCTAAAGTCCTGATAAAATTTTCCAAAAAATATTTCAGACAACTGTTGCCTTCTTTTATATTTCTACCATGCCATCAAGCCCAGGGCCTCATTATTTCATGTTCAGACTGCTAAAACGGAAGAGGGTCCTAGGCCAGCTGGTGGAATGGAGATGGCAGCTAGATCCCAACATTGTGCGGTCTGAGTCCCAGACCTGGCAGCTTGAAAACTATGCCAGGTGTGTGTGTGTGCATGCATGCCCAGAATCCCCAAAGGAGGAAGAAATGGTGAAGGAATTGCCATGTGATCATTCCTCATGTGAGTGCTTTCTTTCTCGTTTGCTCTGTCTCTGGTGAGTGCATATGCCCCCTGGCAAATAAAAAGAAAAAAAAAGGGGGGCGGGGAGAGGGTCCTAATAGGCATATCTGGCCTTTCCTAATAATAAGTGCTTATCCATCCTTATTTAAACAGGCCGGACATTCCTAAACTGCGATTCTGAAATGCTCCCAGGTCTGAAACATTTTTAAGAGAGATTTTTACTATAGGGCACGTACACTCGCCAGAGAGATGAAGAGAGAGAGAGACAGAAAGCGAGAAACCATCCCCCAGAGGGGTGGCCACTCCGCAATCTCTTCTCCTCTATTCTCCTCTTGGGATTTTGGGATGGACGCACACACGCTCAGTATGAGTTTCAAGCTTCTGGGTCTGGGACTCGAATCATGGTCAGCCATGTGGGAGTCCAGCAATGAAACCATTACACTATCTGCTGGTCCCTGAAAATTTTATTAGAGTACTGAAAGTGAAAAACTCCACACCTGACCTCATGTAACCAGTCCTCAAAATACTGTAATATAAAAACACTGTATAAAACTAACTTCGGCCTATGTATTTAAAGAGTATATAAAACATAAATAGGGGCCAGCAGATGGCGTAAGGCTTACATTGTTAGAGTCCCATGGAATCCCACAAAGTCAAACAATTTGAGTCCCAGACCTAGTGGCTTAAAACTCATGCTGGGCACACAGGCATGCGTGCCCCAAATCCCAGGAGGAGAATGGAGGAGAAGAGACTGAGGTGTGGCCATCCCCCCGGAGGATGATTTCTTATTTTCTTTCTCTCTCATGAGCACACATGCCCTATAGCAAATCTCTCTCTCTCTCTCTCTCTCAACCAAAAAAAAAAAAAAAAAAAAAAAGAACCACACACACACAAAACAAATTTTGTGCTTAAACTGGGTCCTATCACCAAGACATCTTATCATATATATGCAAATATTCCAAAATCTGAAAACCAAAACATTTCTGGTCCCAAGCATTTCTGATAAAGCATACTAAGACATCCTTTGAGGGCCAACAGATGGCATGGTGGTTAAGGCACTGGATTCCCACATGGCTGACCGCGGTTCGAGTCCCAGATCTGATGGCTTGAAAATCACGCCGGGTGCACATGTATGTGCATCCAAAATTCCAAGGAGAGAATGGAGGAGAAGGTATTATGGCATTGTCATCCCCACAGTGGGGGTAGGGGGGTGGATGGATTTCTCATTTTCTCTCTCTCTCTCTGGTGAGTGCATGTGCCCTATGATAAAAAAACTAATAAAAAATAATAATAGTAATAAATCTTCTGATTATATAATTCCTTAAACTCAAAAATGTTCAATAGTTCCCTACCACTTATATGCTACATCTAGTCTAAATGTCTAAGTTTGGCGCTTACAGCCCCTTCTAGTTCAGGTATTTGGCCTGACCCACTATTCTCTGAGCATGTCGTGTGCATGTATGCCTTTGTGCCACTTTCCCAACTGCTTTACTTGCCTAGAATACCCTCTCCCAATGTTATCTTAATGCTGCCTGTTGTTTAGGAGCTAGCCAATAAACGACTTTCAAAAAACCTTCCTTGACAATTAAATTCCTTACTAATCTTTGTATCATTTAATTTAAACATGTTATATGTACTATTAGATTACTGGCTTCTTTTTCATCTCTCTGACATCTAAAGCAAATACAGAGTTATAGCTCTGTTTTTCCTTAACACAAAGCATGGTGACTTACACAAAATGTGAGCTAACTGATGTATGCTTAACTATTTCATGGTAACTTCTAGGGCTGTAGTATGATTTTTATATTTATTCTCCTTACCGTTCTTCGGCAAGCTCAAGCCCCCCAAAGTTAAATAAATAATCCATTTCAGAAAGGGTTTAGTGTAATAGGTGCTAATGGGAACCACCTCTTGGGATCAGAAGTGGGTAGGATGATCCCAATAGAAACGGAGAAGTCTTTGAAGGGGGGAGGTACTTTTATTGAAAAAAAAAAGGGCAATAAAACTCTACTAAATAAAAACAGTAGATATGACAGATGAGAGATAATTTTTGTAGGAAGAAGTCAAATCAGGGATGACTTTTGCTATCAGAAACATGAGATAGAAAGATAAGATGAATTATAATTTTCTGCCAATGCCACTGGCTAATAAAATCTACATGGCAGGAGGAATGGAGATAAATAAGATTCATAAAAGATGAAGAACAAAGGTAAGTACAGCTATTCCAAACTAGCGTCTTCCAGAGTTCTGAAGATAAGATACTGTTCTGTTCATGGAAAAATGACATATTGTTATACAAAGGTAAAAGAAAGTAAAGTGTAATAAAGCCAAAGCAGTATTACTGACTCCATCTGAGAGGCGTTCTGCCCATAGATTGGTACATTCCAAGACCTCAAACAAAAAAGCTGTGGGGCAATGTCTTTCCTCTAGAAATACCCTAATCATAAGGAAAACAGATGTCAGCGTGTGGACATGAAGTGGGTAGTAGTGCAGGGAAAGGAGAAGGAAGGGAAGAGGCAGAAGAAAAAGACCTTTAAAGGAGCTCATCCTGACACCACCTGGAGGACAGATATTGAACCCTCCAATCCATGAGCAGTCTTGACAGGAGAGAAATTATTTCTATTCATGTTTATAACTTTATATTTGACTTTATTTTTAAGAATACATAGAGCTTGTCATACATATTCTTAAAAATAAAGGGGCAAGTCAACATATGTATGTCAAAATGCTTTAATTCTGTACCATTTTTTACCAATTATTTTTTTTACTTGAAAGTTTTAATATACTATACTTGGGCCAAATTTTCTTACATAAAGGGTACAATTCAAACCATCATGCTTACCTGCTTAGTCTCCAAAAATAGTCATACTTGGGTCTCCCTTAAAGTACCATCCCTAGCTTTTAAAAGGCATTTTAAGCACTCAAAGGAGTTCCACTAGAGGGCACTCAAATCATTTTGGTATCTGATCATAAGATAATACTTTAATATAGAGACACATTAATCTACTTATATATGTGTGTGTGTGTATACATATATTTACAGATATATACACATATGTATATACACACCCATACACACACATGCGCGCGCACGCACACACACACGTTTTTTAATGAAAAAAAGATAGGGATAGATCTCCCTATATAGCTTCATAATCAGTTTCCTGTAGTTATTCTAAATGAAGTGTTTCTTGTGCTTCATGTCTTTTTCCCCCTTTTACTTTTGTCAAAGTGTGTTTTCCCTAGGATAAAATTAAACTGATTCATCTCAATAAAGGTTGCTGTGGTCACTGCTGCTCTATTCACCAACAGACATCCAGCCTATCTCAGTGACAGGCTGTACCAAAAAACTGGCTGCCACTCTCTTTTAAGATTAAGCAGGCAAATGCAGGTAAATCAAGTTGGATACCAGTTTTCTTTTGCTATAGTTAGCCTCAGGTTCACAAATGCAGGGCCCCAGAACAGTCAAAGTAGTATGTAAAGAGTTATATTTCTTGTCTCTGGCTCTAATGTCTCATATCATAGACTAGTTCCCTTTTTTTTTTTAGTCTCCCAGCTTGTTTAAAATTTTCTCTTAAACAATAATAACTGAGTCCTTGCTGCTTTTGCAGATTTCTAAATGATTTTTGCCAACAGTGCTGAGCTCCATGTCTGAGGAGACCCTTGAGAAGAGCTGTGTCATTTCCCTAATCTTTCTACTCTATTTTCTCTCTAGCTGAGACCTTTGTAGAGCCTGGCATCTACCAGGATGAAAGCTGCTAGCTGAATGGAAGCTAGAAGATCTATACATTTTGAGTTTTTGAATTCTGCTACTATTATATGCTGATTAAAACAACGACGACAACAACATACAGGGCTAGCTCCATTGCCTGGTGGTTATGGCAGCCACGTCCCACATCGCTAACTGTTCAGTTTGAGTCCTGGCCCCAGTGGCTGGAGAACCAGGCAGGGCATGTGTGCTTGTGTGACAAAATCCTGAAAGGAGTAAGAAATGGAGAAGGGATTGTGGCATGACCATGCCCCATGAGGGGATACTTTCTCTTTTCCTTGTTTCTCCCTGATGAGTGCACGAGCCCTCTAGCAAAACAAAACAAAACTCCTGTACCAACCACAGAAGTTCTAGGGAACAATAAGCTGACCTCCTTGGTGTGCCAGGCCCTAGGCTTTACTTTGTTCCCCGACGTTATAGGCTGCCAAAAATACCAATGAAAAGTAGCCTAAGGGCAAATGCCTATTCCTTTGCTAGTGTACTCCTACAAATTAGTATGTGTGTGTGTATGTGTTTCAAATTTCTAGCCTCCAAGGACTACCATTACTTTTATGCCTGCTTACCTACACACTGAAAAAAAAAAGGAATTTCTTACATTCTATCAGGCGGTATTCTGTTGGCTAGAAGCGAGGTGAAATGGTCACCATGTAACTGGTGACACCTGAGTGTCATCCAGGTGATATAAAAGAAATAGTTCTTCTAGGGATTCTTTGGCTAAATGGCTAAAATCTACCTGGAAAACATGAAGCATTTGTAACTTGTGGCTTAGGTGTAGCTCTTTCAAAGAAGTATGTTAAAGAAGGACATCGACTGGTGTGATGCATGAACTTGGTGAACTTGACTTTGCTGCTACACTGTTTTTTCTTCATTCACGATGGGAGTACAAGAGAAAGAGGTTGAGGGAGAGAGAGAGATGTGCTCTCCACAGGGTCTAGTCATGCTCTGACACCCCATCCATTGCTCTAATACTGCAGCCTGCTCTCTCTTGGGCACTTGTAGACACATGCCTGGCATGACAAGTCTGAGTGGGTCAGGGACTTGAACCATGGTCACCATGTCATATCTGGCTTCTCCTGAGCAGCACATCACCACTGTATCATAGAGCCAGTCAAACGGTCGATTTTTAAAAATAAAAACTGGGACCAGTAGATGGCATAATAGTTAAGTGGCTGACTCCCATGTAGTCGATCGTAGTTTGAGTGCTGGACCAGGCAGCTTAAAACTCATGCCAGGCATGTGTGGATATGTGCCCAAAATCCTGAGAGGAGAATGGAGGAGAAGGGATTGTTGCATGACCATCCCTTCTGGGGGAGTGATTTTTTGCTTTCTGTCTCTTGTCTCTCTCTGTCTCTCCAGTGAGTGCATGCGCCCTATAGCAAAAATATCTCTTAAAAGATCCATTTATCAATTACTTATATTTAAGAGCATTATATTACCAAGGGATTTTAGGTGATAGAAGAAATCTGTAAGCTTAATTCTGCTATTTTATGTTGATTTTAAATAACAGTAACAGGTGAATAGCATTTTCTATCATTGATTAAGAAAGATATTGCTGTAGTTTGAGTGTGTCTCCTAAAAATTCACACGTTGAAATTTGTTTGCACAAGCAGAGCACAAACATACTATGGTATTAAGAGGGTGGAGGATGACCTAGTCAATGGCATGGTAGTTAAGATGGCCAGATCCCACATGGTTGACTTCATGGTTCGAGTCCCCGACACAGTGGCTTAAAAAACATGCCAGGTACAAGTACATGTGTGTCCAAAGTCCTGAGAGGAGAATGGCGGAGAAGGGACTGTGGCATAGCCATCCCCTTAAGGGGTGATTTCTCACTTTCCCTTTCTATTTCTGTATCTGCCTCTCTCCAGTGAGCACACAAACCTCATATCAAATTAAAAAAAAGGGGAGGGTAGATACTTAAGTCTGATTACGGTATCAAGGGGTGAGGCCTTTGTGTGGTGATTAAGAACTAGATATGGTCATTAGGATGGACACCCATGACTGAATACTGTTGGTCTTATAAGAGAGAGACAGAGAGCGAGTGCAGAGCTGATACTCGTTCTTATTCTTTGCCCCTGTGATACCCTGTGCCCCCGCAGGCACTGTCTCCCCACTAGTGTGAAGACCCTTTCCAGATGTTGCCCCTCAACCTTGGACCTCCACAACCATGAGCTGAATAAACCTTTATTCTTTATGAACTGCCCAGTCTGTGGTATAAAGTTATGGCAACAGAAAAAAAGAACTGAAAACAGCTACCAGGCCAGAAAAGGAGAGAAGAATGTATAGAAAGGGATAATCAGTTAAAAGAGCTACAAGGAGTTGGCACCAGCAGATGGTATAATGGCAATGTCGCTGGACTCCCATGTAGTTGACTGTGGTTCGAGTCCTGGACCTGGTGGCTTAAACTCATGCTGGGCGCATGTGCATGTGTGCCCAAGATCCCGAGAGGAGAATGGATTGCAGCATGGCCATCCCCCCTGGGGGGTGATTTCTTGCTTTCTATCTCTCTGTCTCTCTCTGTCTTTCTGGTGAGCGCACATGCCCTAAAGCTGTAATATTCTTCTAAAATATATAAATACATCAAGAAATAACTCCTAAAGAAAAAAGGGAGACAAAAAGAAGAAAGTTGAATTTGAATTCAAGAAAATTTGCTAGGATGTTAAAATATAAGAATATCTCGAGAAAAATTCAGTCCTTTGTTCCTTTTATGGAAGTTTTCAAAAAGTAATAATCGAAATCTTATAATTCAGTTATTTTTAATAAGTCAGTTAGGTATAATTCTAATGTGGAACATATACGAATGAAACTATTATTTTTGACAAATGTGGTTTGTTCCCCTTAAAGGAGAGTCCTTCCTTACTTTTACGTCATGACTGCCAGATTCAAATCCTGAAACCAAAATTTAACAAAACTAAGAAACTATCAAATAGTTGTTAAAGAGATATTTTTAAAGATCTTTACTGCTTAAAGACCTGTAAGATAAAGTCTTCTAGTGAAGAACTTGTCTGTGGTATAAAGAATTGTGAATTATTGAATTTTCCTTGTTAAGAGAAAAAAGGGAGAAGGAATAAAATGAATGAGAGAAATAAGTGACCCTTATAAGGGCATGTCATGAGGTCCATACAATTCTTTGCCTGGTCCCAGAGTGGTTGCTCAAATACTTACTTTCTCCACATGGCAATGAATGACTGTGATGACACAAATCCCGTCTTTTCTCCCCCTGCAGCCCTGAACATGGGGGCTTTCCAGTAGAGAGGACAGCCACAGACCTGCAAATGAAAACACAGTGTAAGCCAAGATGCAACGAAAAGAAGATAGGGCCTAAGAAAAACCTCTGGCTTTTACCCTTCATGTCACAGTGGATAGAAAAGCCCATGGAAGAACAAAACGAGGTCACAGGCAAACCTATCTACAGTAGATTCACAAAGAGAGAAGGGAAACGAAATAAGAGGATTACATGTTTAATGAAGATGGAAACCACTGACCTTTTCTCCATATTCATTTATATCGACCCCCCTCCCCATTTTGATAAAGCGCCAGCATCCTATACTACCACTCTCACAGCATATATTTTCTTTTAAAAAATAATTATTTGATTTTATTCATCATTATTTATAATTTGACCAGACAGAGAGAGGGGGAGGAGAGAGAGAGAAAGTGACAAAGCAAGCAGTCAGGTCTAGGACTCGAATCACAGCCGACCATATGGGAATCCAGAGCCTTAACCACCACACCACCTGCTGGCCCCACATCATGTATTTTATATCTTCGAGAAGAAATGAAATGACTGAATATCATGGTTATAGATGTCTTTCATTCCTTGAGCAGAAAAACAGAACCACCTTTATTACTTGGTCAGTGGATATTAATATATTCTACTTTTGCCTGTTATGTTATTAAATTCCTCAAGAAGAACCAAAAATTCTAGATGTTTGAGAAAATTGCTATCATATCTATTTAAATGGTTACAATTCAGGTAAAAATCAAAATGCTGTAATTTACTTGTATTTTAGATGCTACCACAAATTACTGCATTATTATAAAAGCTTTAGGAAAAAATGGAACTGAATATAAACTAACTTCAGGATCCTAAAAGGTACTGATTTTTTCTTCTTCAATAAAAAGCTTTTCTATTCAATTAAAATAAAATTATCCTTTCGCCTTTCTGCGCTACCCACATAGGGTCCATATGGCGTTGTTCTGTATTCTTGATGTAACTTAAAAGAAAACTTTCATAATGACCGGAGTCCTTGACGTCTTGCAAATGGAGGAGGATGTCCTCAAATTCCCTGCAGCAGGAAGCCACTTGGGTGGCACCAACCTTGACTTCCAAAGGGAGAAGTGATGGCATCTACATCATACGTCTAAAGGGGACCTGTGAGAAGCTTCTGTTAGCAGCTCATGCCATTGCTGCTGTTGAAAATCTTTCTGATGTCAGTGTCCTATCTCCCAGGAACACTGGACAGAGGGCTGTGCTGATGTTTGCTGCTGCCACTGGAGCCACTTTTATTGCTGGCTGCTTCACTCCTGGAACCTTCACTAACCAGATCCAGGCAGCCTTCGGGAGTGGCGTTTTCTGGTGGTTAGTGATCCCAGTAAACCACCAGCCTCTCTCAGAGGCATCTTATGTTGATCTATCTACCATTACTCTGTGTAACAGATTCTCCAATGCACTGTGGGGACATTCTCATCCCGTGCAACAAGGGAGCTCACTCAGTGCGGCTGATGTGGTGGATGCTGGCCAGGGAAATTGTGTGTGTGTGCGTGGCACCATCTCCCATGAACATCCATGGGAGATCACGGCTGATCTCTGCTTCTACAGAGATCCTGAACAGGAGAAAAAGCCACTGCTGACAAGGTTGTGTCCAAGGAAGAATTTCAGGGTGAATGGACTGCTCCAGCTCCTGAGTTTACCGCTACTCAGTCTGAGGTCGCAGGCTGGCCAGAAGGCGCAATGCAGGTGTTCTCTGTGCCCACCCGGCAGTTCCCTACAAAAGCCTGAAGTGCTCAGCCTGCCACTGAAGACTGGTCTGCAGTCCACACTGTTCAAGCCATTGAATGGGAGGGAACAACCACTGAGTGTTCTTAAACTATTCTTCCATAGACCTTATACAAAATAGAAATAAGGCTAATAAAGAAAAAACAATAGTTTCTAAAACAAAATATTCTTTTATAAGAAAGAGTTCTTAACTAAATTTACCTGCTTTTCTCCTAGTGGAAAATTCTTCCCTATAAGTAATAATATCATCTAAATATTGGTAGAGGAAATAGTCTCCAAATCTTCCCAATTTTGTACCTACACAGAAAACAATGCCAAATCTGAAACTCTTCAAAGAGACATGTTTTGTTATGAAATAAAGATACTCTTATTAGGTACAAGAGCCTTCACTATTCTACAGAAGGAAGCTATTCCTTTTCAGGTAGACTAGATATGTATCCACACTGGATTCAGGAGAAGCTGCCCTTGGTGTGAGGCCCCAGTGCGTGGAGGGTCACATAGGAGTATAAGAGTACCTAGTCTGACATTAGTTATCCTGACAGAACGCCCAAGGTTGCTTGCTGGGCTCCTGCCAGGGATGAGGACACAGAAGAGGAGGATCAAACCAAAGGAGGTTAGGACATGGCAGAAACAGGAAGTTGCTGCTGCCAGGGTCACTACAGTATGTTCTATAAGCAAGGTAGAATTTAAGGTTTTTTAAGTCCATAGGTTAAATACTTCTACTGAGGTTAAGAATGAGGGAAGGGTTTGCTTAGCAATCATGTGATTTGGTTTATTGTATAGATTGACTGCCAAGATACAAAGTCCATCATTAATATACTTTGGATATGGAGCCGCAGCCGCGGTGCCCG
>NW_006209676.1:1781017-1792937 GCF_000334495.1 Tupaia belangeri chinensis
GGGCTCATGCCCCGGCGTTCAGCTGCCTCTCCAGGGCTGGCGTGTGGCCTTTGGACCAGCAAGCTGAAGCGGAAAACAAGGTCTGAGAACTTGCAACTTGAGAAGATGATGGTTACCAGCCCTGCATTGCCTCAGGGAAGAACAGGAACTACTCTACCATTCTTGAAGTGAAGGTACTTAATGAGAATAGGACAGTGTGGAATGGGGTAAGTGAAGAGAAGAGGATAGAGAAAGATAGCAAGTGAGCAATAGAGAGACAGGACGTCAGTGAGAAACAGATAGGGTTTATTAACTGTTGATGATGACATGTATAGAATTCTCAACTGGATTGGTCTGAGAAGTGTTTCATGATGGGCAAAGTATTTTTACAAGCAAAACGAGAAATAGCAATTGACTGTTTTATAAAAATAATTAGAATAATAAAGATAATGATTGGGGAAAACAGAAAAGATATGGAATGTTGAAGTGGGGAGATTAATGTCTCTGTACTGACTGACGTGCATGGCATTCCCTTTTGAAGAAACAATGTAATACACTGTAAAGTTATATGTAATCCAATGTAATATGAAGAAGATATGATGATAAAAAAAAATATACTTTGGATATGTAAACTGTCAAATCTACTTTCCCCAGTCCTTTTATGCAGAATGGTAGTTTGTCATTAAAATGAATTTTATTTATTATTATTATTAAATTTATGATAGGCACATGTGCACGCACATTAGACAGAAAATGTGAAAGCAAGCTGCTGGGTCTGGGACTTGAATTGTGTTTGGCCATGTGGGAGTCCTATGCCTTGACCACCACGCCACCTGCTGGCCCAAAGAAAATGCTCTTAAGAAAGTCTTACTGATAGGTTATTGCACTTGGAACTGGGGAGCCAGTGAAAGTACAGAGAAAGACTAGAAGTGGCTTGCCAAAGGACTTGAAACTTCCACCATTAGAGTTACTTATGAATTTTTTAGAAAGGATTGGAAAGGATTAGAAGTCTTCTAGTTCAATCTTGGAAGGGGTCACCAGCTTCTGAAATGCTTCCCACTTTCTATGGGTCAACTTCTGCTATTAAACGACTTTCATTCTCTGGATTAAGGTCTTTTCTTCAGAAGACTCCGGTTAAAATGGATATATGTCAGCTCCTAAGAGTAGTAAGTCACTAAGGGATTAATAAAGTAATTATGCCCAAAGGCAAAAATCCCAAGAAATAACATAGAGAAAGACATTTTTAAAAATTATCTGACTTTGAGACCAGCAGTTAGCGTAATGGCAAGCCGCCAGGTCCAGGATTAGAACTGCTGTTGGCCATGTGGGAGTCCAGCACCTTAACCATCACTCTACCTGATGGCCCCATAAAAAGAAAAAGTTTTAAAGTAGGTAGGTGAGTCTGTTTTCCTCAGAGTGGTGGGGTACCCTGAGTAGTCAAGTGTTACGTGGCATAACAGTATCAGGCCCTTGGAGAAAATGCCAAAGAAAAAGAAATGGAGAGAGCAGTGAATGGCAAGGGCTGGGGATACTATACTTTAATTAAAAAAAAAAAAAAGTATGCCTCTGGTCTGCATCTGCTTAAAAATCAAATAATTAAGATAAAGGGAGTCATAAGGTCACTAAGAACCTAAAATGTAAATTACATAAATCAGACGGCAAAGACTAGAACTTTTACTGACAGATAAAACAATTCAGTGTGAAGACTATTTTTTTTTGCAAAGGAAGAAAATGGGCAATAAATGGGAATAGGGAGATACAGAGAATGAGAGATAGATACAGAAAATGGGTTTAGGAAACATGCTTAGAAGAGGAAGCAAGAGTAAAAGGTATGGTAGTCAAAGTCACTGGTGCAAGGAAAACTTGATTCATTCCTATAATTTGGCCTAAGAATTGCCCAACAGAAAGAACTGAAAGCACAGCTGTCTAATAATAATGCATACAGAAAATGATTAGCCAGTACCTATAATATTCTTTCAACATTTAAAAACTGTTTCCTGCTTGCTATTTCATTTGGTCCTGACTGATCCCCAGGGAGGAGAGGGCAGGTATTTTTACCCTATTTTGTATACAAGGAAATTCAGGTAGAGAGAAGCTACTTTCAGGACACAGGCATGAATATGGGGTCAAGATGCTATCTCAGAAGAGGAGTGCCAAGACCTTTGTATGCTTCAGATAGAGCTTTCTTCCCTTTTTTTCTTTCAACTTTGTGGTAGAAGTTAAAATTCCACAATGAATCCTCTGGCCCAGTCTCTGGTTGGTGCTTTTTGAATTCCTCGGTTTCTGTTCCTACACTGCACACTGCTTTTGTCCCTTAGATTCATCACCTATTCATTTCCTCACCATTATCACTTAAGGCTGTGGAAAAAAGTACAAAACTACATACTGAGAATTTAACCAACATGGGCAATAGGATTCCAGGGCTATTTGAGATCCAAGATGAACGAGCTCAACATCACCAACAGATGCAGATTTGAGAAACACAGTTTATTCTGCATTTAAAAACCAGATCCCAGCCATGACAGCTACACTTAGGCACTACTGTGAGTAGGTGCAAACTCAAGCTGGCCTTGCAAAGAGTTCTGTAAAGTACAAGAACCCAGAAAAACATTCACTTATTGCTCTGGCAACCTCTGCTCTCCTTGTCCCTTAAAGGATGTGTCTCCTCTCTTTTTCTATGCCAGTCATTTTTAAGAATGTGAAGAGTAGGTGCTGGAGACACGGGGTTCACTGCCCAGTAGCAAAAAAGAACTTGCAGTGTAAAGAACTGTAGAAAATAAGGATGAGGTAGTACGAACAGACTGCAATAACCAAGTTAAAAATGGATTAAATGAGAATTAGCTACCTGGATTAAGGAAACTTTTAAAAAAATGGTTTTAAGAATAAAGAGGCAAAAGCAATGAAATACGCTAAAGAGTATCAAAACAAAACAATCTGACACACTCACGGTATCTTCTGAGGTCATTATACATATAGCCTAGCATTTTCCCCTTTTCCTCAACCTAATTTTATATGCGATGCTAGTTTTTTGTTTTTGCCATGGGTGTGTGCACTCACCCGAAGAGACAGAGAGACATGGAAAAATTTTCTTTCTAGAATGAGTTTGTTTGTCATTAGAAACATTTAATGGATCAATAGGCAAGTTCTAATATGGAGGGATGAAGAAAGACCATTTCCTTTAAAATCACTCTAGTTCCAAACCATTTAACAAACATGACAAACATTCTGTGAGGTAAGAGATAGGGGAGAGGACAGGGTATGACTGGAGGTGGGGTTCAGGGACTTCTCCCACAAGGTAATGATGAACGGTAGGTCTTCAAAGTGGATGCCTTGGAAATAGACAGGACTGGAAGGCCATCTTAGAGGGCAAAGCTGTGAGAGCTTAAATGCAGAGCTGTGTCTGTGAGAGGGTAAAGGATCATTCTCATGTAAGAAACAGTGTTAGGCAAGCTTGGAAAGGACCTCTGGGGTCAGACAGTAGAGGCCCTGGAATGCCAAGAAGAGAAGTTTGGGTTCTTTCCTGAAGAAAGTAAGTTTTCAAACTTTTAGGCATTATTCCCCCAAACAGAAGAACTCTTCCCAGTGGAAGTGTGCAGGGGGTCTCGGGTACTCCCACTTGGTCTTCTACTTGTCTCCATGTAGATATTAGCTTCCTAAACTGGCTTTTGAAGCACAGCCTGAAACCACTGCTAAATCCTGAGGTATGATCTGACTCTTCAACATATGTACAGGATAAAAATAAAAATCAAATCCAAACAAAACAAAGCACTGCCATAGTGGGTAAGAATCCCTGACTATTGCTGAGCTGGGAAATGGCAAGATCAAATATAATGTGATGGTCATCCTGAGCATTAATTAACCTGGGAGGAGGTCTAGAGATATAGAATCCAGTTGCAGCAGTCCTGACATGAGGGAGCTACGATCTTAAATCAGAACTTGAATATACTGGAAAGTATGAAAGACATGCTTTCTAGTGTCAAATCCATTTATTTCTGGGTAAAATGACAGCGTTGAAATGGCCTAAATAGTTCCTTGTCTGGCTTTAGGGCAGAGTATGGTCAGTGGGTGGGAACAAAAAAGGGATTCCAAGTCAACACAAGAAAATTTTTTCTAAAAAAATTAAGCTATTTGATGATGGAACAGGCTGCTTGGCAAGGTAGTGAGTATCTCGTCACTGAAAGTATTCAAGTAGAGAATGAATTTATGAGTTTGTGATGTCTTGGAAATAATTTCTACTGGGTTGTCAGAAAAGTCATGATGTATTTTTTTCTATGCAAAAGTGTCATGACTTTTTTGACAAGCCAATTATATTAACTGGAAGGTTAGACTGAAAGACCACTGAGGGTTTTTCCAACATTAAGGATTTCAAGAAATAGAAGACCAGGGCTGGCAGGTGGCATGGTGATTAAAGGCTCTGGATTCCCACATAGCTGAGCGTAGTTCGAGTCCCAGATCTGGTGGCTTGCTTTGTCACTTTCTCTCTTGTTCTCTCTTTCCCCTTTTTGGTCCAATTTAAATGAATGAATGAATGAATGAAGTTAAATAAAATAATTCTTTAAAAGAAAAGACAGAAATAAATAGAAGACCAGCTAAAGATACATCAGGATCAAATAAATTTCTTTAACATGGAAAAAAAATGCATGCTTATAAACAGAGCACAAAGAGACAGTGAAGAGGAGGAGACTGGAGTCACTAGAGAAAGGAAGATTAAAAATCATTCAGTAGTTATATTACCTTTGCAATCTTCCCCATTTCATAAATGTCTGCCTTCTGATCTTCAATATCCATGAAAGCAGCTTCAATTCTGCTTAGAGTCTGTTCATGGTTACTGCAGGTATCTGGGAGTCCTTCAGGAAAGTAGAACCGTGGAATGTTTATGGACAATGGTATATTCACATTATTCACATGAGGAACAGAGGAGAGAGGTTGGGGACTACTTGGAAAGGTGGCTGAAGGTGGAAGTGATGTTCCAGATTTCTTTTCCGGTTTATTTTGTATCTAGAAAGAAAACGTAATCATGAGACACAAAAATTCTCAACAGTATATATTTTTCAAGAATACTCACAAGTAGTAGGAAGTTGGGAATAAATACAAGAAACCACAATTAGAGACAGCAGAAAGGAAAAGCTCACTCTAGAAGGCAGAAAGCATGTTTCTAGAGAATGCGTATCCATATTAAACAAACAAATATATTAAGTGACAATACCTGAGTTTATATAACTTATTTTTTAAATGCTGCAGTATATCTTTCCATTAACCACTAGGCAAAGATTTCAAAATAATCAAACAGCAATGTTGGTTAATATATTAAAGATCTCAAGAGCTATTCTCAGTCCACTGGAACAGAATTAGTAAATTCTTTTCCAACTGTTTTTAGTCTTTCCTGTGAAATTCTATCTCTTCTTCAACAGACAAAACCAAAATTTAAAAAAAAAAAATTGAAATGTATCTATGTGTGTGGTGAGGTGGGAGGCTCCTTTCCCTTCTTCTCTAGTTTGACTGCTAATATGGAATCAGTGCAACAATCTGATGCTAGAAAATCTTTGTTGAGAAAATTAACGCATTTTCATTCTGGAATGTCCTCTACCTGCCTGATTTATTTACCATCCAGGATATGCCATTTTTTCCCCAAGATACATGTTTATCTCATTTTTGCTATACTCAGATAGGAAAGGACCATGATCATCAACTTCATTCCAACTAAACCAAATTTAGTTCTGAGATTTCTAGCCAAAACAAACAAAAAAAACAAAAAAACATAAAGATTTCCTCATTTCTAATTTCTACTCTTAACTAATGATCACATTAATTACGAAAACGCAAGAGTATGTCTGTATTAGATGCTACATAAAGTATGAAAGACAGACATGACTGCTAACTAGCTAAATTTATTTATTTTATTCTTGCTATAGGGTGTATGCGCTTGCCAGAGCAGGAGATGGAGGAGAGTGAGAAATCGCCCCCTAGGGGTACTGACCATGCCACAATCTCTTCTCATTCTGTCTCCCCTTGGGAGTTTGGGTATACACACACGTGGTTCCATGATTTTCAAGCTGCTGGGTCCAGGATTCAAATCATGTAGTTGACCAGGTGGGAATCTAGTGCCTTAACCTCCACGCCAACTGCTGGCCCTACTAGCTAAATTTATTTTAAATTCACTATGAACACAAAATATTACACAAATGTTCTTAATACTATCCTTAAAGTTTGAACAATGATTTATCTATAAGAAGTAAATCTGAATATCATATTTCCTCTTGATATAAAGGTTTATATCATGATTTAATATGCAGGATAAAAATCTAGACTACCCTTAAAATGCATGAGTTTTTTAATTTTTAGGGAGATAAGCTTCACTCACATAAATATGTGATGAAAATGGTTAAATCTACTTTTGTTATACAGGGCTCATTTCCTATGTGGAGTCTGCTCATACATTAATACTATTGAGAACACAAAAGTCAGCTGCCATACCAAGCCTTTGCTGTAGTATCAAGATGTCACCATACAGAGCAACAGTCAAGGAAGAAATAGCACAGAGAGAAATGATGCCAATGAAATATGAAAAATTTAACAGATAATAGTAATGGCTTACTGGTCTGTGACCACAGGAAAAGTTACTTACCTTTTTGGAATTTCAGTTATGAAAGAGAAATTACAATCCCTTACTTCTTAGGAAGATTGTGAAGATTAAAGAAAATTATAGGGTATAATATAGGTGAAAGGTTCATTGCTGGATATGATCTGTCCTCATATGAGAAAATGAATGAGGAAGCCAAAGGATGGGGATTCTCTAAAGATTAGGGTAGACATAATTTGGCCATGGTTCTTCAGATTCAATAATAAAATGATCATTTACATTTATAAAGCAATTTTAAGATTACAAATCACTTTTGGTTTAAAAAATTGATAATCAAACGTTTTTCTCTGCCTTAATGCTAAATCTACAAATATTATTACAGTCCCATGAGTCAATAAAAAGTGCTTAACTGACAAAAAAATTGAAAAGCTATTTGCTGATGATGATGTGTATAGTAATGTCTTTGTCTTGACTGATATGCACAGTAATTGTGCTGGAAAGAGAAATATTACACACTGTGAAGATATATGTGATTAAATGCAATATTAAAATAAATATAAAATAATAAAAAATAAAGTAAGGCACAGAATTCTCTGGGGCCTTTACCAAGTCATTTATTGGGTTGTTGAGAAAGTCATGACACATTTTTGCATAGAAAAACAGAAAAATACGTCATGACTTTCCTGACAATCTAATATATTAGTGCCATTTCTTTTCCACTGTTCTGTGCAGAAATTTTGACTACAACCATGCAATCATTGAAATTCATTTTTTGTTTTCCCAAAATGTTTTCCATGATGTAATGTCAAGGGCAGTTATAGATAATTTCAGGGCTGTTATAACCATAGGATTAAGACTACTGGTGCCTGTGGACATGAAACCAGATACCTTCATGAACACACACTAGTGGGGAGGGTTTAGAACAGGGCTTCCAATGTTGATTCTGCTTTTGCTTTGACAGAAATAAGTAACATTTCCAATAAACACTGGCTATCTATTGAGAGTGTTTATTTGAATGAGAAAATATTTGCTTATGTAATATTCTTGCTTTTCTTGGTGTACTTCTTAACATGGAGTAATTCATTACTAAGTATGTTATTTATATAATTCATTAGTTAATCACATATTTAGTAAAATTGATGTTAATATTTAAAAAGAAAATAACATATAAGGTACATTTATTTTGACCTTGTGGGTGCATTAGTTTACTTTCTGTTTAGTTCAATAGGAAACACATGATATAAATACTAATGTAGCTTAATAAAACTGACTCTTTACAAACATTACAGAATAAACCTAGTAATATAAATTTTGCCAGATTCACTGGCAAGTTTAGCATCTGCTCACTTCGAATTGAGTTGTTTCAATTCAATCTAGGAGCAGCATTAAAGTAGAATCTGCTGTGTAAAGTATCTCAATTTTCCATTTCAGTCTTTCATATTAATTCAAAATATTCATTCTAAATAGTAACCTTAGACTATTATGTCACTGTAGCATTTTCAATACATGTGATTTCTGATTTACAAACCAATTCTACAAAACCACCTTTCAGAAGGTTCATCCAAATAATCTGAAAATATTCTGGGTCAGAGTAACTATGAAACTAGTTTCTTGATGGATTTTGGATGGCCAGCACTTACATAGATCTTCATTTGTACTGTACAAGCTAGGCAGCCTGTTTAGTGAGACATTGGCCAGAAGAAAGAAGGAACTCTCCAAAGTAGTCATTACAGGCAGAATGACTCAATCTCATAGTCTGCTGAAGGAAGACATTTTTTTTCATGTTGTAGAACTGGCATCCTTATTGACATACATACATTATATTATATACACATATGCACAGTTGGCTACATATAAAATACTTCTTTCTTTAAAAGAGATGACCAGGATTAATATTCTTTTTAAACAAAGACTCATTACATATGCAGTAGATGTTAATACAAACATAGTCTATGTAGTCAAAGGGCAAACAAAGATTTTAAAGTAGAAATCCTAGTTTCTCAAAGATACTTTCACTAAAAATTCTGGTATTCCTCTAGCTACACTGTAAAATACTTGTTAAGTTGTATTTATTGTCTTTAAAACTAGATTCCCTTTCTCAAAAAAAAAAAAAAAAAAAAAAAGGAGTACTGTACTCCAGGTCCAGAAGGTCTATTTTTAAACCTGGAATCCCTCTACAAATAGCTTTCTGTAAATAGCTGAATAGAGGACACAGATTAATTCCTTGATCTAATATCAAGATACAAGTGAGCTACAAAATAATTTGTGAGTTAGCTACAAAATAATTTGTGAGTTAGTTCACTGGGTGGTTTTATTAGTAACAAAATATTTTAAAATAAACACCCAAGTTTCAAACCTGTGTTTGCTGAAATGACTTTAGCCGCTTCTTAAACCGTGAGGGGAGAACAAAATCGCAACCCCTTGCCAGGAAAGCTAACTCTCCCCTTAAATCCGGGTCCCTTCGTAGAGATGTTTCCTTGATCATCATCTTTGAAAAGTGAATGTTTACTTCGCAACTGTCCAGCACACTTCCGAAGATAGTCAGACTTAATAAACTGTCAGGTAGAAAGGTATTTTTTTCTTCTTATCTCCCAAAGAAGTTAAATGCAAACATTGTGCTCTCCAAGCCTCCAGGGATCACAATCCGTGCTTGTCCTGACATGCAGCTGGTTCCCAAATACAGCCTGTGGCTCCCAATACCTGTTCATAATTTTCAGTTTAGAAACAGAACCTGCAATGGACCTGTAGCTCCTTGTAGGTAGCTTTATGTCAAATTGAACTGCACATGTTGAGAAAACAGAGCCTTCTGGGAAAGAGAGCACCCACTACTCCAAGTACCAAAGTTAGAAACATTACAGCTGGACCTAAAAATAGTGACTTCTCAGATAATGCTAACTTCTTAAACTCAGAGTATATGAGGTGTCAATCCAAATAAAGCATTTTTCCCAATAACTAAAAGAAAAAGAATATGAAGAGCTTTGGGATTTGGTACATAATATTTTATGAAAAACAGAACAGGCTGAACTTCAAATTTAACACTATTAAGAGAATTTTTTCTTATTTGAAAGTAAATAAATATCAAAAACCCTCTATATTTCTCTAGTCTAAATAGGGGGAAAAACAGGAACTTTCATCAGCACGTGGTAATTTACAAAGAGATTTGTTGGTCTCAGATTTCTGAATCTTTTTTAAAAAGAAGATGACTATCTTTGTTATTAAGCAAACTTTTAAAATTGATTATGGATATATACTTATTCACCACGTAAATGGCATTTTATTCAATGATGTACTGCATATATGACAATGGTCCTATACAATGACTATAGTCTAGGTGTGAGTAGGCTAAACCATCTAGATATGTATAAATTCACTCTAATGGTTGAACAATGAACTGCTTAGATACATTTTTCAGAATGTATCTTCATTTTTAATGACACATGACTGAAAATTTATAGTTGAAAGTGTTAAAAAAGGAACTGAATGTCACGAGAAGTTTTAAATCAAGTGAGTGAGTAAAATTTGGCTAAAATAACGGTATGAAAGGTGACTAAATAGCAATGACACAGTATATGTTGAGTATTTTTTTTTGTAAAAATGTGTACTTTAATAAGTATAAAATATATAAACAATTAGGTAAGCTTGGAGCTGACTGAGATACATAAATTAGGAGATACAAGTGTGTATCTAAATTTCCTATATATTTTTTACAGAGGATTTATTAAAGTAAATTGTTTAATATATAATTTCTCATTTGTCATTTTGGAAGTCCTTTATTGTAAAGACAATGCTTCTGTCTGATGAAAACAGCAGCCATAGTGATTACTCTGGACTACCATATTGGATAAATTCAATTTCTTTTTGAGACACCAGTTTCCTTCTGTCTTTCTGAGGTGAAGTTTTTATTATTTCTGCCGTGTCTGGTGGACCCTGATAAATCAGCAAATCTGGTGACTTACTTCCCTTAGAATGCTATGAAACTGCAGAAGAATGTGATGGTAGTCCTGCTGACCTCAAAGCTTCTGCTACATTCAGTTTAGGATTGTCTCTTCTGTCAGGAAACCTTACTAATGGCATACGAAGCTTCACTACCTGCACGACCCTGCTAGCAGATGCCAAATTGCTGCCCAACACCATCTTGCTGCCCATCACGACCCCAGAGAAGGGGCAGCTTACCGGGTACAAGCATGCCACAGCAGTAACACTGGGGGTGGCTATGTTGAGTTTTTGAGACTTTTTTCCTTTGAGTAACATTAAAAAAAAATCAACTCAGTTTGTAAAAATAGTCTTTTAAAAATTTTTTAGAAATTATTTTTGCTATAGGGTGAGTATACTTACCGGAAATAAACAGAGAAAGTGAGAAATCACTCCCCGGGGGAATGGCCACGCTGCAATCCCTTCTTCATTCTCCTCTCAGGATTTTGGGCATGCATGCACACACGCCCAGTTGTGAGTTTTAATCCACCGGGTGCGAGACTCGAAACCCAGTCAACTATGTGAGCGTCCAGTGATGTAACCATTACGCCATCTGCCGGTCCCAAATTTTAACCTACTTTATGAAGATTTTCCTGATTATTTAAATCCCTTTCCTATAACTCTTAACTTTATAAATATAAAATACTTATATAAATAAGTGAAATACTGAACAATCTTTTTTAAATAACTCCATTTATTCTCTAGATTAGACAATGTATCTTATCTTAGTTGTTGAGTTGTACACTTAATAGGTTAAGGTGCCAGCTTTGTAGCTTAAGAATCATGATGGGTGTGTGTGTGTGTGTGTGTGTGTGTGTGTGTGCGCTCCCAAAATCCTGACAGGAGAATGGAAAAGGGACTGAAGTGTGGCCCCCCTGGGGGGGGGGGATTTCTTACTTTTCTTTCCTTCTCCCCTCTGGTGAGTGCACACACCCTATAGCAAAAGCAAGCAAACAAAAAACAGAACAAAACAAAACCAAAAATAAACCCTGAATTTTATAAAAACTTAGTAAAGGTACACTATTAAAATATTTTTGCTGTAAAATTAGGTATGGGTGGATAAAAGGGAAAAATTACTAAAATCTAAAAGATAGCTACAATTAAGTTGTTGTACTACAAACTTCAGTTTTCTCTCTATTTAAAAGAATCTAGGGATTAGCACTTGGTGTAATGGCTATGTCGCTAGACTCTCATGTAGTATACCGTGGTGGTTCAAGTCCTGGACCCGGTGGCTTAAACTCACACCGGGCACATGTGCATCTGTTCCCAAGATCCCAAGAAGAGAATAGAGGAGAAGAAGGGACTGTGGTGTGGCCATCCCCCCTGGGGGATGATTTCTCGCTTTCTGTCTCTCTGTTTCTCTCTGTGTTTCTGGTGAGCACAGAAAAA
>NW_006209676.1:1793165-1811811 GCF_000334495.1 Tupaia belangeri chinensis
TCTCTCTGTCTGGCGAGTGCACGCGCCCTATAGCAAAAACCTCTCCCAAAAAAAAAAAAAAGAATCTAAAACTGGAAATCTGTCAACAAATGTATTATGAGTGCAATTTATTATAGAAAGATGTCCCAAAACTCCAATTATGAGATTCTTACTCCAAGAAGAAGGTTTGGCTTTATAGTAAAAGATGTCTGAGGCTGGCCCATTAAGGGAGCCTGATCTCTTTTTTTGGGGGGGGAAAGGTTTTTGCCATAGGGCGCTTGCACTCACCAGAAAGACAGAGAGAGACAGAGAGACAGAAAGCGAGAAATCATCCCCCAGAGGGGATGGCCACGCCACAATCCCTTCTCCTCCATTTTCCTCTTGGGATCTTGGGCATGTGCACACACACACCCGGCATGAGTTTAAGTCACCGGGTCTGGGACTTGAACTGCGGTCAACTACATGGGAGTCCAGTGACAAAGCCATTATGCTAACTGCTGGTCCCAAGAGAGCCTGATCTTACATGGCTGACTGAGTGGTTCAAATCCAGGTTCTGGTGACTTGAAAACCATTCTGGGTCCATGTGTACCCCAAATCTCAACAAGATGAAGAAATGGAGGAGAGGAGACTGCAGCATGACCATGCTCCATCAGGAGGTGCTTTCTCCTTCTTCCCCCTCTGTCTGTCTCTGGAAGGCATGCATGCCCTCTGGAAAAATTTAAAAAAAAAAAAAAAGAAAGGATATCTGAATAAGTTAATGTCTTGAGTTAAAATAAAATGTTTAAGATACACATCTTAGAGTGTACATACTTATAGTTTATAATTCCCTAGTGATTAACCATTAAACACAATCAGGTCTAGAAGAAGAGTTTCTACTATAATATTTTATAATCTGATAATTATTTCCTAACCATGTCTAAACTCTTGAAGGCAAGGTCAATTTTAAAGTCACTCAGTCACTCAACAAATATTTCTATGATTATTTATTATGTACCAGATACTTTTCTGGGTGTGAGAAGAGAGAGGTTAAAGTGCTCTCTTCTTTTCCTCATTACACCTCCAGTGTAGGTTTGAATCAAAGGACAGAAATACTTTCATTTCATTTACTTCCTGTAAATCTCTGAATTTCAAAGTCAGCAAAGAGGTTAAAAGCTTATTCTGTTGTTTCCCCTCATAAGCAAGAAAACATTTCTTCATGTTTTTGATGATGAAATAAGCTTCATCTAAGTTTTGATTTATTAAACTGTTTTCCAAAATATTCAGAGGGGAGAAAATAGGAGGACCATAAAGGGCTTAGAAAAGAACTGGTCTATGAAGGAAGAATGGCAAGAGGCTGGTTTATTTACTGTTTTAGTATTTGTGTTTGTAAAAAAAAAAAAAAAAAGTGTGCCTGCTTAGATCCAGTAAGAATTTGAAAATGTGAGTTAATTTCAAGGAGTACATGAAACTGGACCAAAGAACATCAGTTTCAGTATGACCTCTTTACTGGGAAAAGGGCTAACATAGAGGAATTTCACCACAGACAAAAACATGATCTATGATCTACTCTCTTCTTTCTCCTTTTTGATCATAATAGAAAGTACAATCCACGGGGCTGGGTGTCGTAAGAATAAACAACCTAGTTGTCTCTCGGTGAGAGGTTTCAACCCCTGGAGGGACTAGCCATGATGAAAAAGAACAGAGAACCATAAACACAGAGCTCATTAATTTGATTTGAAAACATGGAAAATAAGGAGCTGTGGGCAGTTAGAATGGACAGAGTTAGTTGTAATAGTTTTCCCAATATCCTTCTGGAATAGGATAAGAGATCTTTTCTCATGCTCGCTACAGCATATATGAAGTCCATCCTAACAAGACAGCTGGTCACAAGGCTACCTACCTGAATCTTTGCTTGGCCTATCCCTCATTGAAAACATAACCTTTCTGAAGACACAGGCTGTCTAATCTGGATCACGTGTTCAATCTTGATCTTCAGAGTAACAGTGATATGAGAACTTGACTAAAGGATGCAAGAGACTTGCACTCTCTGGTGTGAGGATGACTAGGAAATGTCAGTTGCTACCTTGAGATTCAGCTGCCTGGACTGGGGCTCCTTTCTTGCTTTATAATTAAATACATCTTTCTCCAGAATGAGCATGTCTAGGCAATACAGACCATCTTTCTTAAAGATAAGCAGTTGGGATAGGTTCCTGGGTATGGGTTTCACAGGTTCCCTGGCAGGGTCTTATGGAAGAGAGTCTGACTCTCTGCTATGACTGAAAACTGAAAATAATAATTTTTTTTTTTTTAGGATAGCTTACAATATGCCAAGTGAGAAAAGATTCTCTCTTACCAAGTCCTAAAAGTATATAGAATGGAGAAGTGAGTTTAAAATGAGCTTGTACTCTGAAAGAAGGTGAAACTAGGAAGGAAATGAAAGAGAATAAAACTGTATGTGATCTAACACACTCCATTTTTATAGAAATCATTCTTTGAGGTTTGGTTTGAAACTCAGGATGGATTTTTCATAACTTCGCAAATCCTCTTATAATTCCCTGTCCCTTCTTCCCTTTGAAAATAATGACAATGGTGAAACACAATCTTAATTCTTTCTTTATGGAAAGAATCTACTCTTTGGGATGATTTAAGACATAAATGAGTTGACTGCACAGAAGAAAAGAATTTAAAACATTTGTCTGAAGAAGTAAATCACTTATTTCGATTTGCTGTAGAAGTGTTAAAAGTTATTATTGTATATGCAATGTGTTATGCCAAAATAGGCGTAGCCCTTTATTTCATACACTAATGTGCAAAGTCACTTACTAGTTCCAGTTGAATATGCTTATGGAGTCTGGGATGATATCATCAGCTAAAACCATAGAGTTAGGAAGAATGATTAAATAATCTGGGCAGCAAAATTTTAAAAATCTGAGTGACAAAAACACATGCAAAGCTAGGAAATGAACGCAGCTGTGTGAGGACCTGTGTTGAGATGAATGTTAGAAACAGGTCCAGGAAGACAACAGAGAATCAGTTTGAAATGACATCAAAGATTTTGCTCTCTAGAAGATACTATAGGAAAAAAGTTAAATGTTAAGTAGGAGATTCTGGTATCTCAGGAAGGTATTTCTGATTATCAAAAGGAAACTTGCTGTTTTAAAAAAGCAAAAATGCTGGGACCAGCAGTTGGCATAATGGCTATGTTGCTGGACTTCCATGTAGTTGACCACGATTCGTGTCCCGGACTCAGTGGCTTAAAACTCATGCCGGGCGCGTGTGCGTGTGTGCCCAAGATCCTGAGAGGAGAACGGAGGAGAAAGGATTGTGGCGTGGCCATCCCCCCTCGGGGGTAATTTCTTGTTTTCTGTTTCTCTGTCTCTCTCTGTCTGGCGAGCGCAACATGCCCTATAGCAAAAACCTCTCAAGAAAAGAAAAAAAAAAGTAAAAATGCTAAATCAGAAGCCTTTCTCTGTCCACCATACAAAAACCTGTATGTTGTCGGACCTGCTATTGGGGAACAGTTCCTGAGTTGGGGGGGCGAGGATTTAAAGAAAAGACAAGAAGATAGGATAGAAATAGGAGGACTGCCAGTCAATACTGGTCAGCCACAAGTTAAGTTTATTGCTGTGTTTTATACAGAAACATTTGGCTTCCTTAACGTGGAACTCAAAAGTCCTTGCTGAGTTTATCAGGTTGTTGTAACAATACTTGGAACATTCTGCACATAACAATTCAGCCACCCAAGGTTAGGTCCAGACAATAACCTTGGTCTCCATCTAGTGGTCACGTCCTACACGTTCCTCAAGTCTTCTTGGCTCCCCACAGTATGTGAATGCTTAGCTGCATTATTTATAATAGCCAAAAAGTAGAAACAACTCAAACGTTCATGTAATGATAAACAAGAGGATAAACAAAATGTGGTATTCTAAACAATGGAATAGGTCCCAAGCCCCATGCCCTAGCCATTGTCAGTGCCAGTTTTGGCTTCGGCCCATTAGAAAGAGGGAGGAGGGGGCAGAGAACAGAGAACAAGAGGGAGGGTCCCAAGTCCAACACTGTTGACATAGAGAAAATTCCCCGCTGGGCCATGGAAATATGCCTGGTAATTCTGGAGGGAAGATCATATGGTTCTGAGGACAAAGCTTTCCATACCCTTGACTAGACTCCATCACTCAGTAAAGCATGGGAGACCGTGATTTACATGGGTCTTCCCTGACTGAGAGCCCAGCTTTTCATCAATTATATGTGACTCCATCTGATACAGGAGAAAAAGTGATAGAAGGAGAATTCTGAAAGCAACTGTATAATTGGAGTCATATAAAGTCAAGTGTTTGTATATTCTTTCAACTATATTTAAGGATATCTAGAATCTACTCTACAAATCAGGAAGAAGCAAGTACTCTATCAGATGCTTAAAAATCACTGCACAAACACAAAAAAATATGAAAAAAAAATTATCTCTTGCCAACAATGACTAGCATATAGGAAATCACTGAAATGTCAGAAAAGGAATTCAGAATATTAATCATAACAAAACTCAATGAGATACAAGAGAAAAGAGACAATCAATTCCAGGAGATGAGAAAATCATTTCATGACACAAAGGAAGAGTTCTATAAATAGACACCCTAAAAAATAATCAAACAGAACTCCTAGAGATGAAAGATGTAATATAGGAAGCCAAACCTCTCTTGAAAGTATTAACAACAAATTAGACCACTCAGAAGAAAGAAATTCTGAGCTTGAAGACAAAAACCTCTGATTCAGTCCAAGTCACTAAAAAGAATGAAAAAAATTACCATTAAAAATGAGGACAACACAGGACCAGTAGATGGTGTAATGGTTATGTTGCTGGACTCCCACATGGCCTACCAGGGTTCAAATCCTGGACCTGACAGCTTGAAATTCATACCAGGCTGGGGACCAGCAGGTGGGCATGGTGGTTAAGGCACTGGACACTCCCCCATGGCCCACCAGGGTTCGAGTCCTGAATCTGGTGGCTTGCTTTCTCACTTCCCCTCTCTCTCACTCTCACCCTCTGTCTCTCTCTGGTCAAATTAAAAAAATAAATGAATGAATAAATATTAAAAAAATAATAAAAAGAAATTCATGCCAGGCACACGTGTGCATGCCCAAAATCCCAGGAGGAAAATAGAGAAGAAGGGATTGCAGCATGGCCGTCCCTCCTACAGGGTGATTTCTAGCTCTCTGTCTTTCTCTGTTTCTCCGGTGAATCACGTACACCCTACAGCAAAAAACCTCTCTTAAAAAAAAATGAGGACAACATATGGGAAATTTTAGACACTATTAAAGCAGCCAAACATCTGGATAATGGGTAGTCCAGAATGCAAAGACAAAGGTAAAGGCACAGCAAATTTCTTTCATCAAACGCTTTCTAAAAATTTCCCAAATCTAGAAAGATATACTGATATCCAGATCCAGAAAATAAAAAGCATACCAAATAGAATTAAGATAGGAAGATTCTCTCCAAGGCACATCATGCCAAAACAACAAAAGTCAAAGATAATATTCTAAAAGTGGCAAGATAGAAGAGTCAAGGTACTTTTAATGGATGCCCCCATCAGAGTAATTTTGGACCTTTCAGCAGAAATCATGAGGCAAGGAGGAAATGGAAAGGCACATTCAAAATTCAAAAAGGAAAACAATTTCAGCAAAGAATACTATAACTGGCAAGATCATCCTTCAAACTGGAAGGAGAAATAAAATCATTCCCAGATAAACAAAAACAGCAAGAATTTGCAACTGGTAGACCAGCTCTTCAGAACTACTCAAGGGAGTGTTACAGCAGCAAAACAAAAGGGAGATAAATATGAATAACAAAACATAAAACAGCTAGGAAAATAACTAACAAAATGGCAAGAGTAAGTCCACATATATAAATAACAATGCTGAATGTTAATAAATTAAATTTCCCAATTAAAAGAGACTGACTGAATGGATGAGAAAATAGGAGCTTTTTATATGTTGCTTACAAGAAACACATCTCTTTTTAAAAATTATTTATTTATTTATTTGAGTTTTTTTTTCTTGCTATAGGGGGTGTGCATGTGCCAAAAAGACAGAGACAGAGAAAGAAAGCGAGAAATCACCCAGCTGGGGGAATGGCCATGCTGCAATCTTTTCTCCTCCATTCTCCTCTCAGGATCTTGGGCACACATGCACACACGTTAGTTTAAGTCACCAGGTCTAGGACTTGAACCACAGTCAACTACATGGGAGTCCAGCAACACAGCCATTACGTCAACTGCTGGTCCCAAGGAACACATCTCATTGATAAAGACTTAAACAGATGGAAAATGAAGGGTTGGAAAAAGTCATTTCATGCAAACAGAAACCAAAACAACAACAACAAAAAAACAAACAAACATACAAAAAGACCAAAAAAACCCCAAACAAACAGGAGTTGTAATACTGGTATTAGACAAAATAGACTTCAAGCTAAAAACTATAAAACATACAAAGAAGATCATTAGAAGATTATTATATGGTAGTAAAGGAATTAACTCACCAAAAAGATATAACAATTATACATATTACATACCCAACTTTGGAGCACCCAAATACATAAAGACTGCCAGACCTAAAAGGAGAGAGAGACTGCAGCACACTACTGATTGGGAATTTCTATACCTCACTCTCACTACTGAACTGGTCACCTAGACAAAAAATAAACAGAAAGACATAGGAGCTAAATGATACCATTAATCAAATGGAGTTGACAGACATTTGCAGAACATTTTACCCAATAACTACCATATATATATTTTTTTCTTGGCTCCACATGGAAAATTTTCAAAGACTGACCACAATGGAATTAAACTTGAAAACAACAACAGAGAAAACCTTCAAAAATACACAAATAACATGGAAACGAAACAATTTACTCCTGAATGACTTTAAAGCTACTGAAGAAATTGCAAATGAAATAGGAGATTTTCTTAAATAAATGATAATGAGAACATAACTCTATAATCTTCACAATCTCTGGGATACACTGAAAGTTAGTCTTAAGAGGAAAGTTTATAGCAATTCTTGCCCTCAAGAAAAAAAATAGAAAGGTAGCAAATAAATAATCTAATGACGTATTTCAAGGAACTGAAAAAGCAACAACAACAACAACAAAAATCCAAGAAGTACTAGAACAAATGTAATAATAAAAGATTCGAGGAGAAATAAATAAAATGGAGCATGAAAGAACCATATGGGCCGGCAGGTGATATGGTGAATAAGGTGCTGGCTTCCACTTGCCAAATCTGTTGTTTGAGTTCTGGATCCAATGGTCTGAAAAACACGCTGGGTCCATGTGCATACTTGCCCAAAATTCCAAGAGAAGAACAGAGGAAAAAGGATTGTGGTGTGATCATCCCCCTGTGAGATGATTTCTCACTCTCCTTCTCTCTCTGTCTCTTTCTCTCTGGTAAGCACACATGCTCTATGGCAAAAAATTCTTAAAAAAACAAAAAAAAAGACTACTAATCCTAAAAAAGCAAACAAAAAGCTGGGGTTTTTGAGGATAAACAAAATCAAGGAACCATTAGCTAGGCAAACTAAGAAAGCTAGAGAAAGGATCCAGGTAAATAAAATCTGAAACGAAAAAAGGTGATATTATAACAGACACTGCAGAAATAAATAAAACCATTAGAGAATAGTATGAGTATACCGGTAAACCGAGAAGAAATGAAAAAAGAAATTCTGAAAATATACAATATACCTAGATTGAACTAGGAAGAAATAGAAAGCCTGAAAAAATTAATAACAAGCAACGAGATCGAATCAGTTACAAAGACTCCCAACAAAGAAAAGCCCAGGTTCTGATGTCCTTATTTCTGAATTTTACAAACTTTTAAAGACAATCCAAATGGAAGGAACTCTCCCAAGCTTATTATATGAAGCTTCCACCGTTTTAATACTAAAAGCAGATAAGGACAGAATAAAACAAATAAACAAACTACAGTTCTCTAGTCCTGATGAATACAGTTGCAAAAATCTTCAACAAGATATCAGCAAATTGAATTCAACAGCACATTACAAGATTATGCACAACGACCAAGTAAGCTTTGTCCTAGGGATACAAGGATGGTTCAACATATGCAAAACAATAAATATAATACATCACAGTAATACAAAGATAAAAATCATATGATCATGTAAATTGATACAGAAAAAGCATTTGATAAAATAAAATGTCTCCCCATGATTAAAACACTCAAAAACATAGGTATAGAAGGTACATTTCTCAATACAATAAAAGCCATCTATGACAAACCCATAGCTAACATTATACTGAAAAGGGAAAAGAACGAAATGCTTTCCACTAAAAACTGGAACAAGACAAGGCTGCCCACTTTTCCACTCCTTTTCAAGAGAATATTGGAAGTCCTATCCAATACGATTGGACAAGAGGATGAAATAAAAGGCATCCAAATAGGAAAGGAAGACGTTAAATTGTCCCTCTTTACAGACTACATAATTACATATGCAGAAAATTCAAAAATACACACAAACACACACACACACACACACACAAACTCCTAGAAGTGATAAATGAATTCATTAAAGTTGCAGGATACAAAATCAATATACAAAAATCTATACCTTATTAATACACTAATAATGAATGCCTGGAGGCAGAATTTCATTATTAATAGCACCCCCACACACAGAAAATACTTAGGAATAAATCTAAACAAAGAGGTAAAAGAACTCTACAAGAAAAACTCTGAAAAACTAAAGAAAGAAATTGAAAATGATACAAAAATATGGAAAGACATCCCTGTTCTTAGAGTGTAAGAATCTATAGAACTAAAATGTTGAGTCTCTCCAAATTAATTTATAAATTCAACGCAATGCTTATCAAATTACCAGTGACATTCTTCACAGAAATAGAAAAAAAAATTAACCAGAATCATAAAATATCCGAATCAAATCTGTGACAATCAAAATGGCATGATAATGGTACAAAAACAGACACACAAACTAATGGTACAGAAAAGAGAATCCAGAAATAAACACAAAATCATATAGCTAACTGATTTCTGACAAAAGATACAAAACAATTCAGTGGAGAAAAGAAAATCTTTTCAGCAAATGGTGCTGGGAAAACTGGTTATCCACCTGCAGAAAAGTAAATGAGGGCCCTATCGCTCATCTTTAACAAAAGTCGACTTAAAATGGATCAAAACTCTAAAGCTTCAAATTAAAAAAATCACTTGTGGAAAACAGAGGAGAAACACTTGAAGACAGCGGAGTAGCTTAAATAAGATCCTGAAAGTGTGGTCAACAACTCCAAAAACAGACAGGTGGAATTACACAAACTATTGGGTCTTTGGGAAAATCATGATGCATTTTTGCATAGAAAAACAGAAAAATTCATCATGACTTCCATCATGACTTTTCTGATGACTCAATAAAAAGCTTCTGCAAGGCAAAGGAACCAAAGACAGCCATAGAACAGGAGAAAATATTTGTGAACTATACTTCAGATTAGGGCTTAATAACCAGAATATACAGGGAACTCAAGCAGCTTACCTGCAGAAAAACTAACAATTCAGTTTAAAAAACAGAAAACTGATCTGAGCAAACAGCTGTCAAAGGAAGACATACACATGGCCAAAAAGCATAAGAAAAAATGCTCAATATAGCTTATCATATGGGAAATACAAATCAAAACCACAATGAGGTATCACCTAACCCCAGTAGAATGGCTATGATCAAAAAACAAGGAACAAGTGCTGGTGAGTCTATGGTGAAAATGGAACCCTCCTGCACTGTTGATGGGAATGTAAATTAGTACAACCATTTTGGAAAAAAATATGGACGTCCCTCAAAAATTTACAAATGGAACTACCATATGACCCTGTAATCCCACTCCTGAGTGTATTTACACAAAGGACAGGAAATTAGTCAGAAAGCTGAGACAGGTTACTCAGACAGGTGCACACTCATGTTTATTACAGCATTATTTACAATAGCTAAAACACAGAGTCAACGTAAGTGTTTAATAACTGATGACTGAATTAAAAAAGTGACACAGTGGGTCAGCAAGGGCATGGAGGTTAAGATACTGGATTCCCACAAGGTCAACTGCATGGTTTGAGTCCTGGGTCTGGTGGCCTGAAAATCACACTGAGCAGGTGTGTGCCCAAAATCTAGCGAGGAGGCTGGGGAAGAAGAGACTGTGGTGTGGCCATCCCCTCCTGGAGGCTGATTTCTCACTTTACCATTTTCTCTGTCTCTCTCTGGCAAGCACACGTGCCCCATAGCAAAACTTAAAAAAAAAAGAAAAAAGGCACATAAATGGAATACTACTCAGCCACAAAGAACAAAATACCGTTATCAGATACAAAGTACTTGAACCTAGAACATGTTAGTTCTAAGTGAAATAAGCCAGACTACAAACGACATTGTCTTACTTGGTATACAATAAAACCTTCTTTCATACACCAAATGAAAGAAGCCAGAAAAAAAAGACTACGTTATATGATTCTATTTACATAAAACATCTAGAATAGGCAAATCTACAGAGATATAAAGTGTACTGTGGTTGCCAGAGGCTTGGGGCAGGCGGGAAATGGGAAGAGACTTAATGAATAGGCGTTTCTGTCTAGGATAGTCACCTAACTTTGTGAATATACTAAAAACTACTAAACTGTGTACTTGAAATTTATTGTATACTGTGAATTTTATGCTAAGTAAATTGTATCTCAATAAAATGCCTTCTTATTTTGTGGCTCTAACTGGATATAGTTTAAAAGGTAATAACTTGGGAGGGGGGCAGCAGGTGGCGTGGTGGTTAAGGAGCTGGACTTCCACATGGCAGACTAAGGTTTGAGTCTCAGACCTGGCAGCTTGACAATCATGCTGGGCACACGTATATGCATGCCCAAAATCCCAGGAGGAGAATGGAGAAGTGATCATGGTGTGGCCATCCCACTGGAGGATGATTTCTCACTTTCTCCCCTACTGTCTCTGTCAGTTCTCCTCTCCTGAGAGCGCATGTGGGAGAGGCAAAAATCTTAAAAACAAAATAAAATAAAAGGTAGTAACTCGGAATCATAGATGCTGTTCGAAATATTGTAGATAGGCTTTAAGAGAGGAAAGTAAAGTTGGACTCCTCTCCAGGTGTGGTTAGGTACAATGTAGAGGAAGCTGGATCCCATATGGATGACTGAGATTCAAATTCTGGCCCTGACAGCGTTACACCAGGCATGTGAGTATGTGCCCAAGGTCCTAAAAAGATAAAAAATTTGAAGAAAAAAGAAGAACTGTGGTATGACCTGGTCCTATTAAGGGGTACTTTTTCTTTCTCAATCTTTCTCACTTGTGTGCACATGTGCCCTCTAGCATTTTTTTTAAGACTGCCAGACCTAAAAGGAGAGAGAGACTGCAGCACACTACTGATTGGGAATTTCTATACCTCACTCTCACTACTGAACTGGTCACCTAGACAAAAAATAAACAGAAAGACATAGGAGCTAAATGATACCATTAATCAAATGGAGTTGACAGACATTTGCAGAACATTTTACCCAATAACTACCATATATATATTTTTTTCTTGGCTCCACATGGAAAATTTTCAAAGACTGACCACAATGGAATTAAACTTGAAAACAACAACAGAGAAAACCTTCAAAAATACACAAATAACATGGAAACGAAACAATTTACTCCTGAATGACTTTAAAGCTACTGAAGAAATTGCAAATGAAATAGGAGATTTTCTTAAATAAATGATAATGAGAACATAACTCTATAATCTTCACAATCTCTGGGATACACTGAAAGTTAGTCTTAAGAGGAAAGTTTATAGCAATTCTTGCCCTCAAGAAAAAAAATAGAAAGGTAGCAAATAAATAATCTAATGACGTATTTCAAGGAACTGAAAAAGCAACAACAACAACAACAAAAATCCAAGAAGTACTAGAACAAATGTAATAATAAAAGATTCGAGGAGAAATAAATAAAATGGAGCATGAAAGAACCATATGGGCCGGCAGGTGATATGGTGAATAAGGTGCTGGCTTCCACTTGCCAAATCTGTTGTTTGAGTTCTGGATCCAATGGTCTGAAAAACACGCTGGGTCCATGTGCATACTTGCCCAAAATTCCAAGAGAAGAACAGAGGAAAAAGGATTGTGGTGTGATCATCCCCCTGTGAGATGATTTCTCACTCTCCTTCTCTCTCTGTCTCTTTCTCTCTGGTAAGCACACATGCTCTATGGCAAAAAATTCTTAAAAAAACAAAAAAAAAGACTACTAATCCTAAAAAAGCAAACAAAAAGCTGGGGTTTTTGAGGATAAACAAAATCAAGGAACCATTAGCTAGGCAAACTAAGAAAGCTAGAGAAAGGATCCAGGTAAATAAAATCTGAAACGAAAAAAGGTGATATTATAACAGACACTGCAGAAATAAATAAAACCATTAGAGAATAGTATGAGTATACCGGTAAACCGAGAAGAAATGAAAAAAGAAATTCTGAAAATATACAATATACCTAGATTGAACTAGGAAGAAATAGAAAGCCTGAAAAAATTAATAACAAGCAACGAGATCGAATCAGTTACAAAGACTCCCAACAAAGAAAAGCCCAGGTTCTGATGTCCTTATTTCTGAATTTTACAAACTTTTAAAGACAATCCAAATGGAAGGAACTCTCCCAAGCTTATTATATGAAGCTTCCACCGTTTTAATACTAAAAGCAGATAAGGACAGAATAAAACAAATAAACAAACTACAGTTCTCTAGTCCTGATGAATACAGTTGCAAAAATCTTCAACAAGATATCAGCAAATTGAATTCAACAGCACATTACAAGATTATGCACAACGACCAAGTAAGCTTTGTCCTAGGGATACAAGGATGGTTCAACATATGCAAAACAATAAATATAATACATCACAGTAATACAAAGATAAAAATCATATGATCATGTAAATTGATACAGAAAAAGCATTTGATAAAATAAAATGTCTCCCCATGATTAAAACACTCAAAAACATAGGTATAGAAGGTACATTTCTCAATACAATAAAAGCCATCTATGACAAACCCATAGCTAACATTATACTGAAAAGGGAAAAGAACGAAATGCTTTCCACTAAAAACTGGAACAAGACAAGGCTGCCCACTTTTCCACTCCTTTTCAAGAGAATATTGGAAGTCCTATCCAATACGATTGGACAAGAGGATGAAATAAAAGGCATCCAAATAGGAAAGGAAGACGTTAAATTGTCCCTCTTTACAGACTACATAATTACATATGCAGAAAATTCAAAAATACACACAAACACACACACACACACACACACAAACTCCTAGAAGTGATAAATGAATTCATTAAAGTTGCAGGATACAAAATCAATATACAAAAATCTATACCTTATTAATACACTAATAATGAATGCCTGGAGGCAGAATTTCATTATTAATAGCACCCCCACACACAGAAAATACTTAGGAATAAATCTAAACAAAGAGGTAAAAGAACTCTACAAGAAAAACTCTGAAAAACTAAAGAAAGAAATTGAAAATGATACAAAAATATGGAAAGACATCCCTGTTCTTAGAGTGTAAGAATCTATAGAACTAAAATGTTGAGTCTCTCCAAATTAATTTATAAATTCAACGCAATGCTTATCAAATTACCAGTGACATTCTTCACAGAAATAGAAAAAAAAATTAACCAGAATCATAAAATATCCGAATCAAATCTGTGACAATCAAAATGGCATGATAATGGTACAAAAACAGACACACAAACTAATGGTACAGAAAAGAGAATCCAGAAATAAACACAAAATCATATAGCTAACTGATTTCTGACAAAAGATACAAAACAATTCAGTGGAGAAAAGAAAATCTTTTCAGCAAATGGTGCTGGGAAAACTGGTTATCCACCTGCAGAAAAGTAAATGAGGGCCCTATCGCTCATCTTTAACAAAAGTCGACTTAAAATGGATCAAAACTCTAAAGCTTCAAATTAAAAAAATCACTTGTGGAAAACAGAGGAGAAACACTTGAAGACAGCGGAGTAGCTTAAATAAGATCCTGAAAGTGTGGTCAACAACTCCAAAAACAGACAGGTGGAATTACACAAACTATTGGGTCTTTGGGAAAATCATGATGCATTTTTGCATAGAAAAACAGAAAAATTCATCATGACTTCCATCATGACTTTTCTGATGACTCAATAAAAAGCTTCTGCACAGCAAAGGAAACAGAGACAGCCATAGAACAGGAGAAAATATTTGTGAACTATACTTCAGATTAGGGCTTAATAACCAGAATATACAGGGAACTCAAGCAGCTTACCTGCAGAAAAACTAACAATTCAGTTTAAAAAACAGAAAACTGATCTGAGCAAACAGCTGTCAAAGGAAGACATACACATGGCCAAAAAGCATAAGAAAAAATGCTCAATATAGCTTATCATATGGGAAATACAAATCAAAACCACAATGAGGTATCACCTAACCCCAGTAGAATGGCTATGATCAAAAAACAAGGAACAAGTGCTGGTGAGTCTATGGTGAAAATGGAACCCTCCTGCACTGTTGATGGGAATGTAAATTAGTACAACCATTTTGGAAAAAAATATGGACGTCCCTCAAAAATTTACAAATGGAACTACCATATGACCCTGTAATCCCACTCCTGAGTGTATTTACACAAAGGACAGGAAATTAGTCAGAAAGCTGAGACAGGTTACTCAGACAGGTGCACACTCATGTTTATTACAGCATTATTTACAATAGCTAAAACACAGAGTCAACGTAAGTGTTTAATAACTGATGACTGAATTAAAAAAGTGACACAGTGGGTCAGCAAGGGCATGGAGGTTAAGATACTGGATTCCCACAAGGTCAACTGCATGGTTTGAGTCCTGGGTCTGGTGGCCTGAAAATCACACTGAGCAGGTGTGTGCCCAAAATCTAGCGAGGAGGCTGGGGAAGAAGAGACTGTGGTGTGGCCATCCCCTCCTGGAGGCTGATTTCTCACTTTACCATTTTCTCTGTCTCTCTCTGGCAAGCACACGTGCCCCATAGCAAAACTTAAAAAAAAAAGAAAAAAGGCACATAAATGGAATACTACTCAGCCACAAAGAACAAAATACCGTTATCAGATACAAAGTACTTGAACCTAGAACATGTTAGTTCTAAGTGAAATAAGCCAGACTACAAACGACATTGTCTTACTTGGTATACAATAAAACCTTCTTTCATACACCAAATGAAAGAAGCCAGAAAAAAAAGACTACGTTATATGATTCTATTTACATAAAACATCTAGAATAGGCAAATCTACAGAGATATAAAGTGTACTGTGGTTGCCAGAGTCTTGGGGCAGGCGGGAAATGGGAAGAGACTTAATGAATAGGCGTTTCTGTCTAGGATAGTCACCTAACTTTGTGAATATACTAAAAACTACTAAACTGTGTACTTGAAATTTATTGTATACTGTGAATTTTATGCTAAGTAAATTGTATCTCAATAAAATGCCTTCTTATTTTGTGGCTCTAACTGGATATAGTTTAAAAGGTAATAACTTGGGAGGGGGGCAGCAGGTGGCGTGGTGGTTAAGGAGCTGGACTTCCACATGGCAGACTAAGGTTTGAGTCTCAGACCTGGCAGCTTGACAATCATGCTGGGCACACGTATATGCATGCCCAAAATCCCAGGAGGAGAATGGAGAAGTGATCATGGTGTGGCCATCCCACTGGAGGATGATTTCTCACTTTCTCCCCTACTGTCTCTGTCAGTTCTCCTCTCCTGAGAGCGCATGTGGGAGAGGCAAAAATCTTAAAAACAAAATAAAATAAAAGGTAGTAACTCGGAATCATAGATGCTGTTCGAAATATTGTAGATAGGCTTTAAGAGAGGAAAGTAAAGTTGGACTCCTCTCCAGGTGTGGTTAGGTACAATGTAGAGGAAGCTGGATCCCATATGGATGACTGAGATTCAAATTCTGGCCCTGACAGCGTTACACCAGGCATGTGAGTATGTGCCCAAGGTCCTAAAAAGATAAAAAATTTGAAGAAAAAAGAAGAACTGTGGTATGACCTGGTCCTATTAAGGGGTACTTTTTCTTTCTCAATCTTTCTCACTTGTGTGCACATGTGCCCTCTAGCATTTTTTTTAAAAAAGAGTGAGCCTGGTGATTATAAGCTAATTAGCTGAAAATATTCCATTACCTTTTCCTTTATACTCTACCTTTGTGTTTTTTCACTGTTTAATGGCTTATTTGTTCTTAATATATTATTTATTCTTTTTTTTTTTACTTTTTTTTTGGGGTGGGGAGAGGTTTTCGCTATAGGGTGTGTGTGCTCGCCAAACAGACAAAGACAGAGAGATAGAAAGCAAGAAATCATCCCCCAGGGGGGATGGCCACGTCGCAGTTCCTTCTCCATTCTCCTCTCGGGATCTTGGGCATGCACGCACATGCGCCCGGCGTAAGTTTAGGCCGCCGGGTCTGGGACTTGAACCGCGGTCGACTACATGGGAGTCCAGCGACATAGCCATTACACTAACTGCTGGTACCAATATGTTATTTATTCTTAAATAGTGAAACTCTAGGGTGAGGAAAGAAGGCCAGGTGTGGTGGATACCAATGGTTTCTCTGTTCCCAGACTCATCTAGCTTTACATTCACTGCTGCAAAACAGGAAGACATGTGTGTCACAGAGCTCTAGTAAGCATTTCTGAGTCTTGCTTAAATTGCTTCCAAATGATAGGAACAAGTTTCATAACTAATAACAGAAGGAACTCATAAATGTAATATTTTTCCCTTTCAATGTTCCTAATACTTGGAGAAGATGTTCTTCTAGGACCTAGGGCAGGGAGAGAGAATTAAGAGCCTACAACTATCAGGTACAATCATTCTTAGATCCTTAGAGTTTCTACTTTTTGGAGTTCTGTGATTTTAGTCTGCTTTTCTTCTCTCTTTCCTTGAGAAATTACTTCATTTGAGATTGCTCATTATTCACTTTGGACTATAAATATGTTAGATACAAAAGTTAGAAGGAAGAGAGAGTTTCCAATTCATTAACACTGCCAATGTTAAATAAAATACCTTACCCTAGTGTCTTTCCTGGTAGTTGTGTGTATAGACAACTTCTCAGTAATTTTGGGTAAGAGCTGATTTGACAGATGTCAAAACAGAAGGCTGGAATTGATGGTCAAAGACCGTGCTTATAATGAACATTATCTTGTAGTTCCAACAGTGGATGGAGCAATGCCTTTGGATGCCAAAGCACTTCCCAGGGTAAATACCTCAACTGAGGTCTCCAAAAGCACATCCATGGAAGGAGATGATAGACAATCTCCTCAGATCTAGTCTACATTAGATATTGTTTGCTGGTAATCTCAGGGGAAATGGCAAGACTGTGATCAAAGTTCTGCATGTGATTCTCAGGTTTTATGAAATAGGGAGACTGTAGGTATGGTATAATTGAGCTTGTTAAGTTACCAGTTTACACAGGTAATTTTATCCAACTTCTAAAGATGGTCACACTAGAAAAAAACCTAACTTTAGGGGCTCAAACCTAGCTACAAAATTGGAATCCCTTAGGGTCTCTTAGAAAATTTCCCTTTATTTTTTTTTTTCTTCTTATGAAAAGATAATATTGGTTGTAGCAAAAAATTTGAGCACTACAGAAATATACCTATGAGCTGGTTCCATGGCCTGGTGATTAGGGCAGCTGGATCCCACAGGTAAATATACCTGAGAGAGATTTTCAGCTATAGGGCATACATGCTCATCAGGAGACAAGAGATAGAAAGAGAGAAACCACTCCTAGGGGGGATGGCCATCCCATAATCCCTTCTTCTCCATCCTCTTCTCAGGATTTTGGGCATGCACGCTCACATACCTGGTGTGAGGTTTAAGTTGCCAGGTCTAGGGCTCAAACTGTGGTAAACTATATGGGAGTCCAGTGATGTAACTACTATGCCATTTGCTGGTCCCAAATATGCCTTCTTTGAGGGTATATTACATTAATAATATTTCCACAGTAGTGCTTACATGCTCACATACTGTTTCAGAAATGTTAGTTTTGTCTTCCTAATCAGATTTTATGCTCTTTAAGAATCATGTTTTCTTGGGATCAGCAGATGATGCAATGGTTACATCACTGGATTCCCACGTGGTTGACTGCAGTTCAAGACCCTGACCCAGTGGCTTAAAACTCACGTCAAGCATGTGTGTGTGTATGTGTGTGTGTGTGTGTGTGTGTGTGTGTGTGCATGCGCGCACGCCCAAAATCCCAAAAGGAGAATGGAAGAGAAGAGATTATGGCATGGCCATCCCCCCTGGGGGGGTGATATCTAGCTTTCTGACTCTCTAGCAAGCACCTGCACCCTTATAGCAAGAATCTTTCTTAAAAAAACAAACAAACAAAAAAAACCAAAAAAATCCCCATGTCTTCTCTTCTTTTGCATCCTATACTGCACCTTACACAGATCTACAGTCATGAAGTAATGACTAACTAGTCTTTTGGTTGACTGGGGAGGATGATAACTACTATTAAATGCCTTCTTTATTTATTTTTAAAAAAATATTTATTTTTAATTATTTATTTAATTTTATCAATTAATTTTGACCAGAGAAAGACAGAGAGAGAGAGAGAGAGAGAGAAAGCCACCAGGTCCAGGACTCGAACCAGGGTCAA
>NW_006209676.1:1811841-1823027 GCF_000334495.1 Tupaia belangeri chinensis
TATATATATATATATTTTTTAAAGAATTATTTTATTTAACTTTATTTATTTTAATTTAGCCAGAGAGGGACAGAGAGGGAGAGAGTGAGAAAGCAAGCCCTCAGGTCTGGGACTCAAACTGTGGTTGGCCATGTGGGAGTCTTAACCACCCTTAACCACCACGCCACTTGCCAGCCCCAATTTTATTTATATTTTTAAAAACTGCTATAGGGCATGAGAGAGAGAGGAAGAAAATGAGAAAGCAAGCTGCCAGGTCCAGGACTCAAACTGTGATCAGCAATGTGGGAGTCCAGCGCCTTAATCACCATGCCACCAAATGCCACTTTGTATAAGGCACGTTGCTTATGCTTCGGGATATATTGATCCTTATTATTTCCACTATATAGATGAGGATATTAAGGTTAAGTAACTTTCCTCTAGTCACAGAGCAAGGAAGAAGATAAAAGGGTATGTGGAAGAAAGTTAAAAGTCGGTTTGACTCTAAAGCCTTTGCTTTTTACTGACTGAACTGAGCAACATCATGCCTAGTATAGAACAGGAGCTATAGAGCATAAAATGGCTAACAAAAAGTTTTTGTTCACAAATTTTGCAAACATTAAAACATTTTTTGGAGACGTCTCAGGACACAATATTGTGGGGTCTTACCTTGATCACCTCTGGGGTCTGCTGAATCAAAACCATTGAAGTAGCATCTTTGGCTTTATCACCAACAGGACTTCTACAGACTGTTAAATTGGCCTGGGAGGAAGTTGTCAAGGTTTCCTGTAGAATTTGCATCATTTCCTTTTCTTGTGAAAGACTCCCTCTGCCTGATTTGCATTCAACTAATTCTTGAGCAAAGTCTTCAATGCTTTCTAGAATTCTCAATAAAAGGGCTCGGTCTTCTTCCTCTATTTTATGTCCATTGGTTTCAATAATCCTTGTTAGACAAGAAGGTGAGACTTTTTCCACGGGTGAAGAGACTTTAGATTTAGGGTCAAGATCTACGGGGATCCCAGTTAAAGAATTAGAGTTTTTACCTTTGGCAAGTGGCTCTTTTAGAGAGGTTTCCATCTTCTGTGAAAAAGACTCCAAATCCATCAACAATTTATCTATCTCTTCCTGACTATTATGATTCATAAAATCTCTCTGGTCTTCTTTAACTTTAGAAACTTTTGATTTACAGTCTTCCATAGGAAGATGAACAACTGGTTTCTCAAATATCTTACTGATTTCATTTTGCACCAAAGCAGGACATTTTTTGAGATGAGCATCATGATCAGATGATTCTGCTCTCTGTTCATTTACCTTTAACAGTTCCTGACTAGGTCCATTCTCTTTCCTTTGTTCTTTATCTAATGCTTTCTTTCCATCTGACTCTTCTTCAATATAAAGAGTTTCCATTAAGTCAACAGAAGAGACATTTTCTGAAGGGTTTGTGGTTAATGACTGTGATTTAAGCTGGATAGCTTTTAGAGTTCTGGGATCATTTACCTCTAAGTTATACAAGGAATTTGTGGAGTTATTTGGAATGGATTTTTCAGTGTCCATTCTCCTAGAATTATGCTTGTCATCTTGCAATCCAATAGTCTGAAACTGTTTAGAAGCAGGAGCTGAGAACTGGACAACATCTTCATACTTAGGGGGCTGTTCAATACCAAATATTGGAGAGAATGGAGTCAACTGTAAGCTAGGCATATTACTGACCAGTTCTGTTAAATCTATAGCTTCATTATTCCCTGGCTGCATGAATTCAAATGGTAATTTTTTCAGATAGGAGGCTAACCGGGTCATTACATTCACATAGATAGTTTCAGAGCTAGACACTGCATCATTACCACTTCCTTCATTGACGCCACTCCCTGATTTTTTCTTTATGCACTGTTTGATGATGTCTGTGCATTTCTTCAAATCCTCAGAGCATTTTAGCAAGATGTCTAAGCACATCTTTATATCTGTTCCAGAAGAAAAATTATCTATTTTATGTTTTTCTAAAATCTGAGTAACCAGGTCTTCTTCAGAGAAATTTTGAAGAAGCATTGAAGTCAGATTTGTATCAAGTGAGTTTCTATGGGACAAAGATTTTTCCTCAACCGAGGAACTCCGGAGTAAACCAAAGGATGGGGAACTCCCATCATTGTTATAATGACCACAGAGCAAATCAAAATCAACAGATCTCCTATTAAATGAGTCAGATTTAACTTTCCTTCCCTTTTTATAAGCTGCATGGTTAGAGTTTTTCAGTTTTTCAAGGGAAAATTCTTTGATTTTTCCACTGGCAAAACTGATGGCTTCTCCTGCAATGTCCTTTAAGTTACAGGTATTCTGAAATGCAGAACCTCTCTTGACCTTGGGTATGCCTGCAAGGAGGGCCTGATGGGAATAGTCACCTTCAGCTGAGGAAAGTCCATTTTCGTGGGGTAGAAACACAGAGTTCAGATCCGCATCTTTGAACTGAGACACAGGGATATGCAAGAGATCTGCACAAATACTATGATGTACCACAATACAGTCAACTCCATGGGTGAAAGTGTGGCAGGTTCCAGTGCAATAATGTATAGCTTGCTCAAAACGCCGGTCTATCACCACATTGCTGTAGTGGTTCACAGTACTAACCACAAGTCTGTAAGTTGCTGCCATATTATCAAGTCCACTCAGTGGTGGGACTTGGGACTTTCTAGAACTTGTTTAGAGAAAATCCTTGTAAATGATATTTAACTGGAAATATATCTAATGATACTGTTCAGTGCTTTCTTGCAAATATAGTGTCTTCTATGAAGGAAAACCATCTAAATTTGAGGTTTGGTAACTATCAGGATACAGTAGTTGCTGCACATGTGTGCTTATATTAGCAAGTTTAATAATTTAATAACTGTGCTTTTTAGTTTTACTTAGTAATATATCACAGAATTATTTTTATGAAAGAATATCTTTTTTTTTTTTAGTTCTTCAGCAGTTCTAAAATGCAGGAATTTATTGCCATAAGTTTGCTGTCATAAATCTTAGTTGGTAGTACAGAAGTATTGTGATAACTGAATCCTCCAAAGGTTTAAATGATCCATTTTTCTTTGATTGTCAGAGAAACCTATAATAAAAAAAGAAAATGATTAAAAGGAAATATGATTTTTTAATACTAGCGCTTTTTATTTCCCATTTCTTTGCATCCCATATGCAGTTAATCACTAAGCCTTATCTCTGATATATCACTGATTGGTGACATTCAACTCATGCCATGTTTCTTCATACCCTACCCTCCTTACTACCTAGAGTAGAATTATCCCTCTGCTTCCCAGCTGATAGTTCTTCTGTCACTATATTTGCCACTGTATATAAAACATTCAAAGCTTAGATTTAGGCAGCTTTCTTGCCTCGCACAACTTAACATTTTATGCTACTGATCTCCATCATGCATCATGACAGGTTTTCCTCTTTGACTCACTTTCAAACCTTCTCACATCTACACATGACCTTTTTTGTTTGTTTGTTTTTGCTATAGGGCACTTGTGCTTGTTGGAGAGAAACACAGAGAGAGGGAACGTTAAGAAAGGACCCCCAAGGGGGATGGCCACAATACAATCCCTTCTCCTCCATTTTCCTCTCAGGATTTTGGGCATGCACACACATGCGACTAGTGTTTTTCAAGCCACCAGGTTTGGCCATGTGGGATCCAGGTCAAGCCACACAGTTGGCCATGTGGGATCCAACACCTTAACCTCCATGCCACTCGCTGACCCTATAACCGTATTTTTTTATTACTCCTCAGAAATCAACCTTTTGCTTCTATCAACGTAGTTTTTTCAAAGACTGCCAAACATAGTTCTTGATTCTGAAACCTCATTTTTACTGGAAATTATTCTGTTTCTTCTCTTACTGAGGGAAACATGACCTTCATTACTGCACTTAATACCATCCCATATGCACCCTTCTCTGTCACAAATGGAGAAATGAATCATCCTCTTTTTTTAAAAAAATGGCTTTAAAATATATAGCTGCTTTTCAAAAGGTTCACTCAATGTATTCATTCCATCAACAAATATTAAGTTCCTACTATGTTTCAGTCTCTTTTTAAGTGCGAGGGATAGAACAGTGACTAAAACAAAGTCTCTGCTCCTTGTGAAGCAATCTAATTGGAAAAAGAAAAACAAGAAGTCAACATGTAACTTATAAGATGGTAATATGTGATTACAGAAAAAAATTAAGCAGGGCAAGTCAAGGGTTTCAAAAGAATGAGAGGATGCTGTTTCTGAAATCTGAACAGACTCCTGAAAGAAGAGAAGGGGCAGTCGGTATTATGTAGTAAATCATCTTAGGGAGCTGACTGTAAGTGCAAAGGCCCTGAGGTGGAAGTATGCTTGATTTACTAGAAGCATGACAAGGAGACTAAGTGCTTACGGCAGAGAAAGCAAAGGGAACAGTGTGGGAGATGAGGTTCAGAAAGGAAAGGTGGAATTTAAATCATGTACGATCTGTAGACCACCATAATGAAATTGGTTTCAACTCTGAGTGACCTGTGGACCAGCTGGAGGCTACTGAGCAGGGAAATGACATGATCAGATTTACATTTTTAAATTGGTAATTTTGGGAGCTATATTCAGAAACTATAGAAAGGCAAGACAAGAAACAGTGAAATAAGGTAGGGGGCTACTACAATAAGCCAGACAAGGAAGCTAGGGGCTTGGACTAGGGCAGCAGTAGTGGAAATATTTCAATGCTGTTTATATTTCAATGGTACAGCTAATATGATTTCCTGAAAAAAAAAATAGAATATGTGATGTTACTGCATCAAGAATGGTGTAATAAGGCAATGATAAAAAGGGGATAAAGATAGTTATGAAAGAGAATATCTGATTCACAGCACCATCACCAGCACTGCTGTTTTTTAAGTTTATTTTTATTTATTTCTTCCATGAATGATAGAACAGAGAGAATGAGGGACAAAAACCCCAACAGAGTCTTAACACTGCAATCTACCCAGCTTCAGACATCCCTGAATCATGAGCTCAGGTCTGGTGTACTCAGGGTGGCCTCTAGACTTGAACTAGGAACCTCCCTGTGGGCCTGGCTCACAGATCACTGTGTTTTTACTACTGTGCTTTACTGTCTGGTCTCAGCATTGCTATTTTAACAATAAAAATCTTTACTCATTTAATAATGAGAAATGCTACTTCACTGTTTTCATAGTTCCTTCCTTTGTCCCTTTTTCTTTATCTTTTCTATTTTTTTTTTTCTGTAGGGTACATGTGCTCACCAAAGAGTGACAGAAAACGATAGAGAAATCACATCCCCCCCCCCAAAAGGAGAGATGGTCATGCCACAATCTCTTTTCCTCCATTCTCCTGTCATGATTTTGGGCATGTGTATACATGCACTTGGTATGTTTTTCAAGCCACCAGGTCCAGGACTCAAACCATGGAGTCAGTCATGTGGAATCTAGCTACCTTAACCATCATGTCACCTGCTGGGCCCCACATATTTTACTTTTTTAATCCTAGTAAAACTCTTTAACCCTAGTAAAACTGTTTATTTTGCGTATTTATTCTTTGGTAAATTATCTGTTTTTGTCTTTTGCTCATTTAGGTATTAGGGACTTAGTGAATAAATAATATTTAATTCATGAAGAATAATTTAAAAATAATTACTTATTTCTTTTATTCCATTTGTTATTATTACTATTTTTTAATTTGACCGGAGACAGAGAGAGAGAGAGAGAGAGAGACAGACAGACAGACAGAGACAGAGACAGACAGACAGAAAGGGAAAGTAAAAAAGCAAGCTGCCAGGTCCAGGACTCAAACCACGGTTGGCCATGTGGGAGTCTAGCACCTTAACCATCACACCACTTGCGGTGATGAGGCTTAAATCATGCAGGATCTGTAGACCGCTATAATGAAATTGGCTTCAACTCTGAGTGATCTGGGGATGAGCTGGTGGCTACTGCGCAGAGAAATTACATGATCAGATTTACATTTTAAATTTGTAAAGTGAAGAATCTTTTCTTGGAACCAGTAGTTGGCATAATGGCTATGTTGATGGACTCCCATGTAGACTACTGTGGTTCAAGTCCTGGACCTGGTGGCTTAAACTCACGCCGGGTGTGTATGTGTGCGTGCCCAAGATCCTGAGAGGAGAATGGAGAAGAAGGGATTGTGGTGTGGCCATCCCCCCAGAGGGCGATTTCTCACTTTCTGTCTCTCTGGCGAGTGCATGCACCCTATAGCAAAAAAAAAAAAAAAAAAGACTCTTTTCCAGAGAGACAGAGAGAGAGAGACTGAGAGGAAGCAAGAAATCACCCCCAGGGGGGTGGCCATGCCACAATCCCTTCTTACTTATTCTCCTCTTGGGATGTTGGGCATGCACACACATACACTCGGTGTTTTAAGCCACCGGGTCCAAGACTTGAACCATGGTCAACTATGTGGGAATTTTTGTGCCTGGTACTATACTACTATAATACTATTGTCTTAGTTTTATTATCGGCATTACTTCCTACATTCCTAATCATAATTCCTTTTTTTAATCCTCTAAAGGTTCTTTGATGGTCTTCCAGATGAATTGGTAAACTATCCATTTCAAGAAAAATTCTATTTGATTTTATTACAATTTCAATAACCTGATGACTTATTTTCAAGCAATACTGATATCATAAGAATATTTAGATTTCCTTCCAGAAAGATATAAATCTGAGTTCCAATAGTCTTTTCTCTCTTTGTGGTTTTCTTCAGGTGGGTCACATCCCATTCTTCTTGTTCTTTAGTGTCTTAACTTTGTTGATGTAAGAACAGATACTGAACTATTGTTTCATTTTCCACTTTCTTGTCTTTAAATCTCAGGTGGTGACTTAAATAAAACTATGAAAGCAGGTATCCTACAAGATGGATAAAGATGAAGCAGAAAGAAGTTCCACAGTAAAAGAAGTGCCCAGTAAATCGCATGCAAAAGTATAAAGGATGGACATCGGCAGTAGTAGGAAGGGGCTCAGGAAAATAAAATTTAACACAAGAATGATAAGTGTGTATGGTGATAGCTTTGACTTGTTTGATATGCAACCCATTTAAGCTTTGAGAACCCATACCATATGCTGCAAAGATGTACAATGATTAAATGTAAAACAAAGAAAAAAGTGGGTAAATGAACTGAAACAAAACAAAACTAACAACAACAAAAAGAAACTAAAGAGAAAAATGTACCATGGAATGAAAGATGAAAACATGGCAATGGAAGAAATCACTTTTTCAAAAGATGTACATCCAGAATGCAGGGAAAAAAATAGTATATTTTAAGAAACCCAAGATTTTAAAGAGCTTTTGGGTAAGCATAAAAGGGAAAGTAAATACAAAGGATAATGCTGAAAACAGAGTAGGATAACTATTGGAGAGATATCAGAACTATATTCTATAATGCAGTTGATAAAACAGGTCCAGATGCAAACGTGTGAGTGTTGGAAAACATAAATATTCAGACACCTATTAAAAGACATGTCAGGCAACTCTTTAAATTGACATAAAAACAATTATTTGTTTTCTTAAATTTGAGAAAATAAAGAGAGAATTATTTCTCTAGGTTGGAACGTAACCAAAACTGGTTGATAAGTAATGAGATAGAAAGTACAAGAAAGCATTCATATTCTACTGGACTTTGAAAGTCAAGAAAGAGAAAATATTGGCCAGTGTCAGACATGCGCTGCCTGATAAAATTTCCAGTGTAGATGGCAATATTCTTTATTTGCATTCTTAAATAAGGCTGCCATTTAGCCACATGGGGCTACTGACTGCTTTAAATGTGTCGTGTTACTAAAGAACTAAATTTTAATTTAAAAAACTCTTAATTTTGAAATAATTTTGGACTTACATAGAAGTTAGAAAAATAGTACAGAGTTCCTGTGAGCCCCTCAGTATTCTCCAATGACAATATCCTACTCACTGATTAAATCAAGGAAATGACATTGGTATTATAACACACCTCATTTGGATTTCATCAGCTTTATATACATTCATTCCTTCCTTTCTTGCTCCGTTCTTTCTGTAATAACTATTACCACACTCAAGACTCCAGACTGTTCCATCAACCCTCTAAAAAAATTCCTCAGATAACCCCTTGACACGTACCCCAACCCTATTCCTTGGTAAACACTGATGAGTTCTCCACCACTATAATTTTGTCCCTTTAAAAAATGCTTTACACATGGAATCATAAAGTATGTAACCTTACAAGACTAGCTTCTCTCACTTAACACAGTTTCTGAGATCTGGTTGTGATACTTAGTGTATTAAACTGTTCATCCCTTATTATTGCTCAGCAGTATTCCCTTTTAGTGAGCAGGCTGTTTACTCATTTGACCATTTTAATTTCAACCCTTAAAGGATATTTATGTTGCTTCCAGTTTTTGGCTATTACAAATAAAGCTGCGGGGCTGGCAGTGACACTGGAGGTTAAGGCACTGGATTCCCACATGGCTGACTGCAGTTCGAGTTCCCAGACCTGGTAACTTGCTTTCTCACTTTCCTGCTCTCTCTCTGGTCAAATGGAAAAATAATAATAAATAAAATTAAGTAATTCTTAGCAACAACAAAAAATAAGGTTGTTATGAATATTACTACATAGTTTTCTGTGTGAATAAAATTTTCTTTTCACTAGGGTAAATACTCAGTAGTATGACTGCTAGGTTGTATTATAAGTAGTGAGTAGTGTATCTTTATAAAAAAAAAAGAATTGTTTATTCTCTTTAATTAATTAATTTATTTTAAGTTGACCAGAGAGAAAGGGGGGTTAGGAAGTGAGAAAGCAAACTGCTAGGTCTGGGATTTGAACCATGGTTAGCCATGTGGGAGTCCAGCACCTTAAACACCATGCCACCTGCTAGCCCCATTATCTTTATTTATTTATTTATTTATTTTTTAGCTTGCTACAAGGTGAGTACATTCCACAGAGACAGAAAGAGACAGACAAAGACAAGGAAAGTGAAAAATCACTCCTAGGGTGATGGCTATGCTGCAGTTCACTCTCCTCCATTCTCCTCCTGGGATTTTGGACAAACGCTTCTAGATGATTTTCAAGGCAACAGATCTGGGACTTGAACTATGGTGGGCCATATGAGAGTCCAGTTGTCTTAACCAAGACAGCACCTGCTGGCCCTGATAAGTAGTATACTTTTAACTTTATAAAAACAGCAGACTACTTACCCAAATGGTTATACCACTTCACATTCCCACCAGCAATGTACAAAGGACCTGGTTTATTTGACATTCTAATCAGCATTTGGGACTGTCAGTATTTCTTTTATTATTATTATTATTATGTGGAGAGGTTTTTGCTATAGGGTGTGTGCACTTGCCAAAAAGACAGAGAGAGACAGAGAGAAAGTGAGAAATCACCCCCCTCCATTGGGATGGTCATGCCGCAATCCCTTCTCCTCCATTCTCCTCTCAGGATCTTGGGCACACATGCACACATGCCCGGCTTGAATTTAAGCCACCAGGTCTGGGACTCAAACTGCGGTTGACTACATGGGAGTGTAGGAGTCCAGCAACATAGCCATTACACCAATAATGTATTTTTTTTTAATATGTTCTTTTTAAATTATTTATTTAATTTTATTTATTCATTCATTTTATTTTTAAATTTGACCACAAAGACACACAGAGAGAAAGAATGAGAGAGAGAAAGTGAGAAAGCAAGCCACCAGGTCCGAGACTTGAACAGTGGTCGGCCATGTGGGAGTCCAGCACCCTTATCCACCATGCCACCTGCTGGCCCCGGCCAATAAGGTATTTTTTATCTTAGACATTTTTATAGGTATGTAGTGTTATCTCATTGTGGCTTTAACTTAAATTTCTCTAATGAATAAAAATGTTGAGCAACTTTTTATATACTTATTGACCAGCCCCATATCTTTTTTTGAAAAACTAAATTATTTTTTTCTAATTTTATTTTATAATTTTCTATTTTCATTTGTATGCATCCTTATGGCATACAATATTGTTTTTCAAAGCATGCATGCAGTATGTGATAATCAAATAAAAGATATTACCATATACACTGCTTTTAGCAAAGAACTACATTCTTGTGGCTGTCAAATTTTTTTTTATGAGACCCTACCAGCCACCTCCCACTACTCACCTCCCACTACCCACTTCCCTTCCATACAGTCCCCTGTATCTACACTTGCCCTCTCTATTATTGTCTTTCAATCTTCTAATTTTTTTTTTCTTGAGAGATTTTTGCAATAGGTGTGTGCTCACAAGAGAAACAAAAAGTGAGAAATCATCCTCCAGAGGGAATGGCCATGTTGCAATCCCTTCTTCTCCATTCTTCTCTTGGGATCTTCGATGCACATGCACCCAGCATGAGTTTTAAGCTGCTAGGTCCAGGACTCAATTCGTGGTCGACTACTTGGGAGTCCAGCAACGTAACCCATTACACCATGTGCTGGTCCCCCAATCTTCCAATTTCTGCCACAGGGTACATATACAACGTTTGTCTTTCACAGTTGGCTTATTTCACTTAGCATTAAATCTTCTATATTCATCTACTTTGTAACAAATGACAGTCTTATTGTTCTTTATGGCTGAGTAGAATTCCACAGTGTGTATGTGCCATATTTTTTCAATCTAGTCATCAGTTAAGACACTTATGTTGATTAAATGTCCTAGCAACTGTGAATAATGTTGCAAGAAACACATATGTGCAAGAGTCTTTCCAAATTAGTGATTTTCTTTCCTTGGGGTAAATATCAAGGAGTGGGATTATTAGGTCACATGCTGGTTGTATTTGTAAATTTTTGAGGAACTGCCATAATGTTTCCACAGTGGCTGGATTATTATTATTATTTTATTTATTTATCTATTATTTATTTATTTATATTCATTCACTATTCATCATTACAGCATACAAAATGAGATTTTCCATCCAGAATACACTGTATATTGTCTCAATCAAGTACAACAACATACGTGTTATCATAAACATATAATTTTCCATTTCTTGTTTCCTGTATATTTTACTTTTTTTTTCCATCCTTGATTCCCTCTCACCCTCTGCCATCTCTCACCCTCCTCCCACACTGTCTCTGGTATCCGAGGTTGCTTTCTATGCCTTTTCCCCCCATTTTATTTATTTGTTAAAGAACTTAATTAATATAAATATCTTCTATAGCAAGAGCAGCTGATATATACAAATCCATGAACACAAGTCTGACTTTAGGCATAAAC
>NW_006209676.1:1823095-1825893 GCF_000334495.1 Tupaia belangeri chinensis
TCAAATAGGGATTTTTAATTTCAAGATAAATAGTTTTAGTGTTTTTTTCCCTCCTGAAACTCTTTTCTTTTAATTAATTAATTTACATTCATCCCCTAAGCATTGTCACAGCATACAAAATGTGGTTTCCCATCCAGAATATACTGCATAGTAGCTTAATCATGCATGTTATCATCAATAATTTTACATTTCTAGTTTCTCATATATATACATACACACACACACACACACACACACACACACACATTTACCCCTATGTCTGACCCTCTGCCCTTTCTGACCCTCTTCTCACACTATCTCTGGTGTCTACAGTTGTCTTACATTCCTTTTCCCCCCACATTTTATTGATCACATAATTTCTTAAATAATCTAACTACTTTCTATAGCAATTTCAGCTGATAATGTCAAAAAAAGCAGTTTTGAAATGGTAAGGAACTTTGCTTACAACTTAAGTCAGGAACCAGGTTAGTATTCTGTTCAAATAGTAGGTACATGAACCCATCGACAGCTCAAGACAGGACAAAAACTCTTAAAACTGGACAACAAAGCCTAGAAGAAAAGCAGCAATTTTAGTCAAGAGTCACAGAATGCTCTTTCACCAGTTCAGTCTCATGTACTTAACCTATCTTCTGTTGTGGTTCGATCTTCCCGACTGAATTCTGGTATATAATATTCAACTCCAGACTTGTTCCTACGATTAAATTGGCCATTTTCTTAGTTTTTGAACTCTTATTTCTGTGTGTCTATATGAAATTTTCCTGACATAGAACTTGAGAACTTCTTGGAGATCTGGTGGGTGCTGGTAAATTCCTTCAGGTTTTGTTTATCTGAGAATGTTCTTGTCTTTTCTCCCCATATGAAAGATAATCTTGCTAGGTACAGTATTCTTGGTTTAAATTGCTTTTCCCTTAACACTTTGAATATATTTTCCCATTCTTTCCTCGCTTGCATTGTTTCCGATGAGAGGTCTGCTGTTAGCCTGATGGGATATCCTTGGTAGGTAAATTGCCATTTCTCTCTTGCCAATCTTAGTATCTTGTCTTTGTGTGTGGTTTTGTTCAATATGGCTATAATGTGTCTTGGAGAAGATCTTCTTGGGTTGATTCTATTTGGGGTCCTTTGTATTTCTTGAGACTGGATCTTTGAGTGCCCTTCTAGGTTTGGAAAGTTTTCTTGCAGGATTTCATGGAATAGATTAACAATGCCCTTACGAGTCTCTTCGCCTTCCAGGATGCCAATTATCCAGATATTTGGATGTTTGAAGGTATCTAGTACTTCTCATATATTATTTTCGTTTTCTCAGTCTTTCTGGTGGATTTTTCTAGGCCAGCAATTTTCTCTTGTACGTCTGAGATTCTATTTTCTGTATGATCTAGTCTGCTTTTAATACTTTCAAGGGAGATTTTGACTTCCTGTATTATAGACTTCATCTCTAACAGTTCCATTTGATTCTTTTGTAAAGTGTGTAATTCCTCTTTTAGATCTTGCAAGAATTTCCTCACCTCCTGAAACTCATCTGATGCTTTTTCCTTTCTCTTCTGCAGCTCATTGTCTCTCTTCTCTTCCATCTCTACTAGCTTTGCCATTACGAATGTCCTAAACTCTTTATCAGACATTTCCATGATTTCCATTGAACTGTCTGTGGCTGAAGAGGAGCTATTCTTTTCCCTTGGAGGAGAGGTATTTTCTTGCTTTCCTGGATTCCCTGTGGCCCTGCAGTGATTTCTAGTCATCTAATGGATAGTGTGTTTCTTCTCAAACTTGAAGTTCAGTCTGAGCATCCAGGAGCATGCAGAAAAGGAGAGAGAGAAACAACAGCAACAACCACCACCAAGAAACAGAGAAAAAGAGAAGAAAAAAAAAAAAACTTAAAAAAAAAAAAAACTTATTGAAAAAAAAAAGCAAAAAGTAAAAAGCCACATGGCATGTTTGTTCTCAGAGAAAGACAAAGACAGAGACAGAGACAGAGGCTTGAATGGTTTCCTATCACTCGAATTTGTGGGCTGGAGACTGAATTATCAGTGGAAAATCTTCATTTCTCTTATTCCCCTGAAAACACTAGTTCTCAGGAGCCATGAATGTGTCTTCTTCTAAAGGCCTGCCCCTTGCCTCTCCTGGGTGGGCAGTGGCTGTATTATTATAATTCATATTCCCATTGAAAGTGCAGGAGAGTTCTCTTTTCCATATAGTCTTTAGAAAAACACCTGTTTAAAGCTTTTGTCCATTTTATTGTTTTATTTATTGATTAATTGCCAGAGGACATATTTACTTGTTGGGGATGGAGAGTATAAGTGGAGAGAAGCACCCACAATATGACATGGCCATATCACAATCTTTTCCCTCTATTTCTCCATCCTGTCAAGATCGGGGGTAAGCCACCATGGTCAGGATTTGAACTCTAGTAGGACATGAGGGATTCAGTTTCATATGCATGGTGCTTAACCACTATGCTAATGGGGCTACCCCAATTTACTTAATTTTTATTAAAATAGGCACATAAAGGTAGTGACTAAAATATTAGTGCAGTTTTAGATAATAATAAAACGACTTTCAAAAATTATCTAAAAGAAGAGAAGAGGATTCCTCATGGCTCCTGCAAACTAGTCATTTCAGGGGACAGGAGAAATGAAGACTTTCTATTGATAACAGTCTCCAGCAAACAAAGCTAGCGGGGCAGGAGAGTTGAGGCCTTCCTTCAGAAGAGGATTCCTCATGGCTTCTGCAAACTAGTCATTTCAGGGGACAGGCAAAATGAAGACTTTCTACTGATAATTCAGCCTCCAGCAAACAAAGCTAGC
>NW_006209676.1:1827482-1829486 GCF_000334495.1 Tupaia belangeri chinensis
AACTAGAAATGGAAATTTTTTTATAATAATATGCATGATTAAGTCACTATGCAGTATATTCTGGATGAGAAATCACATTTTGTATGCTGTGATGATGCTTAGGGAAAAGAATGTAAATTAAGTTACAAAAAAAAAGTTTCAGAAAAAAAATCCATTCAATGACTGCAGTAAGATATATAGCCCTAGCTAGGTGCTACTCTATAGGGTGCCTAAAGTTAAACTTGTGTTCATGGAAATGTATGTATCAGCTGTGTTTTCTATGAAAATATTTAGGTTAATTAAGATCTTTAGTAATTCAATAAAAAATGGGAGGGGGGATGGAAACCATATAGAAAGTAAACATAGATACTAGAGACAGTGTGGGAAGATGGTGGGAGATGGCAGAAGGTAAGAGATAGGGAATCAAGGATGGGGGGGGAAGCAAAACATACAGGAAACAAGAAATGGAAAATTATTTGTTGACAATAACATGCATGTTGATGTGCATGATTGCGACAATATACATAGGAGTTTGGTGGTCACAGGAAAAATCCCACTTTGTATGCTATAATGATGTACAGTGAATGAATGTAAACAAATAAATTTAAATAAAAAAATTATCTAAAAGAAAACAGGAAGAAAAAACGACAGGACAAAGTCAAGGTTGATAATATATATATATATTTTTTTTTTTGAGAGGCTTTTTGCTGTAGGGTGTGTGCACTCACCAGAAAGACAGAGAGAGACAGAGAGATAGAAAGTGAGAAATCACCCCCTAGGGGGATGGCCACACTGCAATCCCTTCTCTTCCTGGGATCTTGGGTATGCATACACATGCACATGGCGTGAATTTTAAGCCACCACGTCCAGGACTTAAACCACGGTCAACCATGTGGGTATCCAGCAACATAACCATTATGTCATCTGAATAATTCTTTAAAAAAAAAAAGCGCAAACCCAAAATGTTCTGATGTGAACACATAATAGGAACTGCTGCTATGTGAAGTAACATGCACTGCTACCAAGAACATTGGTTTTAGAAGATAATTCATCTTAACATATGGAAGGGCAAATTAGTAATCAAAGGCTAGAAGAAATATATGTTAGTATCTTCTTTTAAAATTTTATTTTACAGATACTGAACTTCAGCTCTGAAATACTCATTTCCTTGACCAAAAATAAAGATTTCTGAGACTTCTTACTCCAGATTCATTTCTAGTGGGAAAGGCACAATTCCAGACTGGGCCCATCCTGAGATGGATACTGAACTTCAGCTCTGAAATGTTGATTTCCTTGACCAAAAATAAAGATTATCTGCTGAGATTTCTTACTCCAGATTCATTTCTAGTGGCCTCGACACAATAAATGTCTAGACAGGTCCAAGTGAACAGCTTCCAAACATCTGAATACAATTAGGGTCACAATATTCCTCTAATCCCACTGAATCTGATGCGTGAAGAGTGAAAACGGAACAGAAGAGAGACTGCAGCTCACCTCCTTTTACACACTTCTGAACGATCAGACGGAACTTCAAGAATTAGGAAGAAACGCATCATCCATCAGACTACTAGAAATCACAAGGTCACAAGATATATGGGAAAGCAAGAAAATTCCTCTCCTCCAAGGGAAAATAATAGCTCCCCTTCATCTTCAGACAGTACAATGAAACTCATGGAAATGTCTGATAAAGAATTTAGAATATTCATAATGATGAAGCTAACAGAGATGGAAAAGAGACAATGAACTGCAGAAGAGGCAGGAGAAAAGAGCAGATGAGTTCCAGGAAGAGAGGAAATTCTTGCAAGATCTGAAAGAGGAAATATAAACTCTAAAAAAGAATCAAATGGAACTGTTAGAGGGAACCAGCAGTTAGCGTAATGGCTATGTCGCTGGACTCCCACGTAGTCGACCGCGGTTCGGGTCCCAGACCCGGTGGCTTAAAACTCACGCCGGGCGCGTGTGCGTGCGTGCCCAGGATCCCGAGAGGAGAATGGAGGAGAAGGGATTGCGGCGTGACCATCCCCC
>NW_006209676.1:1829580-1875388 GCF_000334495.1 Tupaia belangeri chinensis
GGAACTGTTAGAGATGAAGTCTATAATACAGGAAGTCAAAATCTCCCTTGAAAGTATTAAAAGCAGATTTGATCATATGGAAAATAGAAGTGAAAATTGTTGGTCTAGAAAAACCCACCACGAAGACTGAGAAAATTGCCCCCCAAAATGAAAATAATATACGAGAAGTACTGGATACCTTCAAAAGTCCAAACATCTGGATAATTGGCATCCCAGAAGGCGAAGAGGCTTGTAAGGGCATTGATAATCTATTCCATGAAATCCTGCAAGAAAACTTTCCAAACCTAGAAAGGCACGAGAAATTCAGTCCCAAGAAATACAAAGGACCCCAAATAGAATCAACCCAAGAAGATCTTCTCCAAGACACATTATAGCCAGGTTGACCAAAACCACAAAGACAAGATACTAAGATTGGCAAGAGAGAATTGTCAAGTTACCTACAAAAGATATCCCATTAGGTTAACGGCAGACCTCTCACCGGAAACAATGTGAGCGAGGAAAGAATGGGAAAATATATTCAAAGTGTTAAGGGAAAAGCAATTTAAAACAAGAATACTTTATGGCAAGATTATCCTTCATATGGGAAGAAAAGATAAGAACATTCTCAGATGTACAAAACCTGAAAGAATTTAGCCACGCCAGACCAGATCTCTAAGAACTTCTCAAGGGAAGGCCATTCCAGGAAATATTAAATACAGACACATAGAAATGTGTCCCTTGCCAGGGACAAGTCTGGAGTTGAATATTATATCCCAGAATTTAATCGGGTAGATCAAACCACAACAGAAGATAAAATTAAATACATGAGACTGAATTGGTGAAATAAAATTTTATGACTTTTGACTAAAACACATTGCTGATTTTCTTCTAGGTTTTCTTTTCCAGTTTTAAGGATTTTTGTCCTGTCTTGAGCTGCTGATAGGTTCATGTACCAACTATTTGAAAAGAATCGTAACCTTTAGTTTTAAGCAAAGTTCCTTAGCATTTCTTTGATTTTTTTAAAGCTAAAACTGCTTTTCTTGAAATTAAAAAATATATTTAAAAATACCTACTTAATGACCATAGTAAGCTATACAGCATCAGCCAGGTGCTACTTTATTATAGTATATTCATTCTACTCAGAGTTTCATGCCTGAAATCAGACATGTATTCACAGATATGTATTTACCAGCTGAACTTGCTATTGAAAGTAGTTAGATCATTTAAGAAATTTTGTGAATCAATAAAATGTGGGGGCAGGGGAAGGAATGGAAAACAGCTGTAGACATCTGAGATAGTGTGGGAGGAGGGTGGGAAATGGCAGAGGGTAAGAAATAATAAAACCCATATATATATATACACACACACACACCCCTTGTGTATAAAACCCATGTATACACACACACACACACACACACACACACACACACGAAACTAGAAATGGAAAAATAATGATAGCATGTATGATTAAGCCACTGTGCAGTATATTCTGGATGGGAAATCACATTTTGTATGCTGTGATGATGCTCAGGGAATGAATGTAAATTAATTAATTTAAAAAGTTTCAGGGACTAGCAGTTGGCATAATGGTTATGTTGCTGGACTCCCATGTAGTTGACTGTGGTTCGAATCCCGGACCTGTTGGCTTAAACTCACACCAGGTGTGTGAGTGTGTGTGCCCAAGATCCCAAGGCAGAATGGAAAAGAAGGGATTACAACATGGCCATCCTTCCTGAGGTGTGATTTCTCACTTTCTGTCTATCTCTCTCTGTCCTTCTGGTGAGCACACGCGCCCTATAGCAAAAACCTCTTCTAAAAAAAAATGTTTGAAAGAAAATTACAGTGCACTTGTCACTAAAAAAAGTTTACATTTTATTTATTTATATTAATTAATTAATTTTTAGAAATATTTTTGCTATAGGAAGTGTGTGCTTGCTGGAGAGACAGAAAACAAGAAATCGCCCTGCAGTCCCTTCTCCATTCTCCTCTTGGGATTTTGGGCACGTATGCACATATACCCAGTGTGAGTTTCAAGCAGTTGGCTCCAGGACTTGAACAACTATCAGCCATGTGGGAGTACACTGACATAACCACTATGTCATCTGCTAGTCCCTGTTTTATATGTTAAATACAGCATTTTCCTTATTTAAAAGAAAAAAAAAGCCAGTAAGTGCCTAATTCTGTGATTTTTACACTATATATACATAAAAGCTGTCAGACAGCCTGACCAATGTTCTGGACGGTCACAGTATGGACTTCTATGAGCTGGGACTAGTTCTGAATCAAAAATTTGAAACACAAATTAAGTACTTTTTAGGAGAAAATAATCCAATTTCTGAACAATCAAAAGAGAATAGACTTAGATATGCACAAAACTAGGTATTATAAAACAGAAATGCAGCACACAAAAAACTTAAACAGCTCACATGCAGTGAAGTGTATTTTCTGCAGCTACTCAGTGGAAATCCTTCTACTAGAAGTGGTTTATGATTTAAAGTGTTAAAAAGTATTTATTTACACCTTTGTAATTTTCTATTTACACCACCCTTCCTTCTGAAAACAAGGATCTTTAGCCATCATTTACACAAATTTAAGAAAATTAATCCACATTTGTTTTCAGTAAAGAAAACAAGGTTGTGTCTCGTCTCATCAACAAAGACACAATACAGATTAAAGCTATAAAATTTAAACATGGGTAAATGTATTTTTAATTCTTTCTAATAAGCACTTCCATACTAGAATCATGGAGTTTGTGTCTAAATGGTAATAAATTAAAAAGAAAATGGATTGTCTCTGGAAGTGATTTCTGGATTAGCACAACGTTACTCCTCATACACTGAATATACTGAAATTATTCTATATATATTAATTCGGCAGGTGCCAATTTGAATTTACAAAATCCCTAACTGTATGTTTTCTGCAGAAAAAAAGTTTCACTTTTTTTTTTTTTGGAGAGGTTTTTCGTTATAGGGCGCATGTGCTCGCCAGACAGAGAGACAGAAAGTGAGAAATCACCCCCCCGGGGGGATGGCCACGCTGCAATCCCTTCTCCTCCATTCTCTCAGGATCTTGGGCATGCACGCACACACGCCCGGCGTGAGTTTTAAGCCACCAGGTCCGGGACCCAAACTGCGGTCGACTACGTGGGAGTCCAGCGACATAGCCATTACGCTAACTGCTGGTCCCCAAAAAGTTTAACTTTTTAAAAAGTTTTGTGCTAACTTAAAACAAAAAGGGATTTTGTTTTGCTATTGGTAGTGTGAATATCAAATGGAGAGAAGAACTGACAGTTTGTGGAGGCTTGTGAAGAAGGATGTGTCCTAGTATCTTGATATTTCAATTATTTATCAGGTTTGGACATTTTAGCTTATCTCAGAAAATCATTTTCTGTAATGTAACTCTGAACTAAACAGCTGCACTACAAGCAAAAACAATCTGAGTCATTCAGAATAAGATCAAGAGACCAGCAGATGGCATAATGGTTACATCACTGGACTTCCACGCAGTCAACTGTGGTTCAAGTCCCAGATCTGGCAGCTTAAAACTGACAACAGGCACGTGTGCGTGCATACCCAAGATCCCGAGGGGAGACTAGAGAAAGGACTGCGGTGTGGCCATCCCTCCTGGGTGGTGATTCCTAGCTTTTTGTCTCTCTGGTGAGTGCACTCTGGTGAGTGCACATTTTTGATAGCAAAAATCTCTAAAATAAATAAATAAATAGGCAACAAGATCAAATTAAGGCGATTTCTTTCTTCACTATAATCTATGAGGACTAAAAAATTTTTAAGTTTTAAAAATGGTGACCTTTAATCAAAGCCAGTTGCACCTGATATAGACTATACATCTATGATTTCAAGTTAGAGGGCACTGTAACTTTGGCCTCTCATAAAACACAGAGGTAGGCAGCAATGGCCTGACTAACCAACAGCCAGGTTGGGTCAATGTTGAGAGGTTTTATTTTGGAGACTTTAAATACTAATAAATATTAATACATAGCTCATGTAATTCCAGCATCTACTAGTGACCCACCAGAGATAGGTTAAGTCTGAGGAACCTTTTTTTTTTTTTTTAGAGGTTTGTGCTATAGGGCACATGCACTCGTCAGAAAGACAGAGAGAGACAGAAAGCAAGAAATCACCCCTCTCCCCCAGGGGTATGGCCACGCTGCAATCCCCTCTCCTCCATTCTCCTCCTAGGATCTTGGGCACGCACACCCACGCGCCCGGTGTGAATTTAAGCCACTGGGTCCAGGACTTGAACTGCAGTTGACTACATGGGAGTCCAGTGACATAGCATTATACCAAGTGCTGGTCCTCCTTCTGCCCGTTCTTTAAAAAAATATTTGTTTATTTAATTCCATTTGTTGTTATTATGTTTTAATTTGATCAGAGAGACAGAGAGATATAGAAAGGTAGAGTGAGAAAGCAAGCTGCAGGGTCTGGGATTTGAAATGGAGTTGGCCATGTGGGAATACAACACCTTAACCACCATACTACCTGCTGGCCCCAAGGAACCCCTTTTAACTTCAAAGTATTAATGCTGAAGAGTCCCAAAGGAATTCTGATTCCTGATAAGAGCTCACAAATCATGAGAATAAAATCAGTAGGATAAACACTGATGCCAGTGCTCTAGGAAAGTCCAAAGAAATTTCCAAATTAAATGCTATCTTCTGATCAAAAATTGTTTTTTTTTTTAATTAACAGGATAATTAAATTATCCTATTATCCAGATGGAATCTTGGACATTTATCTAACCCAGTTATTTTCAGAGTTATGACCTACCTCAGAATTACAATACTTTCTCTGTGTTTTAGTGAAAGTCAATTTGCAATGGGTTTGAATCTCAACCCTCCCACTTAGAACTATGTGGTTTTATATGAAGGGGACTCCAAAAAGTTGGTGGAGGGCCACCCCATAACACAGTGGTCAAGTGTCATGCATTGGGAGTTTGACCTCGCAAGGCCCACTACTGTTTGAATCCTAGCTAGGGTGGCTTGAAAAACATGCTGGGCTTGTGCCCCCAAACATGAGTGGGAAGGAAAAATGGAGTAAAGAAGACTGCAAACTCTACTGTTTTTTTGTTTTTTGTTTTCTCTCTCTCAACACATACATCCTTTGGCAATTAAAAGAAAAAAGAAAGAAAGAAAGAAAGAAAGAAAGAAAGAAAGAAAGAAAGCAAGCAAGAAAGAAATGGATTTACTTTGGTGCAAACATTTTTTGAAATCCACGCATAATTTTTTCATGACACGCATTTTCTGTGAACTTTTTGAAGACCCTGTGTATAAGTTGGTTAACTTTGTCTACCTGTTCCAAGTACAAAATGAAATAATATTCATATTACGAGGATTAAGTTAACATATGTCAAATGTTTAAGTTAACATATGTCACATGTTTAGGACAATGCTGTGGACACAGGATTTGTTGTTAGTGTTATTGCTGTTATTGTTCTAATTCATTCATCAAATGCTGTCTACTCTGCCGGGTCCTGGGAGATTCATGCTAAATAGTTGACAGTCCTGGTCTATCCTCAGGGTGCTCACTGTTTAATGAGGGCATCATCAAAAGCAAGCACAGCACCTATCAAGAGCACTAAAGTGGGGTTTCTGCTTTCTCCCATCTTGTTTCCACAATGAATACATGCTCTTTTCAGAAAAGTGAGACAATCCTCCTAAGCAAAAAATATTTCCATTGCTATTTAGAAATAAACATTTAAATTTTTATGGCCATACTTTCTTTTTTCCTATGAAAATGTGTCTTTTTTAAAACAAAACTTGGATCATAATATACAATAATTTACTTTTATTAGTTAAAAAAAAAAAATTACCAGAGGGTGCATGTGCTCACCAGAGAGAAAGAAAAGGAAGAAAGGAAAAAGCACCCCCTCCAACACCTGGGTGTGGTCATGCCACTACCCTTTCTCTCTCTCTTTTTTTTTTTAATTTTCCCAACTTTTTTTTTTTCATTCATTTTATTTTAATTTGACCAGAAATTTGACCAGAGAGAGAGACACAGAGAGAGAGAAAGAGAGAAAGAGGGAAAGTGAGAAGGCAAACCACCAGGTCTGGGACTCAAACTGTGGTTGGCCACATGAGAGTATCCAGCGCCTTAGCAGCTAGGCCAGGAGGCCAGTCAAATTATTACTTACTTTTTTTTAAAAAAAAAAAACTTTATTTATTTTAATTTGGCCAGAGAGGGACAGAGTGAGAGACAGGGAAAATAAGAAAGCAAGTCACTCATGCCGGGCGTGTGTGTGTGCGTGCCCAAGATTCCAAGAGCAGAATGGAAGGGAAGGGATTGCCGTGCGGTCATCCCCCCTGGGGGGTGATTTCTCGCTTTCTGTCTCTCTGTCTTTCTGGCAAGTCCATGTGCCCTACACACAAAACCTCTTAAAAAAAAAAAAAAAAGAAAAGAAAAGAAAAGAAAAAAGTGATCCTTAACAGTCAGAATCTGAATTTAAGAAATTCTAGGGCTTTCTAGGAATATTTTGACCAACTATTTCCCCTCTATTTTATTTATGTATGTGCAAGGTGATACAGAATTTAAGAGTTCTTTCAATAAGTAAAATTAGTTCTAAAGGGTAAGAATTATCGGGTCATCGGGAAAGTCATGATTTTTGCATGTTTTTTTTTTTTTGGAGAGATTTTCACTGTAGGGCGCGTGCGCTCGCCAGACAGACAGAGAGAGACATAGAGACAGAAAGCGAGAAATCACCCCCCAGGGGGGATGGTCACGCCGCAATCCCTTCTCCTCCATTCTCCTCTTGGGATCTTGGGCACGCATGCACACGCGCCCGGCGTGAGTTTTAAGCCACCGGGTCCGGGACACGAACCGCGGTCGACTACGTGGGAGTCCAGCGACATAGCCATTACGCTAACTGCTGGTTCCCGATTTTTGCATGTTTTTACACAGAAAAATACGTCAGGACTTTCCTGATGACCTAATATATTATAGTTTAATGTTTTTAAAACTTTTAATGACACATGAAATGAGTGTTTTACAATTTTAGATATGATGAAATATGATAAAACTTTTCAATTAGTCTAAAAATATATTACATTCTGCTTCCTATACCTGATTCAACAGATTTCTTTGGAAATTATAATTACACTGAATGTTTACACATATTCTACTTCAGGTCTTGTTGCATGCTGCCCGCCTCATCCTTATGCCTTTTGTATCTTCTGCTTTAAACAGACCAAAACGACCAAAGTCTGTTTTCCCAATATCTGACTAAGTGGTTCATATGCATCTTCAGACTTTATTCAGCAAGGATTTATTGAACACTTACTATCACTTCCACTTTAAGCAGATTACTACTCTAGAACAAGTACTTTCCAGTAGCTCCTGGAAAATTTCATAATAAACTCTTTAATAATAAATTGCCATAAATATGGTAATTCTTGATGAAGTGTTGCTGTTGTGAAAAAAGGCACAAGCAGACAAGAAAAGTTAAGATGGAGAGGAATTGGATTTTGAAAGATGAGAGCCTTATCAGATTAAAGAAGGGACTGGGCTAGATATCACAAGCAAAAAAGAAATTCTACAAAGGCAAAGAGGTATGAAAGGCCTTGGGTGCTGGAGAATTATGAGGAGCTTGGTATTACTGAAGTTGAGAATGAACAGGATGGGTTTTACAGTTTTAAGGTCTCCTCTAAACAGTAAGAACTCCATCTTCAAAAATCTAGAGGAGGGAACCAGCAGTTAGCGTAATGGCTATGTCGCTGGACTCCCACGTAGTCGACCGCGGTTCGCGTCCTGGACCCGGTGGCTTAAAACTCACGCCGGGTGCGTGTGCGTGCGTGCCCAAGATCCCCAGAGGAGAATGGAGGAGAAGGGATTGCGGCATGACCATACCCTCTGGGGGGTGATTTCTCGCTTTCTGTCTCTGTGTCTCTCTCTGTCTGTCTGGCGAGCGCACGCGCCCTATAGCGAAAACTTCTCAAAAAAAAAGATTGTCAAAAATCTAGAGGACACCTTCAAACCCAAGTTGCTATATATGAAGACAGAAAACTGAAGTAGGAATGATAAATGATTTAGCAGAGTAGTAATACTGATGACAGGAAAACCAATTCATCTTGCACAACCTAACAAAGGCTAAAGTTTGTCAGTACCAGGTACCAAAGAAACAGGGTAGAGGGTAGAGGATTGTACATATGGAGGTAGCTTGAAAATCTGCAAAGGAATAGTTAGACCCCTTTACCCTGACTTGACAAACTCAGAAAATCATCTTTCTTTCACTTTGCTGAAGATGTTGGTTCCATAGCCTAGTGTTTAAAGGAATTGGATCCCACATGGCTGAATGCAGCCCTGGTGGTTTGAAAAACACACCAGGCAGATGTGTGTGCACTCCCAAAATACTGACAGGGTGGAAAAGTAGAGAAGGGGGGATTGCATGAACACATCCCATTTGGGATGTACTTTCTCCCTCACACACGTGTAAGCAAGTGCATGTGCCCTCTGGCAATCAAAAAAGAAAAAAAAAGACTGGAAGAAAATTACCAGAAAAGAACCAGCAACAGGGGCATCAGACACAAGTGGATGGTAAAGGACTGAAAATAAAGGAAATCTGAGTAGGGGCCAGCAGATGATGTGGTAGCTGTGGCACTGGATTCCCACATGGCCAACCACAGTTTGAGTCCTGGGCCTGGCAACTTGCTTTCTCACTTTCCCTTTCTCTCTGGTCAAATTAAAGAATAACAACAATAAATTTAAATATTTATTTTTTTAAAAAAAGGAAAATTGAGTAGAGGTCTACATACTGAATGATAAACCCACCACCTGCTTTCCCTTGCCTAGGTCCAGGTCACCTGAAACCAGGAGAAATAGAAATTTTGTCCAGTTACATAATCACCCTATAGTGAAATCCACTAACTGATAAATGTTGCCCACCAACACACAGCTTCCTCTCAACTTTTAGAGACTTGCTTTTATTCTAAATCAACTTTATTGGTGTTTTTCTCATATATGTGTATATATATATATATATATATATATATATATATATATATATATATATATATATATATATATATATATATATATATATATATATATATATATATATATATATATATATATATATACACATACACACACACATATATATATATACATACACACACACACGCTCACACCAAAAAATCATATTAAGTGTAAAGTCTAATGAGATCTGACAAGAACTATGCAACCATTGCCCTAAAAGACATTTTATCACCCTAAAACTATCCCTTGCCCTTTCCCAATCAATCCCCCCAATCACACACACAATATTGAACATCTACTGATATGATTCCTGTTACTATACAACAGTTTTGTCTGTTTTAGATCTTCATGTGAATGTAACCATACAGTATACATACTTCTTTTTTGTCTAGTTCTTCTTACTCAGCACAGGGTTTGAGATTCATCCATATTACTGAATGTATACATTGTACATTCCTTTGTAATGTGGAATAGGTATTTCACTGTATGAATACTCAAAATTTGTTTTATTTACTCAAATCTGATGGGCATTTGGATTGCTTCTATTAATAGTTTGGGCTATTGCAAATTAAAGCTGCTATGAATATCCAAGTCTTTTTTTAGGTATGTGTTAATTCTTTTAGGTAATAATTAGCAATAGCATTACCGAATCCTGGGTAAGTGTACATTTAACTTTACAAGAGCTTATAAAATCGCTTTCCAAAGTAGTTCTTACCATTTTACACTCATTAGCAACACTTGAGAGCTCTAGTGACTGTACATCCTTTCAGATATTTGCCAGTTTCTTTACATTTAGCTGTCTAGTGTCAAGTGGTGTCCCACTGTGGCTTTAATTTGAATTCTGTGGTGACTAATAATGTTGAGTATTTCTTCATATACCTACTAGAAATTCATATATATGTATCTTTTGTTAAATGTCTATTTAAATCTTTTGGACTATCTTTTATTACTGAATTTTAAGAGTTCATTATATATTTTGGATACAGATATCTCCAGGTCGATGGCTTCTCTTTCCATTTTCTTAGCAATGACTTCTGAAGAGTAGGAGGTTTTAATCCTACTAAAAATAATTTTTTGTCCAATTAATCAATTTTTAACAGTTAATATATTTTCATTCTGTCCTAAGATCTCTACCTGTCCCAAGGCCATCAAGATTCTTCTCTTCTATTATTTTTATTTATTTTTTTGTAGTTCATTAGGTTCAGCTTTTATGTTTAGGTTCTTTGACAACCTGGACAAAGAAAGCCTGCTGGGATTCTGATTGGAATTTTACTTAATTTAAAATCTCTATTTGACAATGGAGATTTTGACAGCAAGTCTCCAATCTATGAACATAACATATTTATTTAGATGCTCTTTAATTTTTCAATACTGTTGGATTACATTGCCAAATATTTCATTTTTTATGCTAATGCAAATTTTTTTTTTAATTTGCTACAGGGTGTATGAGCTCAGGGGGGGCGGGATGAGAAATCACTCCCCATGGGGGATTGTCATGCCACAACCCCTTCTCCTTCATTCTCCCATTGGGATTTTGGGCACACAAGCATATGTGCTTAGCATTTTTCTCAAGTTGCCAAGTCCAGGACTTGAACTGCACAGTTAGCCCTATGGATCCAGTCATCTTAATCACCACACTACCAGATGGCCTACTAATTTTAATTGCATTTTCCTTTATTTCATGGAGAAATTTGGGAAATGAATAAAACCTTAAACAACATAAATACAATCATGAACAATAAAGAATGATGTTATACATATTTTTATGTTACCATTTATTTGTTCCATTTCAGGAAACATCTGGAATAGAGAATACAAGATAAAGAAATTCTATTGCTTATTCCAGTGAAAGAGTTCAAGAAGAAATAATCAGCATAAATCATAGACACAAGAAAAAACTGGTTGAATATCCAGGCCACTTAAACAAGTCACTTGAAGACTAAGAGCTGAAGAAATTATAAGAAAGTATCTTGAAAACATTTTTTTATTTAACAGAGTACAACAAGGTATGATGATTCAGAATTCATGAGTCATTTAGAAATAATAAAACTATTATTTGCCTGGAAAATACAGGCAATCTTTGGTGGATGACTCAGTATGGAAACTGGTTCCAAAAGGGCAGCTTAGAGGGATACAAAACATATACCACAGAATTGTTATGAGATAAAACTGTTATGAGATTTGTGTGTTCACTTCAAAAATAGTTGAAAAAATAAATTAAAAAAATCTCTTATGAGAAGATTTTTTCTGATGTTCAAAGAATTTTGTACATGAGTATGAAAAAAAAATTAATATGTTAGGTTTAGGACTAATGTCTTAATGAGACTAAGAGTGATTTAGTAAAACCAATTCGGTAGTAGGACCAATTTAAGCATAGAGGAATTAGGAAGTGCTTAAAACTGTACTTTTATTTTTACTCTAGTGGAGAGCCAGGAAATATTGCTGAGGGGAAAAAGTACCTGGTGGGCGGGCAGTCAGGAGCCTCCTGGACCCTTCTGCTTCTGCACTGACCTGCTCCGTAACTTAGTCGAGTCACTTCACTCACTGAAATTTCAACATCTTTTCTGGAAAAGCAATATGAAAGATGGGTCTGAGGTATAGAGAACATGAGAAAAGCATATTTTTCTTGGTTTGAATTAAGAAACAGCTGTATTTTACCAGAGAGCTATTTTGTATTACTTGATATGTGAATCATAATAAAGGATATTAATTTTTAATGCATATAATCTGCAAAGCTACTGATTTCCCCCAGAACTGGTTCCAAAATGAAAATTTGGGGGTTAAATTTTTACTATGTAACTAAAAAATTTTTTTTATATATTCCAAAACATTAACAACTGTTTCTTGCTAGCTGGTAGTATTTTAAGTTACTTTAATTTACATATTTCTTCTTTCTAAGTATTCTTATTTTGGAAGCAATCATATAAAAATCAAGTTACATTCTATTACATAAAAATCACTTGGACAGTTCAAAAGAACATATATACTTCACAACACAGTTTAATAAATATTTGAGAGTCTTTTTAGATCAGGTATTCTTCAAGATAAAGTTTTGCTTCAAGCAGGTCACAAGTGAGTGGGCAGAAAAGTAGGGTATTTGACCTTTAGGTCAAGGAAGGCACCCAAGCAAAGAGGACTGCTAAGCCCAGTCCTAGAGTAGATCAGTAGTAGTTCACCAAAGGAAGGAAGGAAGGGAAAGCACCTTAGAGCCCTGGGAACAAAGCAGAAGGCAACATGGTATATATGGGAAGCTATCAGGAGTTTGGCACATTATTCAAGTGTCAAGTCTAAACACAGGCTTCCAGAAGCCAGAGCAGAAGGGGTGGGGCAGAAGCAACACAGCATCAGAGAGCCCCTGAGAAGTAATAAACTGGGGGAGAATGAAAAGTGGGGGATGAAGACAGACAAGGTCATATTTACACTGTAGGTATATCACTCTGGGTAGCTCTGGGGAAGACAAGCTTGGGAAACATGATCGAGCTATGCAGACCAGGTGGAAGCTTCTATAGAGTCCAGAAGAGAATCAGTTTGGCTATAAATGAAGGTAGCTCAGGGGGCTTAGATAACTAATCCATAATCACAAAACTATGAGCAGCATTTGAACATAAGTCTTTTTTGTCTTTAAATCTTATGTCTTCCTATATACCCTTCTGTAAACATCGATTCTGGTCAAAGTTGGAAAAAGATCCTAAATTTATTTTTATTGATAAAATTATGGATATATATATTTTTACAGGACTTTAATCTGGCCCAGCCATGGCAACATGCACTGAACACTGATGCTTGACAGGCTAAAGCCTCATGTAAAGCCCAGGTTCAATTCCTGAGTCACCCTAAAAAGCCAGGTATGGTGAAACATGCATATAATCCCAGCTACTCAGGAGGCTAAGGCAGGAGAATAATGACACAGTGAGACCCTGTCTAAAAACACCTGTCCCTACATACTTTATTAATTTATATTAAGTACCCAAAATGTTTAGTGTGTTATAACAGAAAAAGTTTTTGTTCTATAGGAATTTATGAGACAGAAGAAATGAGACACCAAACACAGCAGATCAATTCAATCAAGAGATATTTACTGAACCTCTCCTGGACCCTAAAGACATAGATAGAAATCACATTCTAGTGATAGTTCCTTTTGGCATACAACTTTTATATCCTCCTTTCCTTCCCTGACAAGTTTATTTTGGTACAAGTGATCAGAGTTCTAAAGAGACAACTGGGCAATGCTAGAGGATGACCAGGAATCTGGAATAAAATAAACAGAAACACGAGGTCTGACGAAAACTTGTGAATGAGATAATATGAGAAGGATCCAAAGAATGGTATAGGATAGTAGTAAGACGAGGAGGAACCTGAAATTACCTTTAACACAGTCTGAAACAAAGTTGTTATTATTTTTAAAATAGAATTATTTAATTTACCTTTATTTACTTATTTATTCATTCATTTATTTTAATTTGACCAGAGAGGGACAGAGTGAGAGTGAGAGAGTGAGAAAGCAAGCTACCAGGTCTGAAACTTGAACCACAGTTGGCCATGTGGGAGTCCAGAGCCCTTAATCACCCTGCCACCTGCTAGTCTCCCGAAGTTATTAATTTTTATAACTTATACTGGCTATGGATACCCTGGAAAAAAGAGAACATAAGATAAAGAGAAAAATATCCAAAGAAAATAATGGTAATACCTAGAAATAGCATTAATGTGAACATCTTTGTAAATATCGTCTTTGGCTTCAAACACACACACACACACACACACACACACACACACACAAAGGGGATTTTTGTGTATTTTTAAAAAATTATAATTTAATTTGTTTTATCTGTTTTTTATACTTAATTCAAAGAAACGCCTTTCATTGACAAGAGAAATATGCATTAGACAAGTTATACACATCATATGGATATAATCATTTACTTATTCAGCTCTGAGAAGGTACATTAGGAAGCAAACAGCAAGCAAATAATAAAACTTACTTTAAATGTGGCAGCATTTTCAATACTCTTAAGGTAGAAGGAGGTTAAGACAGACAGAAACTCACGAGATTTTCGTGTCCAGACACAGATGAATAACGTCTGAATCTGGGATTCTTTGTGGATGAAGAATTTCCAAAAGAGAGGAAAAAAAAAAGGCTGCAACCCAACTGACTAAAAAAAGTAATTTCAAATCTTCACATCTGCAGAACAGATAGAATATCAAAGAAAGCACTCAGACAACTAAAAACAGTGGTGGACTGCCAGGGAAAACCAAGTGCTGTTCTAATGATCATTTACAACTACAGCTTTCCAAGGAAGTTAACAGCTCCCAAATGTGCTCTAATAGAGGTGCTCTGAGCCTTTCTCATGAGACGCTAGGGGGTGCTTTAAGACTTCATGTGTTGCGCTGGCTCTGAAATACACAGGTAATGTGCTGCTCAGGAGAAGTTAGACACAGTGTGGAGACAATGGTTCAAATTCCTAGGTTGGCCAGCCTCAAAACACGCCAGGTACATGCATGAGTGCCTAAGAAGCTTGAGGACTGGAGGAGAGGGATCATGACGTGATCAGACCCTAGGCAGGATGCTCATCTCTCTTTCTTTTTCTCTCTCCTCCACTCTCACACGTGCACACACACTCTTTATCATGAGTAAAGAAAAGAAAGGACTTCATGTGTTCTTTCTAGCCCTCAACTTCCTCAAGGGTTTGGGCAGGCTCTGGGTTACAAACTATCCTGTCGCAGTTCCCTGAAAGCTGCTAAAACTAGGCATTGCCTACTGTAGTCAGGACAGTTTAACTTTGATTTGTCTTATACACTGGATAGCCAAAACAGGTTTTATTTAAAAACAACAACAAAAACAAAAACAGTTCCACCACAGCTAAAAGGTATTCTTAAAATCACAGAGTTAAAATACAAATTCACCTTTTAGCTTATTGTGAGTCACGAATGGACAAATGTACATTTATAATGGAGGGATCAGACAGTCACCACTCATACATTAAGTCAAACTCAGCATTACTAATCATTGGACAATTAGATGATACATATGTCCTGATATGATGCAATATGAAGATTGTAGTATCATCTAAAGAGTTTTTGTCCCCAAATAAATATTTTCTCCTCCCAAATACTTTAATCAATCCTGTCCAATTATGGGAAATAAGGACATAGAGAAATAAGTTAGTACCATGAGGAGGCAAAGAAATTCATAATATGTATCATTCTATGAGATAACAGGCCAGGCCTCTTCAGTAAGTTCAGTATCATGAGGAAGTGTGTTTATGGTGGGGAGGGTGTTACAGAGAAAGAAAGCAAAAGGAATACCAAATATAAAGGATCTGAGATGGGAGCATGTCTTGAATATTAGCAAGAGTAAGAATGTCTGTAGTATTAGACTTTATCTCTTACCAAAGTGAGATGGAAAGCTATTGAAGTTTTGAGCAGACACACAAAATGATCTGACCTACTTTTTAACAAGATCATTCTGGCAATTATGATGAGAACAGACTACAGGGGACAAGAATAGAAGAGGAAGACCAGAAAGGAGGGTATTGAAATAATCTAGATGATAATACTGGCATGAACCAACTGTTAAGCAGGTAAAGGGTAAGAAGTGGTAAGATTCTGGACAACTTCTGAAAGTATAGTCAATGGGACAGATATGTGGGGTTTGTGTAAAAGATGTCAATGAACCTAAGGGTTTAAAACATGTTTATTTATTTATTTGAACAACTAGAAGAACTGACATTAATTAAAACTGGGAAGACTGTAGAAAGAACAGGTTTGTAGGTGGGAGAGGGAATGGGGATGGCAAGGAAGGTCAGTAGTTTGGTTTTGGACATGTTATTTCTTTCTTTTTTTTTTTTTTTTGGAGAGGTTTTTGCCATGGGGCGCATGCGCTCGCCAGACAGACAGAAAGCAAGAAATCACTCCCCAGGGGGGATGGCCACGCCTCAATCCCTTCTCCTCCATTCTCCTCTTGGGATCCTGGGCACGCATGCACATGTGCCCGGCGTAAGTTTTAAGCCTCTGGGTCCGGGATGCGAACCACGGTCAACTACATAGGAGTCTAGCGACATAGCCATTACACCAACTGCTGGTCCCTGGACATGTTAGTTTTGAAATGTCTATTAGACATTCAGGTAAAGGTATCTGGAAGCATGATGGAGAACTAAGCCTAGAGTTTAGGGGAGTGATATGGCTGTTATAAAATTGGGAGTTATATATAAGCCAGGAAACTAGATGAGATCACCAAGGGCAGGAACATAGAAAGTAAACAGGAGGCCCAGGCTCTGCAACCCAGTCCATAGCATACTGGACTGCGGAGCTGGAAGTCACATACCAATTAGTCTGATTTCCTGGCCTGAAGACATACCAGGCACATGCATGTATACTCAGGATCTTAGCAGGCTAGAAAACTGGGGAAAGGGATCACAGTATGGAACAGCCCTATAGAAGGTGCTTCTCTCTCTTTCGCGCATGCATATGCTCTCATCATGAACTAAAAAAAAAAAAAAAGAAAAAAAAGAAAAAGACAAAGACAAAGACAAAGAAAAAGAAAAAGAAAAAGAAAAAGTAAGGGCCAACCCTATGGCCTAATGGGTCAAAGGAGCTGGGTCCTAAAGGCCAACTGTGTGGCTTGAATCTAAGCTCTGAAAGCTTGAAAAACATGCTGGGCATTTGTTTATGAACCTGCCCCAAATCCCTAAAGGAGAGAGAAATGGAGAAGGAATCGCTGCATGACCACACCCTATTGGAGGGTGCTTTCTCCTCCTGTTCTGTCTCTCTGGTGAATGTATGTGCCTCTTGACCAAAAAAAAAAAAAAAAAAAAAAAGTGAACAGAAGATATCTAAAAGTTGAACCATGGGACACTCAAATATGCCAAGGAGCACTACTCAATGGAACTTTCTGTGATGGTAAAATATTTTTACTTCTGCGCTACTCAATAGGTAGTTACTATCCACATATGGCTAATGAATACTTTTTTCTTTTTTTTGAGAGGTTTTTGCTATAGGGTGTGTGCACTCGTCAGAAAGACAGAGATAGAAAGCAAGAAATCACCTCCCAGGGGGGATGGCCATGCCATAATCCCTTCTCCTCCATTATCCTCTAGGGATCTTGGGCGCACAAGCACACGCTCCCGGTGTGAATTTAAGCCACCGGGTCCAGGACTCAAACCGCAGTTGACTACATGAGAGTCCAGCAACATAGCCATTACACTAACTGCTGGTCCCATGAATACTTTAAAAGAGGCAAATACAAATGAATATTTAAATTTTTGGCTATAGTACTGAACAGAGCAGATATAGTTTAGGGGAAATAAAACCAGCAGAGGAGGCTAAAAAGAAGTGGCCAGAAAGGGAACTCTTATGAGACAATTCTCCATGCATCTCACATGATTCTGTACCTAACAAGAAAAATTAGCAACAGAATACTGATAATTCTTTCGAGAAGTTTTGCTTGTAAGTTTATATGAAATGAAGCAATTGTTCTATAGGAAAGTGAAGTCAAGGGAGATTTTTCTTTTTTTAAAGACGGGAGAAATAAAAACATATTTTCACGCACAAGAGAATGATTTTATAAGAGAGGAAAACTGACAAGACAAAGGCTAACAAAGCACTGAAATTAGTTCTGTCACAGTAACAAGAAAAAGCTGAGTATATGGATACTAACGCAGATAGTAGGTAGCTATGGGAATGAAAGCTCTTTTCTGACTCTTGTTTTCTCTGTGAAATAGGAAGTAAAACCATTATTTCAATGTGAAGGATGAGAGGGGATGCTGAACACATGAGGAGATTGAAGACACAAAAGTCATCAAAGAGGAGATGAAACTGAGAGAAAGTAACTGGGTAAATCTAGTATGACTGGTAGGTAAGGGCTCACTTGAGGTTATGATAATTAATTTATCCAAGTTCAGCAGCATGGTTTTACAGGCATGGAATAGACTTTACTGGTGCTGTGGTCTAGCCAGGCAAGGTTGCTGAAATGAGAGAGGAACAAAGGAATTGAGGATGTATATAAGGGGAAGACTTAAAATGTAATGACTGATAATGGATTCTAAGCTTCCACCTCTCCTATTTCCTAAAACCTATCATTCCACTGAGCCCTGGGGGACCCAACAGTAGTTGTCAGCAATCACTACATCCTTGACCTCTTATCTGAAACTTTCTTCAACTTCCTTTACTTTCTTACTTAAACTGAAACTGGGCTTTCCTCTGAGGATGGTTTGCCTTTTAAATGATGATTTTTCTCTTTCACACTCCTTAAACATGAAGTAGGTGTCCTTGTTATTCCTTATTACTACTTCCAGCCCATTCTCCCTTTGGCCTCTCCAAAAATCCCCTGCTGTGAGTCACAGTCATCAGACACTCTACCACCTACCACCCTTCTTTATTGTTTATATTTATGGCTTCCCCAAGGTTGCTCCTTTTTTTCTTTTTTTGGGAGAGGTTTTTTTTTTTTTTTTTCTTTTTTGCTATAGGGTGCGTGCACTCACCAGAAAGACAGACAGAGTCAGAGAGACAAAAAGCGAGAAATCACCCCCCAGGGGGGATGGGCACACTGCAATCCCTTCTCCATTCTCCTCTCGAGATCTTGGGCACGCACGCACATGCGCCCGACGTGAGTTTAAGCCACCGGGTCCAGGACTTGAACCGCGGTCGACTACATGAGAGTCCAGCGACATAGCCATTACTCTAACTGCTGGTCCCAGGGTTGCTCCTTTTCATTCCTTGATGATTTTAGCTTCTGTCTATCATTAAGTTCTGTCAAAATTCTTAGTGAATTCAACATCAAAATGAATAAGCCATCTTGTATTCTGGTCTCTTAAGTTTCTTGACCTATTCTTGAAACAATAATGCTGATCTTGTTCTTTAACCTCTCTCAATCACTTTCTCCCACGGTTACACCCTATCTTTAGACTATCTAATGGTACATTTCAATAACCACACTTCTGGAGGAACATCATTTACCAAAACAAAATTTACTGGTGAGTTTGTTGTAAGACAATCCCTCTGCAGGCCTCTATTGGCAAAGTCAAGAAAATGGTAATTTATCAGGCACAAGACCACACTCTGGAATTAATGCTACCACAATCAAGAGATAACAGATAGCCTGGGACCAGCAGATGGCATAGTGGTTATATTGTCAGACTTCCACATGGCCTACCATGGTTAGAGTCCCAGACCTGGTGACTTGAAACTCATGCAGGGCAAGTATACATGTGTGCCCACCTAAGATCTTGGGAGGAGAATGGAGAAGGGTTTGTGGCACGGCCATTCCCCCTGGGGGTGATTTCTCACTTTCCATCTCACTGTCTCTGTCTCCCCCACCTCACAAGTGCACACGCCCTAAGGCAAAAACCTCTACAAAAATAAATTTAAAAAGATAACAGAGAGTCTGAAGAAGAGAACAGACATACTTCTTTTTTGTCACCTCTTATCTTTGGGTTATTCCTCAGGTGGAGGTGAGGGTGTGTGTGTGTTACAGAGAGAGAGAGAGAGAGACTGAGTAGAGGCAAAGACATGCTTCTGTATTGACCTTTCTTTAACTGGGCTCTCAAAGGGAAGATTTATGTTACATCGCTGGGCTGGCCCCAGCCTGGCGGTTAAGGCAGCCAGTTCCCATATGGCTGACCACGTGGTTTGAATCCCAAATCTGGCAGTTTGAGAAACATAACGGGTGCATGTATGTGCATACCCCAAATCCCAACAAGATGGAAAACTGGAGAAGGGATGGCATCATGTCCACGTACCACTGAAGGGTACTTTCTCCCTCTCCCTGTCTCTTTGGTGAGTACATACGCCTTCTGGCAAATTAAAAATTAAGAAATTACATCATCATTTTCAAGTACTTATATATGTTGAACATTGTGCTGAGGATTTAAATGCATCATCTCATTTGACTGCTAAGCCAACACTGAAGTTAGTGTTAACTCCATTTCACAGATTAGGAAACTGAGGCTGAGAGAAGCTAAAGAATCTTGTTCATATTATGCCCTCAGGAAATAAAAGAACTGTGATTTGAGCCCAGGTTTCCCTAACATCAAACAAACCCTTTTGTACCATACCATGTCCATATGAAGGCTAAAGTATATGGAGTAGTCAGTATGAGTGCCTCCCATAATCCCAGAGTTCTGAACTTGCAGGGAAGAAACTGTCTCAAAATCTAAGTAGGAAAGAGAAAGAAAGAAAGAAAGGGAGAGAGGGAAATCTGTAGAACACTGAAGTTGTTATAGTAACCTGGGTAGAAAAGATAAAGTATTTCTTTTTTAAAGCTCTAATTTTGCTTTTCAGAAAGCTTGATAGTCTAATAAATGTATGAAAGAAAAAGAAACTGTGATACACAAAATAGCCATATCATAACAGATAACATTTTTTGACTCTTAAAAATCAGTGAACCAGTCTTTGTGGTGCAACCTGCAGGGTACTGAACTATGCGGCTAGAAGCTACATGCTGTCTATAGCTTGAGTCCCTGGCCCAGTTAACCTGAAAACATACTCTGTGTGTGTGTGTGTGTGTGTGTGTGTGTGTGTGTGTGTGTGTACCTAAGATCCTGGTGGACTGAAGGACAGGAAGAAGGGGACTGTGGTGAGACCAGATCCTTGGAGGGTACTCATCTCTCTCTTTCTTGAAATCCTGTGTGCTTGTGTGTACATACAAGTATTCTATTATGAATTTGTGTTTTTTAAAAAGATGGTCAGTTGTTTTTTAAAAAAATGAATAATGTTAAATGTTGCCAATCTGAACTTTGGACTATATTATCAAATTTCGGAAGTGCAATTTAAAACAATGAACTTACTCAACAACAAAATGGTGGGGGTGGGGGCAGGGAATGGTGGTACAGTGGTAATACAACATGCTGAGAGGCCGACCCATATGGGAAGGTTCCCCATTCAGGTCAGGTCTAGAGAATTCGCTGAACACAATGAACATGTGTGTGCACATGATCCTAGGCTGGCTGATGCTGAGGGTGGATTACAGTGTCAAATCCCGTTAAAGCTGTCTGTCTCTCTGTCTTTTTCTCTCTGTCATGGGAGAGAGAAATTAGCATTTAAAAAACAATCTTACAGAGGCATAATTAAAAGCATATTCACAATAGCATCATAACCAGAAACAGAATTATATACAAAACATGCAATAAGGTCAAGCAAGTGACCTGTGAGATCAAATCAACAGGAGGTGAATAGAAAATGCGGAAGGCGAGACCCAGCACTAGCCAGGACAGAAACCTGCTACCACCTCCAGGTTTGCCTGTTTTTGGCTTCTGGGTTCAACTTCACAGCTGTGAAGTCTCCCCCAGCCAGTGTCTCCCCTCCCAAACCCAGCACTAGCCAGGTAGGATAGCTGCTTTGCTCCCTCTTGCTGTCCTCTAACTTTTTCCCCTCTTTTTGAAAAAACAGCTCTCTGCCCCCTTTGGGCCTTTATCTTGTCAATTTCTGTCTTTTTTCTTACCTAGGACAGAAACCTACTAGCCACCTCCATGTTTGCCTATTTTTTCCATTTTCATTTTTTGCGAAGTGATTTTTCCCCCATTTTTCTTCTAGTACTTATTTTCTTTCCCTTCTCTCCCTATTGCTATTTCCTACCTTCTTTTTCTTTACTTTTCTGTTTTACTTCTCAGTCCTTACCCTCTGCCTAGAGATGTTTAGGTGCATAGTAGCTAGCCATCTGAGTATTGTGAGTTTTGGAGAATTCTTTGCACATCACTGTAGGGGTTGCAAAATTAGTAAAATTCCCCTTCACAAACTCGATTGCAAATCTCCACCTGTGATTACCATATTCGAGGACTTAGTAGAAGGGAGGAAATAGCACCGAATTATTTCACAGTGGGGGGAAATACATGAGTTCACAGTCACTGAATCCTTCTCCAACAAACCGACCAGAAGTGAATACATTATCAAATGACTAAAAATCGAAGAAAAGCCTCAAAGATGAGAGAATCAAGTAACACATCCCCACCAAGGGAACAATGTAAACTGTCTCCAAGTAGGAAAAATTTAGAGCGTATTACTGAAATGTCAGGAAACTAATTTAGAATATTTATGGTAACAGAATTCTATGAGATGCAAGAGAAAAGAGACGCTGAGCTCCAAGAAATGAGGAAGTCCTTCCACAATATGAAAAAAGAATTGGACACCATAAAAAGAATCAAACAAAACTTTTAGACATGAAGGCTATAATATAGGAAATTAAAGTGTCCCGCGAAAGTATCAAAAGCAGGCTAGACTATGCAGAGGATTTAATTTCAGAATTAGAAGACAAAACCAATCACCTAGAAAAAATTATCAAAAATACTGAGAAAAGAGCCAAGAAAACAGGATAATACATGAGAAATATTACATAGCATGAAACGCCCAAATATACGAATAATTGGTATCCCAGAAGGTGAAGAAACTAATAAGGGCATTGATCATGTATTCCACAAAATCTTAGAAGAAAACTTTCTAAGTCTAGAGAGATATTCAAACATCCAGACCCAAGAAATACAAAGAACCTCAAGTAAAATCAATCTAAGAAGATCCTCTCCACGTCACATTATAGCTAGATTGACCAAAACGACAGACCAAGACAATATACTAAGACTGGAAAGAAAGAAACATCAAATCACTTACAAAGGCTATCCCATCAAGCTAACACTGGACCTCTCACTGGAAACAATGCAAGCAAGGAAAGAATGGAGAAATATATTCAAAGTGTTTAATGAAAAACAATTTCAACCAAGGATACTATATCCAGCAAGATTATCCTTCATATGGGAAAAGAAAATAAAAACATTCTTGGATAAACAAAACTTGATAGAATTTACCAACTCCAGATCCGTTCTTCAAGAAATTCTGAAAGAAGTACTATACCAAGAAAACTAAAGAGAGACAGACAGCAATAAGACAACAACAAAAAAACCCCAGGAATACAGCCAACTTAATGGTAGGGACAAGTCTGGAAACATCAATAATAACACTGAATGTCAATGGATTAAATTTTCTAATCAATAGACACAGGCTAGCTGAATGGATTAAAAATCAGAAACCCTCCATATGCTGCCTACAAGAAACCCATCTCATGGATAAAGACATACACAGACTAAAAGTGAAGGGCTGGAAAAAGGTATTCCATGCAAATGGAAACCAAAAAAGATCAGGAGTCGCTATACTGATTTCAGACAAAATAGGCTTCAAGACAAAAACTGTAAGAGGAGACAAAGAAGGGCATTATATAGTAATAAAAGGGATAATTCCCCAAGAAGATACAATGCTTACAAATACCTATGCACCAAACTCAGGAGTACCCAAATATGTAAAGGAAAGACTGTGAGATCTAAAAGGAGAGATAGACTAACACTATAGTTGTTGGATATCTCAATACCCCATTATCTCCTTTAGATAGGTCAACAAGACAAAAAATAAGCAAAGAGATTCAGGACCTAAATTAATCCATAAATCAGATGAATTTCGTAGATATCTATAGAACTTTCCACCAAACAAAACAAAACAAAACAAAACACACACACACACACACACACACACACACACACAAAATATACATTTTTCTCAGTCCTGTATGGTACTTTCTCAAAGACTGATCACATGTTAGGGCACAAAACCAGCCTTTATAGATTCAAAGGCATAGAAATTATATCCAGCATCTTCTCTGACCATGATGGAATTAAACTTGATATTAATCACAGGAAAAGCCCTTGAAAATATACAAATATGTGGTGAGCACTGCATACAGAAGCCATCTTGAGCTATCCGCCATCTTGAGCTATCCACTATCTTGGAAACCACTGAGCTTTCACTTCCTCACTGAGCAAATGGTTTCTCAGAAATCATGTGACCAACCCGTTCTCCCTGGAAGTGGTTGGGTTTCTAGGCAACGGGAGAGATCCACCCACATCAATGACTGGTTCATGCTGTTCTATCACATTTGCATTTCGGGCAACCAATTGGTTCCCACCAGCTGTATATAACTCGCCATTTCTCCTCAATAAATGGGAAGTAGACGGAAGAAGACGACTTGATCAGCACCTCATAGTATGTGTGCGTGTGTTTGTCCCATCTCTCACTCCCTCCCCCAAGGAACCTGTTCAACTGTCCCACGAGCCGGGACACAAATACATGGAAACTAAATAACCTACTTCTGAATGACTCCACGACTATTGCAGATTAAGACAGAAATTAAAAGATTCATGGAAACTAATGATAGTGAGTACACAAGTTTCCATAATCTATGGAATACTGCAAAAGCAGTCATAAGAGGGAAGTTCATAGCAATTAGTGTGCACAAGAGAAAGAGGGAAAGGTGGGAAAAGGACAACCTAACATCATGCATGCCTCAGGGAATTGGAAAAAGAACAAAAAAATCCAAAAAATGCCAGGAGAAAAGAAATAATAAAGATTCAAGCAGAAATAAATGAAATAGAAAATAAGCGAACTATACAGAAAATAAGTGAAAGCAAAAACTGGTTCTTTGAAAAGATGAACAAGATTGACATACCATTAGCCAGACTAGAAGAAGAGAGAAAGGAACCAGTTAAGTCAAATCTGCAAAGAATCAGGCAACATTACAACAGACATAACAGAAATACAAAACATCATTAGAGAATACTATGTGGGACTCTATGCCATCAAAGAAGAAAACCAGGATAAGATGGACAAATTCCTGGACACATATAATCTACCAAGATTGACTCAGGAGGACACAGAAATCCTTAATAGACCTATAACAGGCAATTAGATTAAATCAGTAATAAATAACCTCCCAACAAAGAAAAGTCCAGGCCCCAATGGCCTCATAGCTGAATTTTATAAAACTTTTAAAGAAGAGGTAACCTCACACTGTTTCTAGAGATCCAAAAGGAAAGAACCCTTCCAAATTCATTCTATAAAGTCTCCATTACCCTTATTCCCAAAATGGATAAGGATATGACAAAAACAGAAAACTACAGATCTATATCCCTGATGAATATAGATGCAAAAATTCTCAACAAGATACTTGCTAACCGTATTCAACAGCATATAAAAAAGGTTATTCATCACAACCAGGTAGGTTTTATTCCAGGGATGCAAGGATGGTTCAACATATGCAAAACCATAAATGTAATACACCATATTAACAGAAAGAAAGATAAAAACCATTGATCACTTGATGCGGAAAAAGCATTTGATAAAATACGACATGCCTTTATGATCAAGAATCTCAGTAAAATTGGCATAGAAGGACTGTTTCTCAGCATAATAAAAGCAATTTATGAAAAAACCTACAGCTAACGTTATACTGAATGGGAAAAGCTGAAAGCTTTTTCACTAAAAACTGGTACAAGACAAGGCGATCTACTTTCTCTGCTCCTATTCAGTATAGTACTGGAAGTTCTGGCCAATGCAATCAGGCAAGAGAAAGAAATAAAAGGCATTCCAATAGGGAAAACTGAAGAATGTAATTCCATTTACCATAGCCATAAGAAGTACAAGATATTTAGGAATAAAACTAACCAAGGAAGTCAAAGACCTCTACAAAGGAAACTATGAAAATCTTAAAAAGGAAATTGAAAAGGACACTAAAAAGTGGAAGGACATCCCATGTTCCTGGTTTGGCAGAATCAATATAATAAAAATGGCAATCCTAGCTAAATTAATCCACGTGTTTAATGCAATCCCTATAAAATTAAAAGAGACATTCTTCACAGATCTAGAAAAGACAATCATAGAATTTGTCTGGAATCATAAAAGACCCTGTTTTGTTAAAGCCATCCAGCGCAAGAAGACTGAAGTAGGTGGCATCCCACTTCCTGACCTCAAAATATATTACAAAGTTGTGATAATCAAAACAGCATAGTATTGGCACAAAAATAGACATGAGGACCAATGGAACAGAGTAGACACTCCAGAAAAAAAACCCAAAACATACAGCCAACTCATTTTTGACAAAGGGTACCAGTCAATCTAGTGGGAAAAGGGAAACCTCTTTAGCAAATGTTTTGGGAAAACTGGGAATCTACCTGCAGAAAGATGAATCTGAACCCCTGTCTGTCACCATTAAGAATAATCAACTCAAAGTGAATCAAAGATCTAAACCTAAGACTACAAACTATAAAACTACTGGTGGAAAACACTGGGGAAACTCTGGGAGACGCTGGGGTAGGCAAATACTTCTTAAGCAAGATCCCCAAAGCACAGGCAATAATCCTCCAAACAGACAGATGGGATTACATCAGATTAAGGAGTTTCTGTACAGCAAAAGACACTGTAATTAGTGTGAATTGACAACCCACAGAACGGGAGAGAATTTTTGTTAACTGTGAGCCTCAGATAAGGGATTGATAACCAGAATAGAGAGAACTCAATCAGCTTACCCGAAAGAAAATGATTAACCCAACCAAAAGATAGGAAAATGAACTGAATAAACAACTCTCTAAGGAAGACATATGAACAGCCAAAAAGTATGAAAAAATGCTCAACATCCCTCATTTTAAGGGAGATAGAGATCAAAACCAGTCAAACTGGAGAAGATTTAAAAAACAAATAATGGTAAGTGCTGGAGGTGATGTGATGAAAGGGGAACACTCCTACACTGTTGGTAGGAATGTAAATTGGTCCAGTCACTGTGGAGAACAATATAGAGGTTCCTCAAAGACCTTCAAATTGAATTACCACATGATCCAGCAATTCCACTCCTGGATATCTACCCAAAGGACAGGAGAACACTCAGTTGGAAAAGCGCTTGCACATCTATATTCTTTATTCATGGCATCCTTATTCACGATTGGTAAGACATGGAACCAACTCAAATGTCCACAAACAGATGAATGTATTGAAAAATTGTGGCACATATACTCCATGAATACTATTCAGCTGTAAAAAAAAACAAGGCCCTAGAATTTAAAAGAAAGTGGACGAATACGGAAGATTTGTTGCTGAGTGAAGCAAGTCAGGTTATGAAAGAGAGACATCGTCCACTTAACATATACCGGCAGTCCACACTCTATGGTAGAGACCGAAAAACTGAGAACATAAAAGTATTAAAAATTGTGGGGCTGGCAGGTGGCGTGGTGGTTAAAGGTGCTGGACTCTCACATGGCCAACCATGGTTAAAGTCCCGGACTTGGTGGCTTGCTGTCTCACTTTCTCTCTCTCTCTCAGTCCCTCTCTGGTCAAATTGAAATAAACAAAGTTAAATAATTATTTTTTTAAAAAATTGTAATAGACGCTAGTGACAAAATAGAAAGTGTGTATGGGAGGGGAAGAGCATAGGAAGTTTGGGGGGAGAATGGAGAAGACACTTGTGGGACACAGATAAGGTTTATTATCTGTTGACGAGGATGTGTATGGTGGTCTCAACTGGGCTGGGCTGAGGTATATATCATGCTGGGTAAAGTCTCTTCACAATCTAAATGATGTATAGTGATTTAATGTATGAATAATAATAAAAATAAATAAATAAAAGAACATGAACATTAGGGCAAGAAAAAACAATTTTAAAAAACTTAACAAAAGTGAAACATAAGATTTGATTTGGAGAAAATACATAAATATGGAAACAAAGACAGTGCAAAGAGTCAGACAAAGAAATAATTTCCACTTATTCACAAAGTATTTATGAAAGTACTTAGAATGCTACTGTAGTTTTTCAGGAAAGGCTATGATGGGGCTTGGGACAGTGTGATGAATGAGAGCAGCGGAGGTAGAAGAGTCAGAAAGCCACTGCAATGGACCCATCCTCATATCCCCAACACATAGCCAGTACACAGTAGAAAAAAGAAATTCAGTAATACTTTCTTCATGTACAAACTGTGAATGCTGTGAAGCACTCCAAAATTCAGTGGGGTAGAGAAAGTGGACAAAAGTCCAATAGAAGTATCTCTGGGTAAAAAGGAAGCAGATTATTTGAACTGACCATTAAATTTCCACATTTCTGAACACAACCCATTGCTTACCTCCTATCTAAAAGACAGCTGTCATTTCTTATATTTTGGTCCCAATGATGCCCTCCATTGAACCAACTTTGTCCATATATTTGGTGAGGTTCTTATCACAGATAAAATTATTCGTTCATTTTGCATTGAGTTTGCCTTCTGAAAGGGGACATGAGGCACTCATCTGTCTACAAGATAGATAATTTCAGGAAAAAGTTGCCCGAAATTGCTTTTTATTTATTGGTCTTAGATGTGGTATTTCAGGCTGAGGGCTAAGCTGACAGGTCTAAGTACAGGGTCAAGACAGCCACTCAACCTGTCTTACCTGCCTTTGACTGTCATTTGGCCTCAAGTTCCCTTAGGGGTATGATGAGAACTCTGAGATATTCCCAAAGTTATTCACTGGGCTGTCAGTGGTACTGAGGGAATCCATATGTTCTGTAGATGAGGCTCAATAAGGGTTTTCTTTTTTTTTTTTTTTTTAAGAGATTTTTGCTATCAGGCCTGTGAGCTTGCCAGAGGCAGAAACCAAGAAATTACCCATGGAGGAGGCAGGGGAGGGATGGCCCTGTCACAATCCCTTCTCCTCCATTCTCCTCTCGAGATTTTGGGCACGAAGCACAGGCATCAGCCTGAGTTTCAACCCAACAGGTCCAGGAGTTGAATTGTGATTGGTCATGTGGAAGACCAGTGCCCTAACCACTATGTCACCTCCTGGCCCCAAAGGTTTACTTTTTTTTTGCCTTATGAAAGTAATGTTTCCATCAGTTTACTTTCAGTTTTCCTTAAAAACAAAACAAAAATCACAAGTTTCAATACTAATGCTTATGAATGACATACACTAAACAAAGCCAAATCTCTTTCATGCTCTAAGTTGATCTATGTTCTCTTTACTTCTGTTTGCCAGATGATCTTCAATAATTTCTGCAAATTGATTCCTCTCCAACAAATTATATGCAAGAGGCAAAAGCTGGCTGGCAACTTTATGAAAATAATGTGAACCATAGCAAAAGAGGTCCATTCTCAGCTCAAGCCCCATACTGTAGTCAAATTCATCATTAGCAAATTGCATAAAGGTCATCATTTTCTGAATGGGAGCAAAAGTTTTTAGTTTCTCCTCTCTTTTTTTTTTTTTTTTTTGGAGAGGTTTTTTTTTTTTTTTCGCTATAGGGCGCGTGCGCTCGCCAGACAGACAGAGAGAGACATAGAGACAGAAAGCGAGAAATCACCCCCCAGGGGGGATGGTCACGCCGCAATCCCTTCTCCTCCATTCTCCTCTCGGGATCTTGGGCACGTACGCACACGCGCCCGGCGTGAGTTTTAAGCCACCGGGTCCGGGACGTGAACCGTGGTCGACTACGTGGGAGTCCAGCGACATAGCCATTACGCTAACTGCTGGTTCCCAGTTTCTCCTCTCTTGTGGCCTCAACAATTGCCTTGCAAATGCTCTTGAGGTCAGCATCTGATTCAGGGAGCTCTCTATATCCAACATCATTTTTATCTACTGGAACAACCACGCCTGAACTATGAAAGGTCTTTGTCACAACTTTCTTATCCCTCTGTTTCATCTTCATGGTTTTCTGTTCCAGTGAGTACCCAAGTTCTTTGGTTGCTTCTATAAGTTTTTCAAAAAACTAGTTTTTTTTTTATATGTTACTTCTTTAAGATTTTTCATCAAAAATAATTTGACTAGGGACCAGCAGTTAGCATAATGGCTATGTCGCTGGACTCCCACGTAGTCGACCGCGGTTCAAGTCCTGGACCCGGTGGCTTAAACTCACGCCGGGCGCGTGTGCGTGCGTGCCCAAGATCCCGAGAGGAGAATGGAGGAGAAGGGATTGCGGCGTGGCCATCCCCCCTGGCTTGTGATTTCCTGCTTTCTTTCTCTCTGTCTCTCTCTGTCTGTCTGGAGAGCGCACGCGCCCTATAGCAAAAACCTCTCCAAAAATAAATAAATAATTTGACTACATTATCTCCACTTTGAACAAATATACAAATTTTCTTTTCTTCATTTATACCAAAATATACCGGGAGCTCATCAGGAGAATATACATCTTAGTATGTACCCCATATGAACTGAGTTTTATTATGCCCAATAATAATGGTCTGGAGTTCAGGAGGATCACAGTAAAACTACTCCAGTGAAGGTTAAAATTCAAACCTGTTGATTTTTTCTTTGCTTTCCGTTTTCCAGTAAGGGCATCACAAGAACCGACTAATCAAAGTCCAAGGCTTGCAGAAAGTGAGTCAGCTGGCTTTTCAGGATCAAGTTCTTCACAGGACTTCCAAAAGTGATAGACATCTTCAGGTAAAGAAAGCTTATAATGATTTTCAAATTCTTTTTGAAGGTCACTGGAGACATCAGCTTTACAGGATTTATCCTTTTTCACATCAACTGCTTTTTCACATTGTGCTTGTCCTTCCCAGGCTAGGGACTCTACATGGAGCTGGCAGTCAAGTCATCTTAAATCCACAGCATTCCACACAGTGCCTGGCATATACTGCGTTTCCAATCAACTTGGCTGGCTGAATGAGCGAACAGAACAGTTGGTTGGCTTAATCTACTTCCCCAGAAACTGTTCTCAGAAGAGTCGAACAGAAGATGCAAAGGCACTACTTTCTGGAGTTTATTATTATTAATTACCAACTGTGTAGACAGACAACCTGATAACCCAATAGAGTATAGTAAGAGTACCTTAGTAAGGGGACCAGAAGTTGGTGTAATGGCTATGTTGCTGGACTCTCATGTAGTCGACTGCAGTTCGAGTCCCAGACCCAGTGGCTTAAACTCACGCAAGACATGTGTGCATGTTTGCCCAAGATCCCGAGAGGAGGATGGAGGAGAAGGGATTGTGGCATGACCATCCCCTCTGGGGGGGGGGGGGATTTTTTGCTCTCTGTCTCTCTTTTTTTGGAGAGCGCATGTGCCCTATGGCAAAAAACTCTCCAAAACAAAACAAAACAAAACAAAGAGTACCTTAGTAAGTTAACTGAACTTTAGGTGTTTGGAGGTCCATAAAAGCAGAATGGCTACCTGCCATGTTTGCAGGCCATATCCAGGATATAAACTCACTCAGTAAGGTCTGTCAACCTTATCTCCAAAATATCTCTCAGTTTTGACCACTTCTCATCGCTCCCACTACTAGATTCCTGATCCACACCATCATTCTCTCTCACTTCTCACCTACACTACTATCTTAGCCTCTTAACTAGTCTCCCTGTGTCCGCTTGCCTCTCCATACTCTAGAATCATTCTCCAAAGAGCACAACAGAGTAATATTTAGGACGTTAAATTGCCTGCCTGTTTTAAATGATTCAAGGCTACCCATTACATTTTGAACAAAATCTAAACTTCTCTATCATGGCTCAATAGTTCCAGCAAGTCTATAAACTGACTCATCCTCTACTGTTCACCCCTGGCTTTTCTTCACTTCTTAACCGCCTGTTAACCATGGTCCCATTTGAGTACTACTCTCTACCCCATTATACAGTTTACTGTCTTTATACCACTTAGCAGTCCTTGAATTTGTTTTGTTGCTTATATATTTACTGTCTTTATCCCTGTGCAACAGAATGTACACTCCACAAAGTCAAAGATCATGCCTTGTTCACCACTGTAGCCCAATGCCAGAAAAGTGCCTGGCATAGATGAAGCACTCAGTGAAGGGAGAGCAAGAAAGAAAGGAGAGAGGCAATTTGCTAATATACTATCATTTATGTTTTCCTGGTCAAGATAAAGACTAGGAAAAAATTCGCTTTTTGTAGCCAGTTTAAGGAAAAAATGACTGACACCATTTAGGATAAAGTGGCTTTCCTGGCCATTTCTGGTTACTGCTTCATTTAATTTTTCATGTCAACTTGTGTAAAGGTTTTAAAAATGCTTTGAATCTAAGACTCTGAACCCAACCTCCACTCCAAATATCCTAGTACTAAAATGCAATATATAGAAGACAATCTACAAAAGCTGCAAGAGCCAGCACAGCCTACAACAACAAATTAAGAAAGACTGCCTAACAAGAGGCTCAATTATGCACCTGCTCTAGCTAGACAAGTTATTTTATAAAGTCTATTCCTTAGATAGTCTGCTGGCTCACCAGTAAGGTGGACCCAATAGCACCATAATCTTTAAACTTAGACAGCCTATGTCTACATCCCCAGAAAACACATTCCTATGTAGGCATTTGATTACCCAGGCAACTCAGAATATTGTCAACTAGGTCTTGGTCCTTCTAGTAAGTGATATATCCATACTAAGTACTGGGGAGCATTAAGAGCTCCTGTTGTCAGCACCATCATACAGTACACCTGTCCTTGGCAGTGCTCCTCCTCATAAATGTGGGATCTATTACTGAGCAGTCTTTTGTTTTTGAGAGAGAGGTTTTTGCTATAGGGCATGTGCACTTGCCAGAAACACAGAGAGAGACAGAAAGCGAGAAACCACCCCTAGGGGGATGGCCATGCCGCGATCCCTTCTCCTCCATTCTCCTCTCGGGATCTTGGGCACACACGCACATGCACCCGACATGAGCTTAAGCCACCAGGTCCAGGACTTGAACTGCAGATGGCTACATGGGAGTTCAGCGATATAGCCATTGTGCCATCTGCTGGTCCCCCTACAATATGGATTGAAAGAGGGAAATTATGGGGCAAGGAGGAGGCATGGTGGATAAGGCACTGAACTACCACGCGGTCAACCATGGTTTGTATCCTGGACCTGGAGGCTTGCTTTCTCACATTCTCTATCTCTAGAGTGCATGAGCCCTACAGCAAATTAAAAAATAATAATAAAAATTAAATAATTTTTAAAAGAATTCATAATTAAAAATTAAAAAGAAAGAGGGAAGTTATCTTTTGAAAACAAGAAACAATGCTGTATTCTTCAGTTAAAGGGACTCATCATCTGATACATCTTGCTCCCCCATTTTGATGATGGTATATATCTTTTCTAGGTTGGCTAATCTGGATTGAAGTCCAATCTGACAACAATCAGTACAATTTCAGTGATTAGTCCACAATGCAGACCACTGTTTACGTATTTTTCTTTAACTAATAAATCTTTTAAAATTTAATATTATAAACTTCCTTAGTTTTTTTTTTTTAATAGATTTTTGCTATAGGGCGCTTGCACTCACCAGAAAGACAGAGAGACAGAAAGTGAGAAATCACCCTCCGGGGGGATGGCCTTGACACAATCCCTTCTCCTCCATTCTCCTCTTGGGATTTTGCAAACATGCACACATGCCCAGCATGAGTTTAAGCCATTGGGTCCAGGACTCGAACTGCAGTTGACTATGTGGGAGTCAGCAATGTAACAATTAAGCCATCCGTTGACCCTCACACCTTGGGGAATTTTTTAAATCATGTAAATTATTTTTGTATAACATATGATAAAGCAATTTCAGGCAAAAATATTTTATCTCAGATTAGTATATTATTAAATATTGTTATAAAATTCTTGTGACATAATCTTAATACTGAATCTAAATAATATTTAAGAACAAATTTTGAATTCTACTCAGAGCAGATGAACTATTTTATCATGTAAAGAAAATCCTAAGTTAGGGACCAGCAGTCAAGTGTAATGGCTATGTCACTGGACTCCCATGTAGTCGACTGTGGTTTGAGTCCTGGACCACTCACGTTGGGCCCATGTGCATGCATGCCCAACATCCCGAGAGGAGGGACCAACATTTAGCGTAATGGCTGTGTCACTGGACTCCCATGTGGTTGACCGTGGTTCGCGTTTTGGATTCGGTGGCTTAAAACTCACGCCGGGCGTGTGTGTGTGCGTGCCCAAGATCCCAAGAGGAGAATGGAGGAGAAGGGATTGCTGTGTGGCCATCCCCCCTGGGGGGGTAATTTCTCGCTTTCTGCCTCTCTGTCTCTCTCTGTCTGTCTGGCAAGAACATGCACCCTATAGCAAAAACCTCTCAAAAAAAAAAAAAAAAAGATCCCGAGAGAATGGAGGAAAAGGGATTGCAGAATCACCATACCCCTGAGGAGTGATTTCTCGCTTTCTGTCTCTCTGAAGGGCGCACGTGCCCTATAGCAAAAACCTCCCCAAAAAAAAAAAAAAAAAAAAAGGAAAATCATAAGTTATCAAATAAATGGTCAATTGGTGATAGCTGTTAATTAGAGACAATTAAAGAAGAACTTATAATCAAATGCACTGAATTAAAAGATGGACTTAGCACCAAATGTATACTGAAATGTAGACTGAAATTTAAATATGCAGTAACATCCAAATAAACACCCTGCTTTCATAATCGGATACTTGGAGTTCTTCCATATGGAGCCTCTAAAGATCAGCTGTTTATTTTGTTAATATAGGAGTTTAAGTTTCGCTGCTCTTTTAGAGAATTTCTTTATAATACATTGCAATCTTTATTATGACTAAGTAGAAAGCCAAATTGGATAGAAGCAGTCAAACACACATCTCCAGTGTTTAAATCTTTCTTTTTCTTTTTTTTAAAATAATTTTAAATACATAAATTGAGTACGGCCAATCACAACAAAATCAACATCCAGCCATTCATGACACTACTTATATGGTAAACTGAAAATGAATTATTTTTAGAGAAAAGCCACTTCTTAATTATTTAGTAACACATGAAGTCTCTCAATTAACAATCTATTTTAGAAATGAAAGCAACTTAATTTGACTAGGCCCCTGCTATATTTTATGAGATTTAATAGGATATCTTTACCCTGTGATTTCCACTTGATGGACCAATCTGAATTTTTTCTAGGCCATGCTTAGGAATAGGAAATAGCAAATGCAAATTACATCCATGTATGAATACATGTGTAACTTTACACATAAAGCATGATTGGCTGACATTTATATTTTAATAAACATTTTCAAAAAATATTTTACTTTGAGGACCAGCAGGTGGGGTGATGGTTAAAGGTGCTGGACTCCCACATGCTTGACACCAGTTCAAGTCCCAGATCTGGCAGCTCCCTTCTCACTTTCAGTTTCTCTGCTCTGTCTCTCTCTCTGGTCAAATTCAAACCATAAATAGAGACGAGCAGAACTCAGTACTGACTAGACAGGAAGATAGCCCCCGACCTGTGCCCTGAACTGAATCAAGTAATAAACAGGGACAGATGCACATGAGGAAAAGAAGGCTTGAGAATGAAAATTTTGAATTAAAGGTTACAGCCAAAAAGCAAGCAAACAAAATTGAAGAGCTTCAGAAGAACCAGGCTAAGGATGAAAATAAACAATTAAAGAAACTTACGGAGTTAAAACAATCTCTGGAATATAATTTGGATCAAGAAATAAAGAAAAATAATGAATTAGAGAAAGAGATAACTGGATTTAAGAAACTCCTGGAAATGACAAAAAAGAAATTAATAAATATGAAAATGGAGAAATTAGTTTCCAAGGAGATTTAAAATCTAGTCAGTCTGAAATGGATATTCAAGTTAATATACAAAAACATAAGGAACAAGCAGTATCTCAAGAAAACTTAGAGCAGTTAAGAGCGAATAATTTTGCTTCATCTATAAGTTAGATGGTCAAAATGAGAGATCTAGAATCTGAACTCCTCAAAATAAGAGCTTCTCAAGAAGATTCTTATAAAACAGAATTAGAAAAATATAAGCAACTCTGTCTAGAAAAATCACAAATGATAAGATCATTATCTGAGAAACTGACAGAGACTGATGTTAGCAGCAGTCAGGGCCAAACATCTTGTGGAGAAACAGCGGAATAGACATTCACTCAACAGTCTTAATACAAGACCAGTCTTAGAGTCATCTCCTGTTGGAAATCCTGATAATAGCTTAGTTTACAGCAGAAATTTCATTTCAAGAGAAACGTCAGTGCTCCCTAGCACAATTTCAAGGCCTTTGAGTAACAGCACAGAGAACGATATGTTCCAGACACAACTGGAATTGTTAAGAAGTATAAGTGGAGAACTAAGTGGAGTTCCTACTGAATTTGCATCTTTATCCTAGAGCTTCTCCTCAAAGATCTGATGAGTGAAACTGAACTTAAGATTTACTTTTTTGAGAGCATCATAAGAATATGGACAGACATCAATGAAAAGTTATGATATGAAAGATAAAATTTTATTGACTGTATTGTTTAAATAACCTTAATTGTTTTCCATTAAATACATGACATGTAAAAATCTTTATTAAAGACTTTTTTATCATTAAAAAAAAAATAGGGACCAGCAGATGGTGTAATGGTTACATTGCTGGACTCACATGTAGTCAAGCACAGACCTGGCAGCTTAAAACTCATGCCGGGTGCTATATATATATATATTTATATTTATATATCTGTGTGTGTATGTATTATGTCAAATAAATAATTCTAAAAAATATTTTACTTTGAAATAATTTTCGGTTTCCAGAGAGTTGCAAAGATAATACAGAGATACCTTTCACCCAACTTCCTTTAGTCATACAGTTTAAAAATATACATAGGCTAGCACATGGCTAGGGGGTTAAGGTAGCTAGATCCCATATGACCAACTGGGCAGTTTGAGTCCTGGACCTGGTAGCTTCAGAAACACACTGTGTGTCCAAAATTCCAAAAGTAGAGAGACCTGGGGAAAGGGCAGTGGCAATGACTATACCCCATGGAGGGTGGTTTCTCCTCTCCCTCTCAGAGTCTTTTCTGTTTCTCTTCAGCAAGTGCACAAACCCTCTGGTAATATTTAAAAAAAAAAAAAAAAGACATCTCTATGTTTTATAAGGATGAGGATCAGATAAGTACAACTTACGTATTTCATAAAGAACATCTTGAGAAACCAGCAGATGGTGTGGTGGTTACAAGACTGGACTCCCATGTAGTCAACTGCAGTTCAGGTCCTGGAGCTGATGGCTTAAAACTTAAAATGAAGGAGAATGGAGGATAAAGGATTATGGCATGGCCATCCTCCCCACAGGGGGCAATTTCTCACTTTCTGTCTTTATGGTGAGTGTACAAGCCCTATAGCAAAAATCTCTCAAAAAATAAAATAAAAACATCTTGAAATCATTTTACTGAATTATTTTTAAACTCTTCAATAACTTATGCTATTTTGATATTTTTATACAAAGTTCCATCTTTAAACCAAAGCCCATTATGAATACAAATTAAACATAGTTACAACTAAAGACAACAATTAAGGAGTGTAATGGTTAAAAACCACCAAAGCAGACAATAAATAAACAATAATTGGAGGTCATACCTACATTAAAGAATAATAACCACATCTTTTAACAGCTATATGGTCACATCACTCAAAGTTTTATTTTTAAATGGGATATCATCTAAATAATTATTTTACTATTTTCCAAAAAGCAACTACTGACACAGAAACTATTTTTGCCTTCAATAATATGAATTGATTCTTTTTTTTTAAAAGAGGCTTTTTGCTATAGGGGCGTGTGCGCTCTCCAAAAAGGCAGAGAGAGAGGGAGAGAAAGAAAGAGAGAAATCACCCCCTGAGGCGATGGCCACGCTGCAATCCCTTCTCCTCCATTTTCCTCTTGGGATCTTGGGCACACACGCACATGCGCCCGGCATGAGTTTAAGCCACCGCGTCCAGGACTCGAACCATGGTCGACTACATGGGAGTCCAGCGACACAGCCATTATGCTAACTGCTGGTCCCAGATATGAACTGATTCTAAAACCAGTTTATAAGTAGATGCACATGAAGGAGAAAATGTGTTAAGAGTGAAGATAACTTTGTGAGAGGGACACAAAAATGAAAGAACGGTAACTGTTTTCCTCTCTCCCTGAGCAGTGGGTAACAAATGTTCATTGTACTGCTGTCTTTGTACCTTATGTAAGTTTTACAAATATTCTGCTATAGCTACTTAATATGCAATTTTAAAAAAAGAATGAAGAGGCTCAGCCTGGGTGACATGTTGGACTGCATGGGGGCCACATGGCCAGCTGCAGGTGCAGATTTCCAACTAGATCATCTGAGATATATAGGGAGCTCATTCCCAGGATCATGAAGAGCTGGAGGGCTAGAAAGGGGAGCATGGCATAAGTAGCCTCTGTTGAGGGTGCTTCTTTCCCTCTACCCTTTCATTTCTTCTCTCCCCCAACCCTTGTGTGCCCATACACATTTTTTTTTTTTAGAATTTAAAACATCTATTTACTTATTTATTTTTAATTTATTTTTATTCTCATCATAATCTTCTTTATATTACATTAGATTACATATAACTTTATAGTGTATTACATTGCTTTTTCAAAAGGAAATGCCATGCATGTCAGTCAATACAGAGACATTAATCTCCCCACTTCATCATTCAATATCTTTTCAATGTTTTTCTCAATCATTATTATTCTAATTATTTTTTTAAATAGTCAATCACTATTTCTCATTTTGCTTGTAAAAAGACTTTACCCATTATGAAATACTTCTCAGACCAATTCAGTTGAGAATACTATACATGTCATCTTCAACAGGTAATAAGCCATATCCGTTTCCCGTACACATTCTTTACCACAAATTAAAAATAAAACTTAAAAAATTGTTTGAAAAGAGCACTGCCTTACCAAGAAAAAATACTTTATAAAGCTATCATACTTAAAAATGTATCAATGGCACAGAAATGAAGATCAATGGGATTACAGAGTCTTAAAGTCAACTTACGCATACACAAAAACTTAGTAATAATGTCATATCCCCTATTAAAATTATTATTCCAATGGATTCCCAGCTGAACAAGATTTTTCCTTCAAACTCTTCACAAAAATAAATTCCATGTGATATTAAAGCACTAAACTTAAAAAATATATATAAGTATAAAAAAAGAAAAAATCTACATTTATGGACAAAAGGCGTATGAAACATGTTCGAAGTCTCTTGTCATAAGGGAAATGCAAATTAATACTACAATGAGAAGGGCCAGCAGGTGGCATGGTGATTAAGGCACTGGACTCCCACAGGGCCAACCATGGTTTGAGTCCTGGTCCTGGAGCTTTGAAACAAGACGGGAATGTGTGCCTATGCACCCAAAATTCCAAAAGGAGAATGTGAGAGAGGGTACTGCAGCAAGGCCAGATCCTCGGGGGGTGGTGGTGGTGGTGGTGGTGGTGTAATTTCTCACTTTTTCTTGGTCTCTCCATTGACTAAATGTACCCTGTAGCAAAAATCTCTTAAAACACACACACACACACACACACACACACACACACACCAAAAAAAAACACAATGAGATACCATTTAACCCTAGTTAGAATGACTAGGATCAAGACAAAGGTAATGACAAGTGCCGGCGAGGCTGTGCTGAAAGGAAACCTTCTGACACTGTTGGTGGGAATATAAATCAATATAACCTCTGTAGAAAACAATATGGAGGTTCCCAAAAAACCTACAAATAGAACTATCATGTGACCCGGTAATCCCATTCCCTGGTATTTACTCAAAGGATAGGCAAATACTCAATAAACATGCACACCCATGTTTATTGCAGCAATATTCACAATTGCTAAAACATGGAACCAATCTAAGTAGTGTCCAAAAACTAATGACTGGGTTGAACAACTGCAGCACATATATTCTATGGAATATTACTCAACTATAAGAAACAATGACATGCTATTATTTGATTCAAAGTGGATGAATATAGAAGACTTAATGAGCCAGACTTTGAAAGGTACAAATTGGGGATCAGCAGATGGCATAATTGTTACATCACTGGAGTCCCATGTAGTTGACCATGGTTTAAGTCCCAGACCTCATGGCTTGAAACTCACGCCAAGTGTGTGTGTGTGTGTGTGTGTGTGTGTGCACGCGTGTGTGTGTGCAAGCCCAAAATCCCTAGAAAAGAATGGAGAAGGGACTGTAGCATAGCCACCCCCCTCAGGGGGTGATTTCTTGCTTTCTGTCAGTCTCTCTGGTGAGTGCATGCACCCATTAGCACAAATCTCTCTCTCTCTCTCAAAAAAGATAGACAGATACACACTGTATATCCCTATTCATTTTGTACCAAATATCTGCACTCCATGGCCAGAACGGAGAGATCTGAAGATATAATAGTACAGAAGATAAGTGTAGATACCGGATACTGTAAAGGATGATAATGGATAGTAGAATGTGTAGTAGAGGGTGGATGTGAGGTTCAAAGAGAAGAAACATTTAACAGATTAAACAAAAGTAAAGCTCTTTGTTGAAAAATATATAGTATACATTATAATGGGACTTTGTGTAAAATGTGAAATTTAATCTTTTTTTCAGAACTATTTACTTCATTTTATTGATTTATTATTATTCTTCAATTTGACTGGGGGCAGGGGAGAGAAAGCAAGCCGCCAGGTCCAGGACTTAAACCGTGGTCTGCCATGTGGAAGTCCAGCACCTTAACCACCATGTCACCTGCGAGCCCCCAAATATGAAATTAATCTTAACCCCCCCCCCAAAAAAAAACAACAAAAAACCCCAAAAACCCACCATGACCAGCAGGTGGCATGGTGGTTAAGTTGCTGGACATTCCCACACAGCCAACCACGGTTACAGTCCTAGACCTGATGGCTTGTTTTCTCACTTTCCCTCTCTCTCCCTCTGTTCCTCGGTGTCTCTGTCTGGTCAAATTAAAATGAATGAATAAATAAATAAAATTAAATAAATTTTTTAACAGGCAAAGATAGGTAAACTTGATAACAAAATAAAAACTATTATGTAAAGCTAGACACTGAACCATGCTTCTGCAGTCCCTGTTACTTGGGAGGCTGACGCAGAAAGATTATGAGTTTGAAGCCAAACTGGGCAACACAGGGAGACCCTCACTCTGACCGTGTGGTTTGAATCCCAGACATAGTAGCTTTAAAAACATGCCAGGGACGTTTGTGTGCATGCCCAAGATCCTGATGCGATGGGGAAATGAAGAAAGGAGTTAGCATAACCATGTCTCATGCGTAATTTCTCCCTCTCCCTTTCTTTCTCTGGTGAGTGCATGCACCCTGTTAAATTTCTGAAGAAAAAAAAATACTATGAACAAAGGGATAGGACCTAACAGACAGAAGGGAAATGTGCCCTTTTTATAATAAAGAATGAGTGTCTAGAACATCAACAAATAAATAAGATGACAAGCATTTGTTATGATATATCTAACAGAAAAAATATATAAGATGCTTAAACAAGATAAAATTAAATTTCTCTCTCATGCAAAAGAAGCTGAGGGCTGGTTCAGCTGCTCTAACAAATGCTCAGAGACCTAGGCTTTCTGGCTCGCTGACCTATCAAAATGGTCCAAATGGTCTAGGATGGTTGGTCGTGCTCACTACAGCTATTCCAATATATGACAGGTGAAGGAATTTTAAAAAAAAGTAAGTGCTATCTCCCTTTAATGAAACTTCAGAGCGCTACCCCTTCCTGTTCTGTTTATCTATCATTAACTAAAATTTACATAGTTCTACTTGGCTCCAAGGAGGCCACATCTTCTGGATGGACAGTAATGAACTTGGCTAAAAGATAGGGTACTTATTACTAAAGAAGAAAAAATAGATCATGGGAGTTAACTAGTGGTCTCTATTATGCAACACAATAGACATAAAAAGAAGTATAAATGGTTGAAAACTTTGGAAAAGATACTCAACCATGGGGAAATAAAAATAAAAACAAGGAGATGTCATTTTGTAAAACTTTGCCTTAAGAGAGGAAAAATTATCAAACTGGTAACTATATGAGAATTTTTAGGCTTTTTTTTAAAACGAGAATACATTGAATATTATTTATATAATTAAAAAGTAATGAAAATACTGTATGTATTGAAAAAAGAAAAACAGACATGATTACTGCTTTCAAATATATTAATACTTTAACATTAGTACAGACATTTTGGGGACCAATTTTGAAGAATCTTTTGAAATCCTGGTTATATATGACCCTGCAATTTTATCTTTCAGAATCTATCCAATATAAACACTCAAATATTTGCATAAGTATAGGATGTTCATCGTAGTAGGAAAATCGGAAAACACTGGAAACAGCCCAAGTGTTCATCATTAGGGGAATGGCTCTACTTTATTTTCTTCATAGCACTATTACCACTACTTGAAACTACAATAATTTATATATCTGTCATCTAGGAAATAAGCTCATCTAGGAAAAGAGCAGAGGTAAGGAGAATGTATTTATAGAACATTTGTTTAAAAATTCATTAGAAATAACTGTCTTTTAAAGGATAGAAACAGACACTATTCCAGCCTTTAATAACATGAACCCATCAGAAGAACCACATGAAAGGCATGTTTGCAAACATAAGCCTGAGAATGTTGACTCAGATGAAGTCTCTGAACTTGCTAAACAGAGAAACTATCACTGGATGTGGTCTATCTGATCTTTTCTTTAGCGTCGGGGGTATTCTGCAATAGAATCAATACACTCTTTTCGTTGACTGGAATCCTTGACTGCCTTTAATATCTGGATCTCAATATTGCTACCAGCAGTGAGTAGGCTTCACCACAGGAAAGGGGTCTCAGCCAGATCTGCCAGAAAAATACTAAGATTGCCAAGATGTACCATGTTGATTAAGACAAAATGTTAACACCTGACCCACAGTGCTTGCAGGGAACTCAGCGCTGGTAGGAACACTATGTTCATCAGTATTAACAAAGTACTATTCTGGTGTTCAATCCCCCAGACTGTAAAATAGAGATATGTCTGTGATTACAAAGGGGAAGGGGTGTATGTGCCCTAGCTGGTTTCTAAGCCCTCAATTACATCTCCATTCACACCCACTAATCTCTGCTTTTTATTTCTGATCTCACAAACAAGCAGTTTTCAAACTTCTTGTTAACTGGAAGGACTCTGTTCAAATGAAAGGAAATAATGAAAAAAAATATATAAATAAATACACAAGGGGCAAAGGGACAGCGTCAGCACCCAGTCTTTAGGGTAGAGTTGAAGGAATACTCAGATCACAAAAAGGAGAGTCTGAAAAAGGAAAGGAGAGAGGGAATGGTGGGGAAAGTTTAGTAAAGACATGAGGGAAATCAGGAAGGAAGCTTTATTATGGGAAAGCAAAGGTCCTGAGGCAAGAACATATTTGGCTTGTTGAAAGAAGAAAAAGGTATGGTTTGTGCCTGGGACAAAACAAACACAGGGGAGAGTAGTAGATGAAGCCAGGGAGACAAAGGAAAGTTCAGATTATATAAGGCCTTGTAGGTTAAGTGTAAAGGCTCTCAGTGGGGAATTCACCGGAGGACAGAAAAAGTGAGTGGAAAAATGGAGTTAAAGTACAAGTTTATTTTAGTGTAAAAACAACTTTGAAATCCATGTAGTTTTTTTCATAAGGTTTTTTTTGCAAACCTCTCATACTTTTTATAGGGTTCCTCTAGGTGCTAATTAAAAGTAGACTGTAGAAAAGGAAGAACACAAGCCAGGAAAAGAGTTTTTTCAATAATCCAGGGGAGAAATAATGGCGGCTCGGATGAGGTGGAAGCTATGGCGAGAGGGGGAAATGATTCATTCTAAATAGATTTTGAAGGTGGACCCAAAAGAATTTGCTGATAGACTGTGCGTGAAAGAGAAAATAAATCAAAGGTAACTCCAAGGTTTTTGGCCTGGGTTACTGGAAGAATGGAGCAGCTATTCACTAAGACCAGACAGACTATGGGAAGCAGGTTTTGGAAGGGAAGATCAAGAGTCCAGTTTTGAGATGTCTGTTAGATATTCAGGGAGAGATATCACGTAGGCACTGTAATACCGGAGCATGGAATTCAGGTGAGGTCTAACTTGGAAATTTGGTAATCCTTGGTATGGAGTTGTTGGTGTACAGATGTTATCTAATGATGAAAGAGACTGAATAAAATGTCAAGGAAATAAGGTCAATAGGAAGAACATAGTTTGCATGTTAAGCCCTACAGTGCTCTGGTTTTTAGAGGTCAGGAAGGAGATAAGGAACCAGTAAAAAGACTAAGAAAGAACCTCCAGGAAGGTGAGAGAAAATCCAAAGAATGTTGTGTTCTGGAAACCAAGTGAAGGAGGCATTTCAAAGAAAAAGGAATAATCAACTGTGTAAAATGCTGTGAAAGGTCACATAAGACGAGCACTGAGAACTGATTCACTGGAGTTAGCAATATGGTCAGCTTGACTAAAGTGCTTCAGTGAGGACAGAGACCTGTGGACTCAAGAAAGACTGGTAGAAAGGAGTTGGAGTCAGTGAGTTAGGCTGACTGAGAGTTTGGTCTTCTATCACAAGTCATGTACCTCCAGTATCTCATAACAGTGCCTGGCACATCGTGGTATCTTGATAAATATTTGTTGATTGAACTAAGTGAGGTCATCAGCCACTGAATTAGGAAGTCAGTTTTAGTTTTAAAAGTTTAAAAGCTGATACAGTGAAATGAGAGGATTTTTGGTACTATAAAGAAAGACTGCCTTTTATTTTCCTACTATGTCTGAAAACTCTTTAGGTCCCTTATCCATACATTTCAGAAAAATAGCAACAGAATTTGACAAACATACCATACAAAGAAAAAACACTTTCAATTCTGGATAGGTCCAATTTCTCCAACTACCTCTTGCTTTTGGGGCTCTGTGACTTTGTACCTAGAGATATAAAATGAACCTGTCTTCTAATTATCTCATGACTCACTATGCTTTAGGATGGAAGACTTTTGGTGATCTCTGAAGAACATCAACCTACAAGGGTATTGAACAAAAATAAGTAAACTAAAACTCACCTGAATTTAAAACATCTGTGCAAAGAACACCATCAAGAAAGTGGGACCAGCAGTTAGTGTAATGGCTATATCGCTGAACTCCCATGTGGTCAATTGTGGTTCGAGTCCCGGACCTGGTGGCTTTAACTCACGCTGGGCGCATGTGCATGCGTGCCCAAGATCCCGAGAGGAGAAGGGATTGTGACGTAGCCATTCCCCCTGGGGGGTGATTTCTTGCTTTCTATCTCTCTGTCTCACATGCCCTATACACATGCCCTACAGAAAAAAACTCCCAAAAAAAAAAAAAAAAAAAAAAAAGACAGCCCACAATATGGGAGAAAGTATTTGCATATCAGATATCTGCTAAAGGTCTAGTATACAGAACAAAGAATTTTTTTTAAGGATTATTTTTCATTTATTTTAATTTGACCAGAGAGGGACAGAGAGAGAGAGAGAGAGAGAGAGAGAGAGAGAGAGAAAGTGAGAAAGCAAGCCTCCAAGTCTGGGACTCGAACCGTGGTCAGCCATGTGGGAGTACAGCACCCTTAACCATGCCACCTGTCAACCCCCAGAATAGAGAATTCTTACAGCTCAACAACAGAAAGACAAACAACTCAATTAAAAAACAGACAAAGGGTTGGAATAGATACTTCTCCAAAGAGGATGTACAAATGTAAAAAAAAAAAAAAAAACTGAAAAAAAAATGCTTAACATCATTAGTCATTAGGAAAATGCAAATCAAAACCACAATGAGATACCACTTTACATCCACTGGGATTGCTAATAACAGTAACAACAACAAAAAAGCAAAACAAATGACCAAAAAAACCCAGAAAATAACAAGTGTTGACAGGGATATGAAGAAACTAGAACTTACAACCATAACCAGTAGAAATGTAAAATAATGCAGGTACTGTGAAGAACAGTTTGGTGGTTGCTCGAAAACTTAAACATAGATTTACTATATGATCCAGCATTCTACTTGTAGGTATGCACATGAAAGAATTAAAAACAGGCATTTAAACAAAAACTTGTAAACTAATGCTCTCAGGAGCACTATTACAAGAACCAAAAGGTATAAACAACCCAAATGTCAATTAACCAATGACTGAATACATCAACTGTGGTATATCCATACACTGGAATACTAGTCAGTCAAAGAAGGAATGAAGTACTGATAGATACTACAATATGAACAAACCATATAAACATTATGCTACTTGATTCCATTTACATGATTTCATTTATGTGAAATATTCAGAATAGGTAAATCGTAAATAGAGACAGAATGCAAACTGGAGTTTACAAGGGAACAGGGAAAGCGGGGAA
>NW_006209676.1:1875401-1883829 GCF_000334495.1 Tupaia belangeri chinensis
GGAAAGAGGGGAATTAGAGAGTGACTACTTAATGAATACAGAGTTCCCTTTTGGGGTGATAAAATGTTTCAAATGGGCCATCCTCACAGTACAGCTATTAAGCATGTTTTAGGAGCCAGACCCCACATGGCTCCTAAGCAGGGCTAGATCCTTGTTTGAATACCAGCCCTGGCAGATTGAAAAGCAGCACTCAGGGTGTGTGTGTGTGTATGTGTACTCAAAATCCTGACAAGACAGAGAAATAGTGGAAAAGGACTGCAACATGACCACACCCCATGACAGGTGCCTTCTCTCTCTCTCTCTCACTCTCTCTTTGGAGAGCACATGTGCCTCTGACCAAACAAACAAATCTTTCTAAAATTAGACAGTAGTGATAACTGCAACACATTGTGACTTTTAAAATAATTTAATTATACACTTTAAAAAGTTAATTTTATTTCAACTTAAAAAAAGTCATACAGATCACATTTGATAAATCCAGCCCCGGCAGACAAGAACTAAGTCCTTTGCCCACTCTGCCATCTTCTCTCCTCCACAAACTAAAGGAGTTCTGGACTACTCTGGCAATGAACTTTCCCTTCATCTAATACCATCCAGACATAGTACGTAATGTATTTGTGATGGCAGAATTCCCACGGTGGCCCAAACACATGCAACTTTCTAAACAAAATATTTTCTTACACTGGACTCCCAGTACAACCAATCTTAGAACATAGTCTACTATTCATGTCACAAAATCATCCCTTATATGGAAGTTCCATTCATCTACCTAATTGATAAATCAATTACTGCTACCAAGGCTAGTCTTTCATAAGACGATATTCCTGCTTACAAGAGTATAGCAATGGTGTTCATGTATACAACTGACACCACAATATTTCACTAATAATTCTTGGCATTTTCTACCCCTTATGCTTTCTGTTTGCTGGCAGACTACAATTCCTAGAAACATGAAGCACAAAACATACATGTGTGTGTGTCTACATACATGCACATATATATCTATTTTTTCAAAGGTTTTTGCCTCAGAGCACATGTGCTCACTAGAGAGACAGTGAGAGGAAAAGTGAGAAGTCAGGCCCTTCCCAGGGGGGGATGGCCATGCCACAATCCCTTCTCCAATCTCCTCCCAAGGCCCTGGGCACACACGCACACACGCCTGGCATGATTTTTAAGCTACCAGGTCCTAGACGCAAATTGCAGTTGACCATACAGGAATCCAGCCACATAACGGCCATACCATCTGCTGGGTTACAAAACAATTTTAAAACCTCTCCTACCAGGCTATAGTTGCCAACTAGGCAGAAATAGATGAGAGACAGAGTGGTCATAGCCATCTGCATGATAACCAGTTCTAGTCAGTCACTCTAGGCCTAGGTCTCCAAAGTAACAGCACTCGCACAACCCTTTGGCAACCTAATATTGCCCAGTGCTCTCCTTTCCTCTCTGAGCTCAAGGAGGGTCTACACTTCAGATTTATATCCATACTCTTTAGTCACCATCAATGATAAAGATTTCAAAGTATAAGAAATTTTATATGCATACAACTGGAAAACCAAACCACAGTATCAAGTGACTTGGGGAAAAAATACAGCTGCAAAAACTACTGGCAATCTGAAAGATACGCATTACCTAACATAGCCAAATATTCCATTTTCAACATGCCAACAATCTGGTTTTGTTCATCAGTTTAGTAGGAGAATGATGTCAGGGTCACTAGTGCCCAGATGACTGCAGGCATTTAAGAGCTTAAGGACTTTCCAGATAAGAAAGAGACTAGGGCCTAAACATCAATACCTGAGTCAGCACCTTCAGGAAGTCTCAAGGGTCCTGGTAAAATATTTCTGCATTGAAAAGTTTAACATCTCCAAAACATATATAAAGAACACTCTTCCTAATGAGAAACCAAGCACTACTGAGCTACAGTAAAAGAAAGTTAGGAGATGCGTTTGGGTAGAGACTGAGCACCTACCTGTATAAACATGTAAGACACCTGTTTTCCCCTTACTTCTCTCCTTTTTGGGCAAACCTCTCAAAAATATTTTCCCAACATTCATCATTCCCTTTTCCTTACTTCCTATCCACTTCAATCTGATTTCTGTATCTCCCCATCTAAAATGGTCTTGTTAAAATTCAACAGATCATTTTCAGTCTACATCTTTACTTGATGACTCTTCTCTAAGCACTCTCTTCCCTTGCTTCTTACGACACATCTTAAATTAGAATTAGATTCTAAAGTTAACATCTCAGGCAAAAATCAAGTATAGCTTAAATTACTCTTGAAAATCTTTTAAATGGACCATTAAAGAGAACATAACTGTATATATGTAAATAAAGCTTGATTTTCTCTTATTTAGTTAAAATCTCTGTAAGAGTACATTAAGTTAAGTCTGCACACCTTTCAAACAAGTCACCATTCTCTTATCCTACTATGGCCACTTTTCTTTCCCTTCCTGGGCTACCCTTCTCTACCAAACGTAGAAATGCTGGCCTGACAACTCCTTTCTTAACCCTTGTCAGTGATTCAACGTTCACTGCTTATGAAATCACTTGAAGAGCTTTTGAAAATCCAAGGCTGAGGGGCAGCAGATGGTGTAGTGGTTATATCACTGGACTCCCACATGGCCAATCATGCTTTGAGTCCTGGTGAAAATCATGGGAATGTGTGTGTATACATGTATATGTATGTAGAAGAGTAGCCCAGGATGCGTGTGTGTGTGTGTGTGTGTGTGTGTGTGTGTGTAGACGGGTAGCCCAGGATAGGGGAGAAAGTGGCAAGAGAGGTACAATGGAACAGCAACTTGTTTGAAAGGTGTGTAGACTTAACTAAATGTACTCTGACAGTGATTTTAACTTAGAGAAAACCAAGTTTTATTTACATATTTTCTTATATACAGGGGAGGACATCTGCCTAGGGGGTGATTTCTCACTTTCCCTCTGTCTGGGTCTCTCCCTCTCCAGCCCCTGCACGCACCCTCAGGCAAAAGCCTCTTCTTTAAAAAAAAAAAAAAAAGAAAAGAAAAAAGGACCAACAGTTAGCATAATGGCTATGTCACTAGACTCCCACATAGTTGACCGTGGTTCAAGTCCCGAACCCGGTGGCTTAAACTCATGCCGGGCACGTGATGAGAATGCCCAAGATCCCGAGAGGAGAATGGAGGAGAAGGGATTGTGGCATGGCCATCCCCCCTGGGGGGTGATTTCTTGCTTTCCAGCTCTCTGTCTCTGACTGGCGAGCGCATGCGCCCTATAGCAAAAAAAACCTCTCCAAAAAAAAGGAAAAAAAAAAAGGAAAAGAAAATCCAAGGTTGTAATTCAGACCAAAACCAAAAAACAAAAAAACCCAGGAACAAAACAAAACTTTCTCAGGTGAACTCTAGCATTGGTACTTTTAAAATCACTCAGTAATTCCTCTGTGCAACCAAGATGAAAATCACTATTCCATATTATCTTAAAGCAAGGATCACACACTCAAAAGCCTACAGAAGCACAAAAGTAAAAGAGCAAAGCAGGGCAGGCAAAGACGTGGTGGTCTCTACAGTGAAGTACTGGGTTGTCAGAAAAATCATGACTTATTTTTCTGGTTTTCTTATACAAAAATGCATCATGACTTATTTTTCTGGTTTTCTATACAAAAATGCGTCATGACTTTTCCAACAACCCAAGAGAAAGCAGCTGGACTCAGCTGTGATTGAGCTCCAATCTCTATTGTCACACAGGAATTTGAGTTCAGTAGGACTATATCTTAGTTTTTGAGAGAGGCCCCTTGGGACCAGCGTTACGTTGCTAGATTCCCACTTTTTTGACCATAGTTCAAGTTCTGGACCCAGCAGCTTAAAACTCACATTGAGTGCATGTGCGTGCATGCCCCAGATCCTGAGAATGGAGGAAGAAGGATTACAGTATGGGCACCAGCGAGTCATTTCTCGCTTTCTGTCTCTCTGGCGAGTGAACGTGCCTGATGGCAAAAATCTCTCTTAAAAACAAAAAACAAAAAACAAAAAAAAACAGAAAGAGAGACCCCCAAATCTGGATTTTCTTAAGAAATTTTCTAATTTCAAACCACTGGCTACTAATTTGAACTTCAACAAAAGTCTTGGCAAAATAAAACACACTTGTGAGCCAGATTCAATTGTGAGCTACTGATTTACAATCTCTGACCTAGGTAATTCACACATACCCTTTAATTTACACCTAAAAATTTGTGTCTCTAGTTTAGGGCTTTCCTAGGGGCTCTGGATTTAAATTGTCAAATATAATATTCTGTATTTTTGGTAACAACCCTACCATTCACCTAGTTTGGTGAGCTAGAACCCTGGGAACCCTCCTAGGAGCTTAGTCCTTAGCCCTCCTAAGAGCTTATTCCTCTTAACTCTTGTAACATTTCAACCATCAAATCTTATCAATCATGCCTCCTAAACATTCTCCTTTATACATGTACTTTGCCTTATCTCCACTACTACCACCTGGGTCCCAGCTACCATCTTTTCTCTCCCAATTATCAACAGTAATCTTTATTAAAATCTTGCCAAAAGACACACATACTGTGTAGGGGAGAGGGGGAGATAGGAGAAAGCAACACCACATGGGGCATGGTCAAGTCACAATCCTTTCTCCTCCATTTCTCCCTCATTTCTGGATTTGGGGCATACACACGCATATGCCCAGGGTGTGTTTCAAGCCATCAGTCCTAGGACTTCAACGAAGTGCCATGTGAGATCCAGCTGCCTTAACCACCAGGCCCCAGGCCGGCCCCATAGTAATCTTAACTAGGGTCCACTGTCTCCCACATTCATTCTTTTCCTTCCAAGCCATCTACAATATAACCAGAATATCTCTTAAAAACACAAATATTTACACATACATACATATACCAAACATGTAACAATATATGCACATATACCTATATGTGTATACACATTTGACCCAAGAATTCCATGTCTAGGAATTTATCTTAAAATGTATTCATACACATGTAAACTGGCATATTTGTAGTACTATTTATGGGAAATTATTATAAACAATCTAAATGTTTCTAAGTTATCTGTGGTATATCCATACAGTGAAATATTATGCAGTCATTCAAAAGAATAAGGAAATTACATATTAAAAGGGAAAGATGTCCATGACATTGTTGAGAATAGTATATAAAATGCTACCATTTACTTAATTTTACTACTATTAATTTTCTGTAAGGCATAGGGGCTCACCAGAGGGGGCAGGGAGTGAGAAAGCAAGTCAGCAGGTCCCGGGCTCAAATTGTGGTCGGCCATGTGGGAGTCCAGCACCTTAATCACCACACTGCCTGCTCAATATGCTACCATTTGTGTAAACAACAGGAGGAAAGAATGCCTACCAAAAATATCTACAATAATATGAAAACTAGTTTCAGTAATTATTCCTTTAAAAGTAGGGAAAAAATGAGGGACCAGCAGTTAGCGTGATGGCTATGTCACTGGATTCCCATGTAGTCGACTGTGGTTTGAGTCCCGGACCCAATGGCTTAAACTCACGCCGGGCGCGTGTGCGTGCGTGCCCAAGATCCCAAGAGGAGAATGGAGGAGAAGGGATTGCGGTGTGCCCATCCCCCCTGGGGGTGATTTCTTGTTTTCTGTCTCTCTGTCTCTTTCTGGCGAGCACACATGCCCTATAGCAAAAAACCTCTCCAAAAAAAGAAGAAAAAGTAGGAAGAAAATGGCAGCTGGGGGAGGGAGCAAAACTCACTGAAGACATTCTGATTTAAAGGGCCCAAAGGAGGGACCTGTTACTGGCACCGTTTTAAGTTCCTCTAGTGATGAGCAAGCTGGACTAAGAACTGCTGCTAGTAGATAGCCTCTGCCTTTCTCAGGTTCATTTGTATCATCTTACCATCACACTCCAAGCTCCTGCCACACTGCTTCTGTGTTCTCTGAAAAGGTCCTGTTCCGTTCTGTCTCAAGGCTTCCACACCAGTTCCTCCTGTCTGGAATACTAACCCTCCCCCAAGCGGCACTTAGTAACTCCTGTTTATCCTTCAGAATCCTCTCAAAGGTCGCTTCTCCAAGGAAACTTCCCCAAGGAAACTTTACCTAGCTTCCAATCTATTCATAGATCAGGACCTCAGTCTTATAAAGAACTCTGAACAACCTGTGCTTCTCCTCCCAGAATTTAACCCAATTGTAATGAGGTTACCACATAATATACATGTATATGTCTGTCCTCTTTTGACTTCAAGGTCTAGAAGTGCATCATTAACTGCTCTTACCACTGTATTCCCACAAGTAACCAAACATATAGCTGGTAAAGTAAGTCTTCTGATGTTAAATAAATGAATGGCTGGGAATCGAAACCAGGTTTCTCACGTGGTCTTTGCCTGTGGATTGCATGCCCTAGCAGCAGCACATGACACCAAGGCTGGGCCTAGAGGCATTTTTGACCCTCACAACTGTGTGTATGGAGTGCTATCGGTCTCTACTAAGTAGAGCTGAGGAATGCTGCTGAACGTTCCATGCTGCACAGGATTGTCTTCCATAACAAAGACCCAAAATTATTGGGTCTAAAATGACCAGAGTTTCAGGGGTGAGAAGCCCTGATTTAGAGACTGGTAATATTCAAAACAGTGGTCAACTCAACTCTCAGTGGGAGTGATATTTTAAAAATTAGTTTTCTTTTTTGGGAGTGCATGGTGGGTGAGTATGTTGATAGAAACACTGCTGAGGAAGTAAAGCTTCTTCAGGGTTTGTTAAAAGGTGAGCTGGGCCTGATCAGTGGGACTATACTTGCCAGAAACAATGAGTCTCTGCAGAGTTTAAAGCAAAGTCAGCCAGCAGGTGGCGTGGTGGTTAAGGCACGCTGGACTTCCACATAAAAGCAAAGTCATGGTTTAAACAGGTGCTCCCTCAAGTACTCTATTTCAAAATCACTCACCTTTACTCTTTTCTAGCTGAAACAAAACTTTCATTCTCTTAGAGTAGCTGGTGTCAGCTAAACATTTAGGACAAGTCAATACAGGGCAAGATAAAAGTCAGATAGCCTCTTCATTCTTTTCAAAGTTAAGATGCATTTAGAAATATGCAAATATACAAATAAATCTTTAACTACTTGTAGCTCAGGCTGTTACTGAATAAAACTGTTTTTGAATAGCTAGGCTGGCCCCAGTAAAGATTTCTCCAAAACTTTGTTTTTAAAAAGTTTTACCTGTTCAGGGACCAGCAGTTGGCTTAATGGCTGTCGCTGGACTACCCACAGTTTGAGTCCTGGACCCAGTGGCTTAAACTCACGGGTGCGTGTGCGTGTGTGCCCAAAATCCAGAGAGAACTGGGGAGAAAGGACTGTGGTGTGGTCACACACCATCACCCCTAGGGGGTGATTTCTCACTTTCTGTCTCTCCATCTCTTTCTGGCGAGGGAATGTGCCCTATTAGCAAAAACCTCTCCCCTCCCCCCAAAAATAGTTTTACCTGTTCACTCCTCCTCAACTTGAGCTCAGAGAATGTGTCAAAGATTCAAGTTTATTTCCCCAAGTATTTCTTGCCAGAAGTTCTTCTGTCATCTCTGTCAGACCCAATACATGTGAATTAATTTTGTGGAAATTGGGAATGTTCTATGGATTTTATTTATTTATTTATTTATTTTTGTAGAGGTTTTAGCCTTAGGGCACATGAGCCTACCAGAGAGAGAGAGACAGATGCAGTGTGAGACAAAGTGAGAAATCACCACCCAGGGAGGATGGCCATTCTGCAATCCCTTCTCTTTCATTCTCCTTGTGAGATCTTGGACACACACACATACGCGCCTGAGTTTCAAGTCACCAGGTCTGGGACTCCAACTGTGGTCATCCATGTAGGAGTCAAGCAACCTACCCTTATGTCACCTCAGGCCCTGGCCTCAGGATTTTTGAAAAGCCTTCAGTGGGGCCAGCAGGTGGCATGGTGGTTAAGGTGCTGGACTCCCGACCAGTTCAAGTCCTGGACCTGATAGCTTGTTTTCTCACTTTCTCTCTATAGCACACATGCCCTATAGCAAACTGTAACACAATAATAATAAATAAATAAAAATACAAAGTCTTCAGTAAAAGTCATGGATTCCATTGGTATACACTGATAATGTTTAATGGTATCATCAAGAAAAATACCTGTGGTTTACGACAATGCAAGCCTTTGGCCTGAGCTGGATGTCCATGATCTGACCTAGTATGGCAATTCTTAGGGTCTGGGCACTGGGTGCTCTGTTTACAAGAAACGAAGGCCTGAGACTAAAGAAGAACAAAGAAAAATGCCTGGCACCAAAGGTGTGAGGAGTGTTTTGTACATAAACTAAAATTTGAGGGGGAACACTTCCTCAGATTTTGGAAGGCACTATAAATCACTTTTTGCTTACGTGTTAAAAATTTATTCCGTGTTTTCAGGCTACTTCCTAATTAAAAAAAAAAAAAACCCAAAAAGTTATTT
>NW_006209676.1:1883854-1884392 GCF_000334495.1 Tupaia belangeri chinensis
CCTACATTTACTGACCACTAAGTCTGGATAAAAATTCCTCAAGTTTTACAGAGTGGGAGTTTGGAAATAACGTGAGCACAACATGGTTCGGATGCAGCGTCAGCTCCAACCCCGCCAGCTGGTTTCCATCGAGAGGGTCCCCCAGAGAACGCCCCTCGGAGGCGGCGGCCGGGTCGGCGCGGGAGCGAGACCCACCGAGACGTGGCGAGCGCGGCCCCGGGGCAGGGCCGGGGGCTGCCGGGTCTCCGTCTACCTTTGTTCCAGGTACCCCGCTTCCTATGAGGCCCGCGGGATCCCGCCCGCGGCCTGGAGCTGGTGACACATCCTTCTTTGGCCAAGTCGAGCCGAGGCTGGGCAAGGGGCGGGGAAGGAAAATAAAGCCTCAGCGCCTAACGACGTGACGCTCAGTTCTTCCAGAACGCTGGCATTTGTCCCCCTGCCAGCTCTCCTGCTAACGAGTCCGCGAGCACCGGGCGGGCGACCTGGCCTCCGGGCCCCGGGAAGCACGAGGGCCGGGCCGCCCACCTTCCCCCTCCGC
>NW_006209676.1:1884668-1948124 GCF_000334495.1 Tupaia belangeri chinensis
GGCCCCACCCTCCGCGGCCGGCTCTGCGCCCCGCCCGCGCGCCACGCTCCTCCCCGGCCCCGCCCCCGACCCCGCCCAGGCCCCGCCCCGCAGACCCAGCTGGAAGAGGGAAGCCGGGGGCACGCAGAGAGCCGCTGCGTCCGCCGCCGCCTGGCGGTCCCAGGTATGACGGCCTCGTAAAGGTGCGGTGCGTAGTGGTTACTGCTTTTTGTCAGATGCGAGTCTCTTGCTCGACTTATTACTGTTATTGTTATCATTTTTGGTATTGTCAGCAGTTGTTTTGACCTCCTCGAGGGGCCAGATGGCTCTTTTGAGGTCAGCCGTCGCTGCTGAACGGACACTCTTGGCCACCTCCGATCCTCCCACTGGCCAGCACCTGCGCCACATTTCGCTCAGCCCAAGAACTTGTGTGAATTTGGAAAAAAGGAAATATTTATTTCTATCCGTTATTTTCAGATGTAACACAGATATACAAAGCCATGTAAAACCAACGCGCGGCTTAATGAATTCTTCCGAGACATACACCCTTATAACCACTCCTCCTAGATTTAATGCATTGTAAAATTGCCTGGCTTAAAACAAAACTTCATCAGTAGCCAGGAGGACACAGCAGTCTTCTTAATCATGTTCCCTCCAAGAACACTTTTGTAACATGGAAATTTTCATAAAATTAAGAGCTCCCACTTAATAGTGTCTTAGTAAAATCCTTAATTAAAAAGATAAAACATACAAGTAATCAATCAACCAAAGATTGAATACCATGATTAAGGAGCACATGGGAGTGGAGATAGGAAGTTTGTAAAGACAAAATAGTCAAGGATTAGGTAGGCTGTGAGGATAGGTCCTGGGTACCTGGGCTGTCCTCACTCTGTGTCACTAGGCCCTGTTATGGAGCCAGTCACATTCTAAGTGCTCTGTGTGTGTGTCTAGTGCCAGGAAAGGGAAAAAAAAATGTGTAAAATCCCCCCAAACGGGTTTTACCTACTGAACAATCTCAACCATCTTTCAGCAGCTAAAGTGATGTTCTAAGATGCCTCAGTGTCTTAGAAAGATACTATATTTTCAACCTTACGTTGTTTTTTCATTTTGAAAGCTCTTTCACATGTATATGATCTCTTATTCGGAACTGACAGAGAAAGGGAGGGAAGGCCAGAGGACTTTGAAAGGTCACAGGGCAATACACACTGGTAAGAAGCGGAAGTACACTGTGAACCATAAAACGATTTCAAAACTCTGACCCTGCCAACCTGGATTCCAGGTTTGTGTTGACAGTTTTATTGCTTGAATTTTTACCTTAAGACTCCTTCGGCTCCTTGGCCATACATTTACGTACAGTATAACTTAAATGTATAGAAGACACACTACTTGGCTGGAAATTGGATTCAATACGGTGGAGTCAGCCTCTCTGCCATGAGCACTTTGGTGAATTGGGGCTGAATTTGCCAGCTTACTACCATTCTTTGACACTATGTAGTAGGAGTGCAAAGAATATAAGATAAATAAGGTATAATCTTTGCTCTCAAGTGCCTTCGGTCAAGTAAAGGAGAAAAGTTTAGGAATGAATGAGTGTTCAGCTTATTATGATAAGGAAATAGTCTTGAGTACAATTAATTCAACTAGGGATAAGGAAAGAGGAGGGCAAGTCTTGTCAGAGAAAAGAACCTCTGAATCTTTTTATTATGAAAAAATACCAAATATTGCAAAAGTAGAAAGAATAATATAATGAAATGCTATGTATCTGTTACTTAGTTTCAGCAGTTATCAACCCATGGCCCATTTGTTCCATCTGTACCCTCACCTCTTTCCTTCTCTGGATTATTTTGAAGCAAATTGTAAGTTGCATATTATTTGTGCATAAATATTTTACCCTGCATCTCAAATGATAAAGTCTATTTTTTTAAATCTCAAATAATTCAAATATGTTATATTATATATAGATAGGGAGAGAGAGAGAAAGAGATTTTTCTAGAGAGACAGAGAGAAATCATCCCTTTAGGGCCAATGGCCATGCCACAGTCCTTTCTCCTCCATTCTCCTCTGGGAATTTTGGGCACATGTACACAGGTACTTAGTGTGAGTTTCAAGCTATTGGATCGGTCTGGAACTCAAACCCCAGTAGGCCATATGCCTTAACCACTATGCCACTTGCTAGCCCCTCAAATATATTTTTTAATTAACATGTAGACATGTCATAAATGTTTTATATACATTACTTCTTCAAGTCAGGATCCAAACAAGTTCCTCATATTGCATTTGATTAAAATATATAAGCCTTTTTCTTTCCGTGCATTTGTGGATTGGGTAAGGGTTATGGATTATTTCTTCATGAGGAAATGAATTGTCCTGTGGAGTTTCCCACATTCTGCGTTTTCCTGATTGCATTCCTGTTGGGGGGGTGGTTAACCTGTACCTCTACCTCTATTTCCAATAAACTGACAGTTAATACAAGAACCTCGATCACATGAAATCCGTAATGAAGAGAAAATTCAACCAATCAAAAACAGACCTAGTGGAACCAGCAAATGGTGTAATGATTATGTTGCTGGACTCCCATGAAGTCAGTTCGAGCCTTGGACCTGGTGACTTAAAACTCACGCTGGGTGCATGTACATGTGTGCCCAAGATCCTGAGAGAATGGAGGAGAAGCAATTGCGGTGTGGCCATCCCCATAGAGGGGTGATTTCTCACTTCCTTATTTTATTTTATTTATTATTATGATTTATTTTATTTATTATTTTAAAAACATTCAATTGCTATACATTATTTAGCTTGTAAAGAGAATTTACCCAACTTGAAGTACACCTCAGACCAATTCCGTTGAGAACACTATACACGTTATCATCAACAGGTAATAAACCATTTCTGTGTCCCACGAATGTCTTGCCTCTTTATTTTTTCCCCCTAATTTGCTTCCCTATACTCTTCCTTTCTCCCACCCTCCTTCCACACTATCTTCATTGTCCTTAACTATTTTCAATGCTTTTATGCCCTCCAATCTTTCAGTTTCTACCGTGGAGTGTGGACAGTTATATGTTAAGTGGAGATATATAAGCTCTCTCTTTTGTAGCCTGGCTTGCTTCACTCAGCAATAAATCTTCCCCATTTGTCCACTTTCTATCAAATGCCAGGGTCTTGTTGCTTTTTATGGCTGCATAGTATTCCTTGGCATATATATGCCACACTTTTTCAACCCATTCATCTGTTCGTGGACATTGATGAATGTGGGTTGGTTTGATGTCTTAGCTATCATGAATAATGCCACAATAAACATAGATATGCAAGCAATTTTCCTAATGATCATTCTCCTTTTCTTTGGGTATATACCCAGGAGTGGAATTGCTGGATCACATGGAGGTTCTATTTGTAGGTCTTTGAGGAACCTCTTCATATTGTTTTCCACAATGGCTGGACCAATTTACATTTCCACTAGTGTAGGAGAGTTTCTCCTTCACCACAACCTTACCAACATTTATCATTTTTTATTTTTATTCTTTAACATTCTGACAGGAGTTAAGTGGCATCTCATTGTGGTTTAATCTGCATCTCCCTTATGATGAGGGATGTTGAATTTTTTTTTTTATATGCTTTTTGACTGTTCAAATGTCTTCCTTAGAGAGTTTTTTTGTTCAGCTTATTTTCCCATCTTTTAATTGGGTTAATCTCTCTCTTTCTTTCTCTCTCTTTTTTTTAAGGTAAGCTACCTGAGTTCTTTGTGTATTCTGGTTATTAGTCCCTTACCTGAGGCATAGTTTTCAAAGTTTTTCTCTCATTCAGAAGGTTACAAATACAAATGACTTACTATTTCTTTTGTTGTACAGAAATTTCTTTATCTGATGTAATTCCACTTGTCTATTTTGGGGATTATTGCCTGTGCTTTGGGGGGTCTTACTTAAGAAGTCTTTGCTTACCCCAGTGTCTCCCTGAGGTTTTCCAGTGTTTTTTACAGTAATTTTATAGTTTAAGGTTTTAGGTTTAGATCTTTGATCCACTTTGAGTTGATTTTTGTGACAGATAGGGGTTCAGATTCATCTTTTCGCAGGTGAATACCCAATTTTTTTTCTTTCTTTTTTTAGAGAGGTTTTTGCTATAGGGCACGTGCACTTGCCAGAAAGACAGAGAAACAGAGAGACAGAAAATAAGAAATCACCCCTCAGGGGGGATGACCATGCCACAATCCCTTCTCCTCCATCCTCTGCTTGGGATCTTGGGCACACATGCACACGTGCCTGGCATGAGTTTAAGCCACTGGGTCCAGGACTCGAACTGCAGTCGACTACATGGGAGTCTAGCAACATAGCCATTATGCCAACTGCTGGTCCTGATACCTAGTTTTTCCAACACCATTTGCCAAAGAGGTTTTCCTTTCCCCACTAGATTGATTGGTACCTTTTATCAAAGATCAGTTGGCTGTATGTTTTAGGGTTTATTTCTGGGATCTCTACTCTTTTCCACTGGCCCTCAAGTCTGTTTTTGTGCCAGTACCATGCTGTTTTGACTATCACAGCTTTGTAATATACTTTGGGGTCAGGAAGTGAGATGCCACTCACTCCTCTCTTTTTTCAGAGGATTGCTTTGGCAATACAAGGTCTTTTATGGTTCCAGACAAATTCTATGAGTATCTTTTCTAGATCTGTGAAGAAGGTCTCTTGTAATTTTATAGGTATTGCATTAAATATATAGATTAATTTGGGTAGGATTGTCATTCTGATTATATCAATTCTCTCAATCCATTAACATGGGATGTCCTTCCACTTCTTTGTATCATTTTGAATTTCTTTAAGATTTTCGTAGTTTTCCTTATAGAGGTCTTTGACTTACTTGGTTAGTTTTATTCCTAGGTATCTTATACTTTTTGTGGCTATGGTATCTTTGGGACTTCTATGCATACTATTATATCATCTGCAAATAAAGATATGTTCAACTCTTCTTTGCCTATTCAAATGCCTTTAATATTGTTCTCTTCTCTGATTGCAATAGCTAGGACTTCCAGTACTATATTAACGAGCAGTGGAGAAAGTGGACAGCCTTGCCTAATACCTGCTTTCAGAGGAAAAGCTTTTCCCCATAGCATTTCCCCATTCAGTATGTTAGCTATAGGATTTTTATAGATGGCTTTTATTGTGTTGAGAAATGACATTTTTATGCCAATTTTACTAGTAGTCTTAATCATGAAGGGATGTTGTATTTTGTCCAATTCTTTTTCTACATCAATAGAAATGATAATATGGTTTTTATGGTGTATTACACTTACGGCTTTGTGTATGTTGAATCACCCTTGCACCCTCGGAAAAAAGGTCTTCCTGGTCATGATGCATAATCTTTGTTATATGTCATTGGATATGATCTGCAACTATCTTATTGAGAATTTTTACATCTACATTCATCAGAGATATTGGTCTGTAAGTTTTCTTTATTTTTTCTCATATCTTTATCTATTTTGAGTAGAGTGAGGGTTAACTCTTCTTTGAAAGTTTTGTAGAATTCAGAAGTGAAGTCATCAGGACCTGGGCTTTTCTTTGTTGGAAGTTTATTTATTACTGATTCAATCTCATTGCTTGTTACAGGACTATTCAGGTTTTGTATGTCCTCCTGATTCGATCTTGGTAGATCATATGTGTCCAGGAATTTGTCTGTCTCATCCAGGTTCTCTTGTTTGTTGGCATATAGTTGCTTATACTATCCTCTAATGATGTTTTGTACTTCTATTGTGTCTGTTGTAATATTGCCTGTTTCATTGCAAATTTGATTAATCTAGTTCCTCTCTTTCTTCTTAATCAGTTTAACTAATAGTGTGTCAATCTTGTCAATCTTTTCAAAAAACCAGCTTTTGCTTTAATTTATTTTCTGTATAGTTTGTACATTTTCTTCTTTCTTTCTTTCTTTCTTTCTTTCTTTCTTTCTTTCTTTCTTTCTTTCTTTGTTTAAGAGGTTTTTGTTATAGTGTGTGTGCACTTGCCAGAAAGACAGAGAGAGACAGAAAGACAGAAAGCAAGAAATGACCCCCCCAGGGGGGATGGCCATGCTACAATCCCTTATCCATTCTCCTCTCAGAATCTTGGGCATGGACACATGTCCCATGTAAGTCTAAGCCACCGGGTCCAAGACTTGAACTGTGCGTGGTTGAATACATGGAAGTTCGGCAGCATAGTTATTACGCCATCTACTGGTCCCTAATTTGTTCATTTTCTGTTTCATTTATTTCTGCTTAAATCTTTATTATTTCTTTTCTCCTGGCATTTTTGTTGTTGTTTTTTGAAGACCCTGAGGCATGATGCTAGATTGTCTATTTCCATCTTTTTCTTATGTGCCCTAATTGCTATAAATTTCCCTCTTATGACTGCTTTTGTGGTGTCCCATAGATTATGGAAACTCATGTACTCATTATCATTTGTTTCCATAAATCTTTTCTTTTTTTTGGAGAGGTTTTTGCTATAGGGCATGTGCGCTCCCCAGACAGAGACAGAGAGATAGAAAGCGAGAAATCACCCCCCAAGTGTCGCACAACAGACGACTCCAGAGACGGTCTTCTCTTCAGCACTTTATTTCCCCAGGCTATGTTACAGAAGTTCTTCTCTTCCTCCCCAACCCTAGGACCTTATAAAGGGCCCCTGGCCAATCGGGACTTTGTCCACATGTGTGGAAATCAGTTCTCGGGTAGGGATTGGCTGCATGTGATGTTCCCGTGCTCTCCATGCTCCTCGCGCACCACTTCCTCGAAGTTGTTTACAACTTCGAGCGCTTAGTGAGCTTCCGCTAGGTGCCATCTTTAAGATGAGCGCTGTAGGCGATGGGCGGGGGCGCTCCACACCCAAGGCGGATGGCCACGCCGCAACCCCTTCTCCTCCATTCTCCCCTCGGGATCTTGGGCACGCACGCACACGCGCCCGGCGTGAGTTTAAGCCACTGGTCCAGGACTCAAACCACGGTCGATTACATTGGAATCCAGCAACATAGCCATTACACTAACTGCTGGTTCCTCCATAAATCTTTTGATTTCAGTCTTAATTTCTTCAGTAGCTGAGAAATCATTCAAAAGTATGTTGTTTAGTTTCCATGTGTTTGTGTCTTTGAGGGTTTTTCTTGAAATTAATATCAAATTTAATTCCATCATGGTCAGAGAAGTTGCTGGATATAGTTTCTATGCCTTTGAATCTGTAAATGCTTGATTTGTACCCTATCATATGGTCAATCTTTGCAAAGGTTCCATTCAGGGGTGAGAAAAATGTGTATTTTGTGGTCTTAGAGTAGAAAGTTCTATAGATGTCTGTCAAGTCCATTTAATTTATGGTATCACTTAGGTCCTGTATCTCTTTGCTCATTCTTTATCTAGAAGATCTGTCTAAAGGAAATAATGGGGTATTCAGACTCCCAACAATTATAATGTTGCAACCTCTTTTTCCTTTTATTTCTAGCAGTTTTTCCTTCATGTATTTGGATGCTACTGATTTGGGGGCATAGATATTTTTAAGTGTTAGGTCTTCTTGATGAATTAGCCCTTTTACTACTATATAGTGCCCTTGTCTCTTACAGTTTTTGGCTTAAAACCTATTTTGTCTGAAATCAGTATCATGACCCAAGCCCTTTCTTTGATTTCTGTTTGCAATACCTTTTCCAGCTCTTCACTTTTAGTCTATGTATGTCTTTATGCATGAGGTGCATTTCTTTTCTTGTAGGCAACAGATAGAGGGTTTCTATTTTTTTTTTTTTTATCCATTCAGCCAGTCTGTGTCTTGATCAGAGAATTTAATCCATTAACATTCTGACCTTGTCCCTATCATTAAGCTAGCCATTTTCTTGGTTGTTTTTGTTCTCTTATTTCTGTCTGTCTGACTTCAATTTTCCTGGCATAACACTCTGTTCAGAACTTATTGAAGAGCTGACCTGGAGTTGGTAAATTCTTTTAGGTTTTATTTATCTGAAAATTTTTTATCTTTTCTTCCCATGTGCAGGATAATCTTGCTGGGTATAGAAAGCTTGGTTGAAATTTTTTTCCATTTAACACTTTGAATATATTTCCCCATTCTTTCCTTGCCTTGATTGTTTCTGACAAGAGGCCTCATGTTAACCTGATGGGATAACCTTTGTAAGTAACTTGATGTTTCTCTCTTGCCAATTTTAGTATCTTGTAGTTGTTTGTGGTTTTGGCCAATCTGGCTATGATGTGCCTTGGAGAAGGTCTTCTTGGGTTGATTCTATTTGGGGTTCTTTGTATTTCTTGGGTCTAGATATTTGAATGCCTCTCTAGGTTTGGAAAGTTTTCTTCTGGGATTTCATGGAATAGATGATCAATTCCCTTACTGTTTTCTTCACTTTCTGGGATACCAATTATCTGGATGTTTGGGTGCTTAATGGTATCTAGTATTTCTCATATCTTATTTTCATTTTGGGGGGGTTATTTTCTCAGTCATTTTGATGAATTATTCTAGGTCATAGGTTTTATCTTATACATCTGAGATTCAATCTGCATGATCTAATCTGCTTTTAATACTTTCAAGGGAGCTTGTATAACAATTCAGTTTGATTCTTTTTTATGGTGTCTATTTCTTCTTTCAGATCATGAAAGGACTTCCTCATCTCCTGGAGCTTGTTGTCTCTTTTCTCTTGCATCTCATTTAGTTTTGTCACTATAGGTATTCTGAATTGTTTATCTGACATTTCCATGAATTCCATAGTATTGTTTGCCGTTGATGAGTAATTGATGTTTTCTCTTGGGGGAGAAATATTTTCTTGGTTTCTCATATTTCTTGTGCCTCTGCAATGATTTCTCATCATCAGGTGAGTTCTAGGTTTCTTCCTAAATTCTTCAAGTTAATTCCGAGTGTTCAAAGGTGAGCAGGAGGAGGTGATCAACAATCTCTGCTGTTCTACCTCCCTGATATTAACCCAGAAACCTACACTATTGTCTCTGGACTTGGATAATTCAAAGTCCCCCCAGTTTCTAGAGAACAGATAAACCTGAAGCTGAGTTGCTGAGCTTCATCTGAAGAAGAGAGGCAGGGTCTTCAGGAAATGCTGAAGTCTAAGAATTCAGGGGTGTGTGGCAGGGGATGAGCTACAGTCTGTCTGCTGCTTGGTACAACCAGGCCCATCACTGGGGCGAATGTCCTGATGACCCAGGGAGAGAGGAAAGAAGGGCTTCTCCAAGTCCCAATTAACACACCTGTGAGTGCAAATGTGTGGGGGAGAGGGGAATGAACCATGTTCCTCAGCACACCTCCCAGCCACAAAAGGCTTGGCTCACCTCACCTTGCAACAAGGTCATTGCTGGGGGCGGATGTCGTGATGGCTCAGAAGCAGGGAAAGATGGGCCTTTTCACTTTCTGTCTTTCTGTCTCTCCAGCAAGCACACATGCCTGATAGCAAAAATAAATAAATAAATAAATAAATAAATAAATAAATAAAATAAAGTAAAAAATATCTAGACCTGTCATAGACGTTAAAATTAGCAGAGGAAGACATTAAAATTAAAACAGTTACTACATTTCAAATGTTCAAAAAGTTAAGTCGAGAGGAAGGAAAGATATTTATTAATAAACCCAAATCGTTCTTCTACAGACAAAGACTATAATATCTGAGATAAAAATACATCGAATTGGAGTAATGGCAAATTAGCTATGATAAAGAAAAGATTAGAGAACTGGAAGTAGCATCAATGGAAATTAGTTTGAAAAAGACTATAAAGCAACTTCACCTAACTGACATTTGTAGTACACTCTAATAACAGAATTCATATACTTTTCAAGTGCATGTAGAACCTTTACTAAGATAGACCAGATTTGGTGCCTCAAAACAAGTGCCAAATTTGAAAGAATCTAAGTCATACAAAAAATTCTCTCAGGCCACAGTGGAATTATATTATTAATAGAAACCAATAACATGCCTAGAATTTAGTATGTTTCCTCTTCCTTTCCCTAAGTCTCAAACCTACTTCTCTGGCCACATTTTTCTTTCATGTTAGATTTAAGATTAAAAGGTCCCATTATCCAGTCAGTTACTTAACTCAGAAGTTCTTAATTCTTCCTGCTCCTTCATTTACTTATGCAGCAAATCTCTAAATTCTGTCTACTTTCTTTTTTTTCAGATTGTTTCTCAAGTCTCTTTCCTCCTCTCTGCCTCTATTAATGCATGCTCAGTTTAGAATGTTACCATTTCTTTCAGGGAACTAGCATTAGCCACCTAACTGGGTCCTCTGCCTCCTATCTTTCCCTCCTTAACAGATGCTGGAAGGAAAGGAAAGGAAAGGAAAGGAAAGAAAAAAAAGAAAGGAAAGGAAGGAGAGAATCACGTAGAAAGTAAGGGTAGTCAACAATATGCCACATTCTTATATTTTTTCAACATTGGTCACATAACTATTTTTTTAAGAATTATTTTATTTAACTTTATTCATTTTTATTATTTTAATATTTCCAGACAAACACAAACACACATAGAGACAGAGAGAGAAAAAGTGAAAAAGCAAGCCTCCAGGTCCAGGACTGAACCATGGTCAGCCATGTGGAGTCTAGCGCCCTTAACCACCATGCCACCAGCCAGCTCCCCTGCCTGCCATTATTTTAAAGCAAGATTTTTGCTATAGGGAGTGTGCACTCGCTGGAGAGACAGAAAGACGGAGAGACAGAAAGCTAGAAATTATCCCCCAGGGGAAATGGGCATACCACAATCCCTTCTCCTCCATTGTCCTCTCAGGATCTTCTATACATCCTCCCTCCCAGATTTTGGTAATTGCTAATCTACTCTCTATTTATAAATATTCTGGATGTTTTATATACTTGAAGTCACATATACTATGTGCCTTTTATATTTGGCTTCTTTCGTAAATGCATAAATGTTTCAAGCTTCATCTGTTATTATATTTACTAATCCATGTATCAGTACTTTATAGCTTTTTATTGCTGAATAAAATTCTATTGCATGGCTCTACTAGTTTGTTTATCCATTTACCTTTTCTCTTTTTTTTTTTTTTTGGAGAGATGTTCGCTATAGGGCGCGTCCGCTCGCCAGACAGACAGAGAGAGACATAGAGACAGAAAGCGAGAAATCACCCCCCAGGGGGGATGGTCACGCCGCAATCCCTTCTCCTCCATTCTCCTCTCGGGATCTTGGGCACGCATGCACACGCGCCCGGCGTGAGTTCTAAGCCACCGGGTCCGGGACACGAACCGCGGTCGACTACGTGGGAGTCCAGCGACATAGCCATTACGCTAACTGCTGGTTCCCTACATTTACCTCTTTTAAAAAGAATTATTTATCTAATTTTATTAATTATTATTATTATTTAGAGAGAGATTTTTGCTATAGGGAATGTGCGCTTGATGGAGAAACAGAGAGAGATGGAGAGACAAAAAGCTAAAAATCACGCCCCAAGGGGAATGGCCATGCTACAATCCCTTGTCCATTCTCTTCTCAGGATCTTAGGTATGCATGCACATGTTCCAGTGTGAGTTTCAAGTCACCAGGTCCAGGACTTGAACTGTAGTTAACCATGTGGGAGTCCAGAACCTTAACTCCTATGCCACCTATTGGCCCCTATTATTATTATTTTTTAATTTGCTGTAGGGCACTTGAGTTTACCAGAGAGAGAGAAAGAGAGCAAGAAAGCAAGCTACTAGGTCCAGGACTTGAACCGTGGTCAGCCATGTTGGATGGAGTCCAGTGCTTTAAGCACCATGCCGCCTGCTGGACACCCTCCCTCCCCCCAATTTACTTGGTAATAGATATTTAAGTTGCTTCTAGTTTTCAGCCATCACAATTAAGGCTATTGTGAACATCCATGTCCATTATTTATATGGATATATGCTTTTATTTCTCTTTGTTATAAATCTATCAGAGGAAAAGCTGGTAATAGTGGTAACTGTCTAAAGTGCTTGATAGTCTTTGTTTGAAGGTTAAGGAGGTTTTTGTTTGTTTGGGGGGCAATAACTTACTTGCATTGAGAGAAGTTCATCCTTTTATCCTTTCATCATTTGAGTTTTTTAATGTGTAAGGCAGGCTTTTGTATACAAGACAAAACAAACAAAGACACTTCAAGCTACGTTTGCTTAGTTAATGTGAAATGTATTAGAGGTATCTAGTTTTAAAAATTAGTTTGTATTAAACTTTTACTCATAGCTTTAACTCTTATCATTTTATTTATAAATATGATATGTTTTATAACTTAAATTTAGCCTATAAATACAGTAGGTTAAATTCCTTAAACATTTATTTTATTAACTTGGTAACATTCTTAGATATTTCAAAGTACAACTACAAATGTAATGTATTTGATTCTCTAAAGCACTTCAAGCACTAAACGAGCAAGCTTACAAATCTAATAAACCAATATTTCTAAGCACTTAAACTCTGTTTACAAATCTAGTAACTCAAAAGTTATAGATTTAGTACTTTAGATTCTCTGGACAAGTCAAACACAGTTTAAAACATAATCAATTCAGCTTTTACACATCTCAAATTTAAATTCCCAATCTACCATCAATTAAATTCTTTTAAACATTTCAAATTAAAGACACAAGTCTAAATTCAACATTTCAAATATCTCATATTTCAAAGGAAATACACCCAATATGTCAAAGGAAATTCACCCAAATTGCCAAGATGACTTAAAAATAACTTACTCTTGTATTCTACACAAACTTCTTCAGTCTTCTTTGGAGTCTGCATAAGCTTGGCTTATAGAAAATTCAGCAAAAGTGAAGAATCAAATAATACTTTGTACATAGCTTAACATTTTAAGTTAAGTATTTTCTTATTTATTTATTTATTTATTTATTAAAGTACAAATTTATTTTGGTACAAAAACTTTTTGAAATTTATACAGAGTTTTCTCATTACACATATTACCATGAGCTTTTTATGTGTGTGTGTGTGTGTGTGTGTGTGTGTGTGTGTGTGTGCGTGTGTGTGTATGTATTTTTTTTCACATATCTATATCTATATCTACCTATCTATCTATATATCTATATCTATATCTATTTTTTACCCCTATTTCTGACCCTCTGCCCTTTTCCACCCTCCTCTCCTGTCTCTGGTGTCTACAGTTGTTTTCCATCCCTTTCCCCTCCATATTTTATTGGTCACACAATTTCTTAAGTAATCTAACTACTTTTAATAGCAAGTTCAGCTGGTAATTTCAAGAAAAGCAGTTTTAACTTTAATAAATCAAAGAAATACTAAGGAAATTTGCTTAAAACTTAAAGCCAGGCAACAGGTTAAGGTTCTGTTCAAATAGTAGCTACATGAACCTATTGACAGCTCAAGACAGGACAAAAATCCTTAAAACTAGAAAACAAGGTCTAGAAGAAAACCAGCAATGTTTTAGTCAAAAGTCATAAAATGCTATTTCACCAGTTCAGTCTCATGTACCTAATCTGTCTTCTGTTGTGGTTCAATCTTCTCGATTAAATTTTGGGATATAATATTCAACTCTAGACTTGTCCCTGTGATTAAGTTGGCCATTTTCTTAGTTTTTGAACTTTTATTTCTGTGTGTCTGCATTTAATTTTCCTGGTATAGCACTCCATTGAGAACTTCTTGGAGATCTGGTCTGGTGCTGGTAAATTCTTTCAGATTTTGTTTGTCTGAGAATATTCTTGTCTTTTCTTCCCATACAAAGGATAATCTTGCCGGGTGTGGTATTCTTGGTTGAAATTGCTTTCCCCTTAACACTTTGAATGTATTTTCCCATTTTTTCCTCACTTGCATTGTTTCCGATGAGAGGTCTGCTGTTAGTCTGATGGGATATATCCTTTGTAGGTAACTTGATGTTTTTCTCTTGCCAATCTTAGTATCTTGTCTTGTCTGTGGTTTTGCTCAATCAGGCTATAACGTGTCTTGGAGAAGATCTTCTTGGGTTGATTCTATTTGGGGTCCTTTGTATTTCTTGGGACTGGATCTTTGAGTGCCTCTCTAGGTTTAGAAAGTTTTCTTGCAGGATTTCATGGAATCGATTATCAATGCCCTTATGAGTCTCTTTGCCTTCTGGAATACCAATTATATGGATGTTTGGATGTTTGATGGTATCTAGTATTTTTTGTATAATATTCTCATTTTTTTGGCAATTTTCTCAGTCTTTGTGGTGGATTTTTCTAGGCCAGCAATTTTCTCTTCTACTTCTGAGATTCTATTTTCCATATGATCAAGTCCTCTTTTAATACTTTCAAGGGAGATTTTGACTTCCTGTATTATAGCCTTCATCTCTAACAGTTCCATTTGATTCTTTTGTAAAGTGTGTAATTCCTCTTTTAGATCTTGCAAGAATTTCCTCACCTCCTGGAACTCATCAGCTCCTTTCTCTTGCTTCTTCCACAGTTCATTGTCTCTCTTCTCTTCCATCTCTGTTAGCTTTGCTATTATGAACATTCTAAATTCCTTATCAGACATTTCCATGATTTCCATTGAACTGTCTGTGGATGAAGAGGAGTTATTCTTTTCCCTTGGAGGAGAGGTATTTTCTTGCTTTCCCATATTACTTGTGGCCCTGCAGTGATTTTTAGTCATGGATGTTATATTTCTTCCTAATTCTTGAAGTTCAATCTGGGTGTTCAGGAGTGTGCAGAAGGAGGTGATTTGGAATCTCTTTGCTGTTCTGTTTTTATCCCTTTGTGTAGCAGATTCAGTGGATACGGAGGAATATGTTAACCCTAATAGTATTTGGATGTTTGGCTATGGTTCCCTTAGATCTGTCTAGAAACACAGTGAACAGAGATTGAAGAGCAGAGTTATGAGGTAAAAGAAAAAGAAAAGGAAACAGAGAAAGAGGGGAAAATAAAGAAAAACAAACAAACAAAAACAAAGAAACAAAGGAAAAGAAAGAAAAAATTAAAAACAACCAAAAAAATTTAAAAATAAGTAAAACAAAACTAAAAAAAAAAATGTGCAGTGCACTCGCACACTGCGCAAAATCAGTAGTTCTTTATTTTTTGGAGAGGTTTTTGCTATAGGGCGCGTGCGCTCGCCAGCCAGACAGAGAGAGACAGAGAGATAGAAAGCGAGAAATCACCCCCCAGGGGGGATGGCCACACCGCAATCCCTTCTCCTCCATTCTCCTCTAGGGATCTTGGGCACACACGCACACGCGCCCGGTGTGAGTTTTAAGCCATCAGGTCTGGGACTCGAACCGCAGTCGACTACGTGGGAGTCCAGTGACATAGCCATTACGCTACCTTCTGGTCCCCAAAATCACTAGTTCTCAGGAGCCATAGAGGAGTCTTCTTCTGAAGGCCTGCCCCTTGCAGGGAAAGGGAATTATTAGCAAAATAAAGGAGGGGCTGAAAACCAAGAGAATATTTTACCTTAAAAAAATTTTAAAAAGGAAAAATTACAAAAAAATGAGAAGATAGAGACAGAGAGACAGCTAGAGGGGCTCCCTACCACTTTAGTTTGGAGGCTGGAGGCTGAATTATCAGTAGAAAACCTTCATTTCTCTTTTTCCCCTGAAATCACTAGTTCTCAGGAGCCATGGAGGAGTCTTCTTCTGAATACCTGCCCCTTGCCTCTCCCAGGTCATGGTTTCTAATATCATTTTCCAAGAAAGGGAACCAGGGCTCCTTGGAGAAAGAGCTGATTCTTGGACTATGACAGGAATATGCAAGATGGTCCTGGAGCATCTTGTAGTAGAAAGTAAGGAAGATATAGTAACAATGGTAATGACACCAACAATGATTGGGGTATGTCAAAGGAGTATAGGAACCAATTCAAAGAGCACCCAATGTCCAAAACTGGAACAATTTGAGCAACAAAATAAAGTAGTATCACATTGTAGCCTAAAGTATAAAATAAACACTGTGAATTCATACTGACATAAAAGGATTGAGTAATAAATATATGGTAGAAAATAGACAAATCTTCCATGCAGAAGAATTTCAGATAATTTATGTGGCTACTCTTCCTCAAGGAGGGGGACATAATTCTCCACTCCTTAGGTGTAGACTGCTTGTGGTGACTTTCTTCTAAGGAAAATGGTCTGGAAAGGGTGAAAAATAACTTTACAGTGGAGAAACTTGACAAATACTACTTCTGCCAGGTGATCAAAGTCAATATCAATAGTCATAAATAAATTTGATAATATGTACTCATGATTTGATGTGATGAAAATGGTCCCTTCCTTCTGTGAGCTTCCTCCCAATAACCCATCTCCTAGTCCAATCACAAAAAAAGCGTCAAACAAATTCTCATAATGCAGCATCCTATAAAATATATGACCAGCACTCCTCAATGCTGTCAAGGTCATTAAAAACAAATAAAGTTTAAAAAACTGTCACAGCCAAGAGGAGCCTAGGAAGACCTAACAACTTAAAATGAAGGAAATCTGAATATATTATGGCTACCAGTTAATAACACTGTCTCACTATTGGTTCCTTAATTGTGACAGATGGACTACATTAATATGGGAACTCTGTACTATTGACTTTTCTGTAAATTGAAAATGATACTTAAAAAATAAAGTCTATTTTTTGGGGGGTCCAGCAGTTGGTGTAATGGCTATGTCGCTGGACTCCCATGTAGTTGATTGCAATTTGAGTCCCAGACCCATGACTTAAACTCATGGTGAGCGTGTGTGTGTGTGTGTGTGTGTGTGTGTGTGTGTGTGTATGCCCAAGATCCCGAGAAGAGAATGGAGGAGAAGGGGTTGTGCTGTGCCCCCACCCCACCCCCGCCCCGAGGGGTGATTTCTTGCTTTCTGTTCCTCTGTCTCTCTGTCTTTCTGGCGAGTGCATGTGTCCTATAGCAAAAACTTCTCCAACATAAAATAAAATAGAGTCTATTTTTAAAAGTCAGTTGCACATATTCGTATGGCTATTTCTGGGTTCTGTATTTGTTGCATTGATCAATTTGACTATCTCTCTGCCAAAACCACATTATCTGGATTAGCTTTGAATGTAGATGGAGGAAAATGGTATCCATTTCAACAGCTTAATGGTATCCATCGCTGTTCTGCTAGATTTCACACTCATTTTGTGGTTTGTTGTTGGTTTTTCTTTTGACCAGAGGGCGTGGCATGTGCACTCACTAGGGGTAGAGAGGGAATGTGACAGAGCATCACTCTTCTCCATGAGGAATGGTCATACCACAATATTTTCTCCTTCACTTCTTCTTCCTGTTAGGATTTTGGGCATACATGCATGCGTGTTCACCCAGCATGTTTCTCAAGCCACCAGTCTGGGACTTGAACCGTGTAGTTAGTTATGTGGGATCCAACCACCTTAACCAACATGCCATAGGCTGGTCTTCTCCCCCTTTTATTTTCATTGCCAGAGGTCACATGTGCCAACCAGAAAGAAACACAAAGATAAAGAAAGAGAGGGAGAAAACACTCTCCAAAGAAGGGTGGTCATGCTGCAATTCCTTTTCCTCCATTTTTACAACCTGTCAGGATTTTAGGCACACATGCACATGTGTTCTGTGTGCCTGGAGTGTTTTTTTCCAAGCTGCTGAGGTGAGATTCAACCTGCAGTAGGCCATGTGGGATCTGATTCCTTTAACTACTAGGCTATGGGGCCAGCCCATGTTTTATTTTTGATTAGTTTTATCGACTGCCATTTTCTGTTCCTTTTTGTTATGGCCTCAGGGGCAGGCTTTGGGAGGTAGTTGAGTGGGGCAAGGGCTATCTGTGAGTACAGAGCTCAGTTACTGGAACTGCTACTTGTCACCCTGGTCCCAGTCCTTACTTCTCTTTCCCACACTTAATGCTCTGCCTTCCCAGACCCAGTCTGCCCTTGCAAGCAACCCCAGCCAGAAAAGCAGCCCTTGTCACGAGGTGCTTAGTTTCTACACTGGTTTCCCTCTGTGCTTTGCTGGTCTGTCTGTGAGACCTACTTATGGCTAGTTGTTCTCTTTTGTGAACCTGAAACTTGTCATGTTAGAAAAAGTGTTTTGTTTCAGCTTCAGTTTTCCTGAATCTGGGCAGGCCCTTTGGATTATGTGAGAATTCAAATTGTTTTTCAGTTTCAACTCCTATAGAGCCTGGAAGATAAAAAACAAACAAACAAAAAACCCACACATTCAACTGTTATTCATAAAGCAGAATATTAAAGACTTTTTTTTTTTTTAAGAAAGATTTTTACTATAGGATGTGTGTACTCACTGGTGAGACACAAAGAGACAGAAAGTGAGAAATCATCACCCAGGGGGATGGCCAAGTCTCAACCCCTTCTCCTCACTTCTCCACTTGGGATTTTGAACACACACAAATACAAGCCTGGTGTGAATTTCAAGCCACCAAGTGCAGGAGTCGAACCACAATCGACCACATGGGAGTTCAGCAGCGTAACTATTTTGCCATCTGCTGGTCCCTGAAGACTTTCTTATGGAAAAGGAGTATTTGCAGATATAAGCAATATACAAGGGGACTTCAAAAAAGTCTGTGGGAAAAAGGGAATTAAAGTACAGATATTGGTGCAAAAATTTTTTTGAAGTCCATGTGTAGTTTTCACAACGCGCATTTTCCATGAACTTTTGAAGACCCCCACATATTGTTGGTACTGTGAAGCTAAGCAATGAAGGCGACTATCTTATTAAAATGGGGTAACTATTTGGCTTCTGCAACATTCTTCTCTGTTGACTTCCAATGTCTGGAGACAGGCAGTCCACTGGAACTTGGTGGTGAGAATTCGATGTGTCTTCAGCCTTAGTGACACTGCTCTTTCCTTATTGCCTTTCTTGCTGTGAGACTCTTGTTGATTTCAGCCCTAGAGGTTGAGGGCAGAGCTGTTCCAGTTCTCCTGATGAGGTACCAGGGGGCTGGGCGTGGACTGGATTCTGGCCAGGGCCATTTATTCTTGAAGAAATTAGAAACTCGTGGGGGTATTGCTGTGCTTATTCAGAAGTATGGAATAAATGACTATGTCATAGGGCCAGGAAGTTTATCTCAGTCTAGACAAACTTTCACTTTTATAGATCTATGGAGGTTATAATGTTGAAGGCCAGGAGAGGAGAAATGACTGATAGGAGAGAAAGAGAGATTGATAAGGCAAGTTTCTATCCAGCAAAGGTGGTTTGTATGTGGAGTTAGGATTATTGCCCCGCATTTTCTCTTACAGAACTTTCTTTTTTTAATTAAAATGTACAGAAAAATACAGTTAATTATGTAATAAGTGTCTCTGTACCCACTACTCAGATGGGACAAACATTACAGATAGGTGAGGAGAAAGGGTCTCATGAAAAGTGTGTGTGTGTGTGTGTATGCCCAAGATCCCGAGAAGAGAATGGAGGAGAAGGGGTTGTGCTGTGCCCCCACCCCACCCCCGCCCCGAGGGGTGATTTCTTGCTTTCTGTTCCTCTGTCTCTCTGTCTTTCTGGCGAGTGCATGTGTCCTATAGCAAAAACTTCTCCAACATAAAATAAAATAGAGTCTATTTTTAAAAGTCAGTTGCACATATTCGTATGGCTATTTCTGGGTTCTGTATTTGTTGCATTGATCAATTTGACTATCTCTCTGCCAAAACCACATTATCTGGATTAGCTTTGAATGTAGATGGAGGAAAATGGTATCCATTTCAACAGCTTAATGGTATCCATCGCTGTTCTGCTAGATTTCACACTCATTTTGTGGTTTGTTGTTGGTTTTTCTTTTGACCAGAGGGCGTGGCATGTGCACTCACTAGGGGTAGAGAGGGAATGTGACAGAGCATCACTCTTCTCCATGAGGAATGGTCATACCACAATATTTTCTCCTTCACTTCTTCTTCCTGTTAGGATTTTGGGCATACATGCATGCGTGTTCACCCAGCATGTTTCTCAAGCCACCAGTCTGGGACTTGAACCGTGTAGTTAGTTATGTGGGATCCAACCACCTTAACCAACATGCCATAGGCTGGTCTTCTCCCCCTTTTATTTTCATTGCCAGAGGTCACATGTGCCAACCAGAAAGAAACACAAAGATAAAGAAAGAGAGGGAGAAAACACTCTCCAAAGAAGGGTGGTCATGCTGCAATTCCTTTTCCTCCATTTTTACAACCTGTCAGGATTTTAGGCACACATGCACATGTGTTCTGTGTGCCTGGAGTGTTTTTTTCCAAGCTGCTGAGGTGAGATTCAACCTGCAGTAGGCCATGTGGGATCTGATTCCTTTAACTACTAGGCTATGGGGCCAGCCCATGTTTTATTTTTGATTAGTTTTATCGACTGCCATTTTCTGTTCCTTTTTGTTATGGCCTCAGGGGCAGGCTTTGGGAGGTAGTTGAGTGGGGCAAGGGCTATCTGTGAGTACAGAGCTCAGTTACTGGAACTGCTACTTGTCACCCTGGTCCCAGTCCTTACTTCTCTTTCCCACACTTAATGCTCTGCCTTCCCAGACCCAGTCTGCCCTTGCAAGCAACCCCAGCCAGAAAAGCAGCCCTTGTCACGAGGTGCTTAGTTTCTACACTGGTTTCCCTCTGTGCTTTGCTGGTCTGTCTGTGAGACCTACTTATGGCTAGTTGTTCTCTTTTGTGAACCTGAAACTTGTCATGTTAGAAAAAGTGTTTTGTTTCAGCTTCAGTTTTCCTGAATCTGGGCAGGCCCTTTGGATTATGTGAGAATTCAAATTGTTTTTCAGTTTCAACTCCTATAGAGCCTGGAAGATAAAAAACAAACAAACAAAAAACCCACACATTCAACTGTTATTCATAAAGCAGAATATTAAAGACTTTTTTTTTTTTTAAGAAAGATTTTTACTATAGGATGTGTGTACTCACTGGTGAGACACAAAGAGACAGAAAGTGAGAAATCATCACCCAGGGGGATGGCCAAGTCTCAACCCCTTCTCCTCACTTCTCCACTTGGGATTTTGAACACACACAAATACAAGCCTGGTGTGAATTTCAAGCCACCAAGTGCAGGAGTCGAACCACAATCGACCACATGGGAGTTCAGCAGCGTAACTATTTTGCCATCTGCTGGTCCCTGAAGACTTTCTTATGGAAAAGGAGTATTTGCAGATATAAGCAATATACAAGGGGACTTCAAAAAAGTCTGTGGGAAAAAGGGAATTAAAGTACAGATATTGGTGCAAAAATTTTTTTGAAGTCCATGTGTAGTTTTCACAACGCGCATTTTCCATGAACTTTTGAAGACCCCCACATATTGTTGGTACTGTGAAGCTAAGCAATGAAGGCGACTATCTTATTAAAATGGGGTAACTATTTGGCTTCTGCAACATTCTTCTCTGTTGACTTCCAATGTCTGGAGACAGGCAGTCCACTGGAACTTGGTGGTGAGAATTCGATGTGTCTTCAGCCTTAGTGACACTGCTCTTTCCTTATTGCCTTTCTTGCTGTGAGACTCTTGTTGATTTCAGCCCTAGAGGTTGAGGGCAGAGCTGTTCCAGTTCTCCTGATGAGGTACCAGGGGGCTGGGCGTGGACTGGATTCTGGCCAGGGCCATTTATTCTTGAAGAAATTAGAAACTCGTGGGGGTATTGCTGTGCTTATTCAGAAGTATGGAATAAATGACTATGTCATAGGGCCAGGAAGTTTATCTCAGTCTAGACAAACTTTCACTTTTATAGATCTATGGAGGTTATAATGTTGAAGGCCAGGAGAGGAGAAATGACTGATAGGAGAGAAAGAGAGATTGATAAGGCAAGTTTCTATCCAGCAAAGGTGGTTTGTATGTGGAGTTAGGATTATTGCCCCGCATTTTCTCTTACAGAACTTTCTTTTTTTAATTAAAATGTACAGAAAAATACAGTTAATTATGTAATAAGTGTCTCTGTACCCACTACTCAGATGGGACAAACATTACAGATAGGTGAGGAGAAAGGGTCTCATGAAAAGTGTTACTGACCCAATGAAGATATCCATAGAGAAAGTGTCCCTGTTAACCATCTTTCTGGCCCAGGGAATGTGAAATCACCAAGCCAGGTTAGGTCTGGTCTATTCTTTTCCTCTACTTCCTGCCAAGTGCCCACCATTTGTGGGGAGAACAAAGCAGCAGTTAATAGTGGAAGAGGAAGACAGGGAGAGTAGAGAGCAGAAGGCCCTGCCTTCCTTTCCTACTGCATGCAGGCTTCCGGGCCCCAGATGGTGGAGGACAGAAGAGTCGCTACTACCGGAAGTCGTAGGTGTTGGTTAGTTCAGGGGTAATGCCTTCTAATTACTAAATTGAGACTGTGCTTGTGACTTGTGACGACTGGAAGCCTTTTCCATGATCTAAGAATGAACAGAACAGAAAAACCATGTTTTCCTTCAGGAGTGGGGAAGGTGATCCTCACTGACTCAATATTTAAAGGCAGCAGTGGGAGACATAGTCAAGTTGGGTTTTGATTGCCAGGCTTCATGCTTATTTCACAGCCACATGGAAAACATTGAACCAAATCCAAGACCCTGCTGATATCAAGCAAACTATAATTTTAGATGCTAAGAAGGAAAACATGGCTACATACGATACATTGAAATTAAAGCAAAAATCCAAAAATGATTCACTAAAGATAGGATCAGTATTACTAAATTCCCTGTTGCATCCTCAGGCTTCAATGCACCTCAGCATGATAATGTCACTGATCCTTATTTAAAATTTTGGTATTTTGTGCATTATGCATTTTTTTTCATTACAGTATTATTTATCTTTTCTTTATTTGTCAGGTGTGTATGCTTACCAGAGAGAGAGAGACAGAGAGAGGAGAAAGCACTCCCCAAAGGAGGCCGGTTATGCCACAATCCCATCTCTATTTCTTTATCCTGTCAGGATTTTGGTCATGCATGCACACTCTTAGTAATCTGGAAGAGATAGGGATACGGGAAAAAAAAAGAAGAAAAAATGAAACATGATCTTTTTGCCTCTTTTCTTGCCCATGTAATTGCAGTTGGAAAAAATAGCTGCATCCATTTCCCAAACAGGGATCTATTTAAAGTACTTGCTGGAAAATATCAGAGATGGTCTAATTGATAGCTCAAGACAACACTGAAGAGGGAGCTCTAGTCTTTGAAAAGATTCCAGTTTACTGCCTGGGATGACAAAAGTCCACAATAAACAGCTAAATTGGTGTTTATGATTCTGTTGATATTAAAGTATGAAACGAAAATCTTGTCATGTTGATTTCCTCATTCCTGCCATTTAAAGCAATTCCCTCTAGTACCAATGAAAGTGTAAAAAGAGATTTATGATACTTGTGTGTAATATAATATCTGGTATATAGCTCTCTCTAATTTTCATCATCTTACTTAATTCTCATAATATTTCTCACTCAATATTCAAAACTACCACAAGGAGCAGGCAGGGGAGGTATTGCCCCATTTAATGGAAAGGCATCAGCCTCATTTTTCAGACAAGGCTGACCCAAGTAACATGACAACTTGCTACATAATAGGAACCAGAACTCTATTCTTTTGACTTCAAGGATGGTCCCTTTCTTATACACAGAGCAGTATGCCTCTGAAGATATGGAGAGACACTGTAAGTGGCCATGTTTGAAGGATTGCAGCTATAATCTGAGCCGGTTAGCAGCTGATCTCCCTGAGGCTATATTCAGTCTCCTAATGCTATTTCATATTAAACAGGTTTGGGAGTGAGTCACTTGGCTGGCACAGACCCGCAAAGTGATTGCTTCAGCCCTGCTTGGAAACTCTGGGTCCTCCCTTTGCCTGCGGGTAGCAAACTCAATGCAAACCTCAGCTATAATCTTGCAGATGCTTTGGGGCTGACTTTGTGTTTCACTTGTATAATTTCAGGCTTCATTTAGCATTCACTGTTTTCCCCTTCCATGCTCACAGGATTCGGTACAGAATTCTCTTATGCTGACACCCTCCGTCTATACACATTTTCCTTTGTTTAGGTGATCTTGGAGTAGAAAAGAAGACACGCCCTGCCCAGGGAGATCTTAGTCAAAAAGAGAAAAGAAGCCTTCAACAGCTCAGATGGGCTGTTGCTTGACACTCAGGTAGGCCTTAGGAGTGACAAAATTTCAATTGTTTGAAGAGGGAATTTGGGTTTCTGCTTCCTTCTCTCTAGGACTGAGCCATAGGTTGCCCTTGGTAATTGGTTTGGAGCTATGAAACTGTTCTCCTAAATTCTCCTGGCTTCACTGCTGAAGGGCACCTGACTATCCTTGAGCTAGAGGTCAATGGGGTGAGTTCTCCCTTTGTTGCGGCTTCCCCATGTCCTGATGGAGGTCTGACACAACACTTGAAATGTTTTATTGTGTTATTTTGTGTTAAATGTCTATTTACCCTATTTGACCTTGAGCACAAAGACCATGTATTATTTTGTAATCCTCCAAAATTGGGTTACCTTGTGGCCAATTTCATTGTAGTGTGGTATCCAAGAATAAAACAATTCCAGTGTCAGGAAAATTCACTTGCCGTGTAACACACACACACACACACACACACACACACACACACATGTAATCTGTGATATTCTGGTTCTTCTGGCCTCCTTCACTGATGTGTCTCAAGTCCACCTGTTGACCCACCTACTCCCAGTTTTCACCCTAACTCTAGCCTTATTCACTGTATTCCCTTTCTTTCTCTCGTTTCTCTTCTCTTCATCATCCCAAGACCTCCACATCTCTACTTTCATTTTTGGATCAATTCTTTATGTTTTGGTCTCCCTTGACTTCTTTTTTAAATTATCATAGGGCATATGCACTCACCAGAAAGAGAGAGACAGACAGGGGATGAGCAGGTGGCATGGTGGTTAAGGGTGCTGGACTCCCACATGGCCAACCAGCAGTTTGAGTCCAGGACCTGGCGGCTTGCTTTCTCACTTTCTCTCTCTCTCTCTTTCTCACTCTGTCCCTCTCTGGTCAAATTTAAATCATGAATGATTTTATTTAACTTTATTTATCCTTTTTATTTATTTATTTAATTTGACCAGAGAGGGACAGAATGAAAGAGAGAGAGAGAGAGAAAGTGAGAAAGCAAGCTGCGAGATCTGGGACTCAAACTGCAGTCAGCCATGTGGGAGTCCAGAGCATGTAACCACTATGCCACCTGCTGGCCCCAATAAAATAATTCTTCTTTCTTTAATAATTATTTATTTTATTTTATTTATTCATTCATTTATTTTTTAATGTGACCAGAAAGAGACAGAGGGTGAGAGTGAGAGAGAGAGGAAGTGAGAAAGCAAGCCACCAGATTCAGGACTTGAACCCTGGTCAGCCATGTGGGAGTGGCCAGCAGCTTAACCATCGCGCCACCTGCTGGTCCCCTAAAATAATTCTTTTAAAAAAAAACAAAAAAGAAAGACAGAAAGATGGAGAAAGCACCCCTCCCCCCATGGGGTGTGGTCATGTTGCAATCTTTTCTCCTCCGTTTCTCCAACCTGTAGGGTTTTGGGCCATGTATGCACAGGCACCCAGCATGTTTTTCAAGCTGCCTGGCTGAGGTTTCATACTGCATGGTCCGCCATGCAGGATCCAGCTCCCTTAACCACTAGGATACAGGGCCAGCCCTGCTGTGATTTCTTTCCGTACTTTTCCACCCATTTTTCCTGACTAGTACCACAAAGCTCCAGAAATGGAACACACGAAGAAACCTTAAAAGGGCTAGGAGTGTTGATATAAGGGGAGAAAGAGGCTGTGAAAACAGATATGTTCATAGTCTTGTCCTCATATTTATCTTTGCTTGTGAGAAAAGCAAAGCTCCATGCTTAGCACATGTTCGTTTTTTAGTAAATGATGAAGAATGGGTCAAGAATAAGTAGCCTTTACTACAACATATAATTAAAGCTATCCTTATAAGTGCCAACCCTTTCAATAGTTTAGTCTCACACATCAGGAGGGTTTGGACATAAATTTTTGGCTGCTTTTAAACTTACAAGTGGAGGTGCTGGTGACCTGAAGCTAATCTCCATCATAGAGGAGGCTAATCTCTTTTAAGCCCACTTGTGCCCAGTGCCTAAATCACTGGCATCCTAGGTGGTGTGGGAGGGTGAAAAGCCTTGTGTTTGTAGGTCAGTCAGGTAGATCAGGCCTACTTCATGCCTTGATCCTGCCGGCTCTGTTCCCTGAGTCTGGGCCCGTACTCCTATTCCCCTGTGCCTCAGTGAACCTCATCTACTCAGTGCCCCTGACTATTTACTCCAGTTCTTGAGTAGGCTCTTCCTGTGGATCCAAATTCCCAAGTCTATCGCATTTGGCTCAGATTTTTTTTTTTTTTTTGGAGAGGTTTTTGCTATAGGGCGCGTGTGCTCACCAGACAGACAGAGAGAGACAGCAAGCGAGAAATCACCCCCCGGGGGGGATGGTCACGCCTCAATTCCTTCTCCTCCATCCTCCTCTCAGGATCTTGGGCATGCACGCACAGGCACCTGGCGTGAGTTTTAAGCCGCTGGGTCCGGGACTCGAACCGCGGTCGACTACGTGGGAGGCCAGCGACATAGCCATGATGCTAACTGCTGGTTCTCTTTGGCTCAGATTTTTTTTTTTTGGAGAGGTTTTTGCTATAGGGCGCGTGTGCTCACCAGACAGACAGAGAGAGACAGCAAGCGAGAAATCACCCCCCGGGGGGGATGGTCACGCCTCAATTCCTTCTCCTCCATCCTCCTCTCAGGATCTTGGGCATGCACGCACAGGCACCTGGCGTGAGTTTTAAGCCGCTGGGTCCGGGACTCGAACCGCGGTCGACTACGTGGGAGGCCAGCGACATAGCCATGATGCTAACTGCTGGTTCTCTTTGGCTCAGATTTTTGTCTTTTATTGTTTGCCCCCTTTTGAGCTCACCTCTCCCATATCTATGGTGTTATTGCCCTATATTCCGATTGCTTTTTACGATCACCTAACAGTCACTTTCCTAACCCTTGCCTAGATGCAATCTTTAACAGCTGTTTTTTTCCTATAAGATTCAGGATCTCAGTTCTAGATAGATGTGATTCATAGGGGAGAAGTAAGTGGAAAATGTTGCTCACCTCTGAAGAGTAAAACCTGCTTGTCATGGCCAAAGCTTCCTACAGAGAGATGACTTGAAGGTTAGTATCAATACACTTTGGCAAGAATATTGGATATAGTAACTCTTTATAGTTTGATATGAAGATGTATTTCTACACTATGATAAAAGAAGACAAGTGGTAAGATTGATGGAGAGTGAGGATGAAATGGAGATAATCACTTGAAGGTATTATAAGAGATGATTCTTTTAAAATGGCCTAGCTGTAGTGGCTAGGAGCTATAGCTCCACTACTTGGGAGGCCTGGCTTATTTCCAGGTTAACGTGAACATACACTACTTGGGAAGATAGGGTGGAGAACCATAACACAGTAAGACCCTGTCAAAAATACCTATCTCGGGAACCAGCAGTTAGCGTAATGGCTATGTCGCTGGACTCCCACGTAGGTGACCGCGGTTCGCGTCCCGGACCCGGTGGCTTAAAACTCACGCCGGGTGCGTGTGCGTGTGTGCCCAAGATCCCGAGAGGAGAATGGAGGAGAAGGGATTGCGACGTGACCATCCCCCCTGGGGGGTGATTTCTCGCTTTTTGTCTCTCTGTCTCTTTCTGTCTGTCTGGCGAGCGCATGCGCCCTATAGCAAAAACCTCTCCAAAAAAAAAAAAAAAAAGAAAAAAAGCCTATCTCTGGGCCAGCAGGTGGCATGATGGTTAAGGTGCTAGACTCCCACATGGCTGACTGAGGTTCGAGTTCCAGACTGGGTGGCTTGCTTTCCCACTTTCCCTCTCTCTCTCTGTCTCTTTCTGGGAGTGCACATGCCCTATAGAAAACTTAAAACAAATAAATAAATAAAATAAATGAATATTTTTAAAAGAAAAAAAATACCTATCTGTATCTCTTTCTCTTTCTCTTCCTCTTTGTCTCATAAAGGAAAAAAAAAAGATGAAGTATCAAGGCAGTGCTGAGAGGAGAAATATTTTTTTGGATAATCAAGTTTTAAATTGTGGCATGCCAACTGATGGCATGATGGTTAAGGTGCTGGATCCCACATGGCCAATTTTGAGGTTTGAGTCCTGGACCAAGAGGCTTGAAAAGCATGCTGGGTGTACGTGCATGCCCAAAATTCTGAGGGGAGAATGGAGGTGAGGGGATTGTGGTGTGGCCATCGTCCAGGGGAGTGATTTCTCACTTTCCCCCTCTCTGTCTCTCTCTGGCGAGCATCCATGTCCTATGACAACAAAATCTAAAATACTTACTATTAATAATAAAGTTTTAAATTATTTCTGATTAGGATTCCATTGTTCCGATACTGTTCAAAATCTTAACTGGGAGATGATGTTCATCTTTAGCTCTTTGAAATCTAGGCAACATTTACCTAAAGGCATCTGATGTGTTTTTGTTCAGTTTTATTAGACACTGAACATTAGCCAGAGCCTGGTAGAAAACCTCAAAATGATTTTGATACTGTAGACCTTTGAAGTGTTATTTTATTAATGGTTCTTTTATGCAGAACACTGTGATTGCTTTCATTGTTCCATTTGTAGATAGACTCTCAGGTGTTTCTACCTTTGAATGGAATGATGAAAGATAGCGGCGGGCTGGACAGTGTGCAGTAGTAAAATGCCATGCTCTGCCAGGCTGGCCCACACGAGAGGGTGTCAGGCTTGTATCTAGTGACCTCCCCGGGTATGTCCAGCATGCGTGTGCCTGTGTTCTGGGCTGGCTGACACCAGATCATGGCAGCAAGATCCTGTTGAAGGTTCATCCTCTCTCTTTATCTCTCTCTCTGACTCTCTTTCAGGAAGGTGACGTAAACTAAAAAACAAATGTAGAGGTAAAATACTGGTTTAATGGGTAGGACTTAAGTAGGTGAGACAATAAAGGAAGATGGGAAATTAATTAGGATAAATTAGAAAGAGCCTTAGTGCTCAAATGTAGTTGTTTCTGTTTGTTTTCTTTAAAGGAGAGAACTAGAAAACGAACTGGAAATGGTTTTTGTAGGCTATTAGCATTTAAGTTGACAGAGCAGAAATAGTTCTGGGTAATGATCACATTCAGGGTGAAGCCACAGGAGTGGAGAGCAGGGTAGTGGGATTTTTGTAACCAAATGAAGAGTAAGAATTTGGATATGGTAATGTGGATCCAGAAAGGTAAACTTGTCCCTTTCCCCAACTACCCCTTGAGTGCATGAAAAATAAACATCTTCACTCCCAGGATACTGTAGGAAAGGCAGTGTCCTTCTGCTCGGCCCAATGGAAAAGTCTTACGTGGCAAGGAAGGGAGTTTCCCAATGAATGAGAGCTCCAGAGGGCCAGCAAAAAAGAATTGGATTGTCAGAGGGGAGAGTAGGAAGATGAGCCAAGGGGAGGATGGAGGTAACGGCAGCAGACTAAGATGAACCACCAGAGGGGCTAGCATTTAGGCAAAGCCTCCCAGCAGGGAGAGATAGCTAGAGCAGTATTAACCAGTCTGGAGAGTCTGGCTGGATTTCTGGCATTAAGGGCTTCTATGCCCATGCAGAGAGGGTTCCACATGATATCTGAGGCTAGGGGTTGCCCACCTCATGATCTGGTGAGCAATGAGAGGCCTCCGTCCAGGGCTCCAAATGGATACAGTATTGTAAGGCTATTTTGTGCTTCAATGTAAGTTAGTCTCAAGTAAGGAAAGTAGAACCAGTAGACCTGAATCAAAAGGAAGATAATTATTTGTGCTCCACAGCCTCCTGCGAAGAGCATCTACACACAAGTCCTGATAATTAGCCAAACCTTTCCTCACGTTGGTGACATGCCCTCATCCTTTGATGCCCTTCCCACATCCCTCCTACCCCCAAATATGAACCTCAACTAGAGTCCTCAGGGTTAGGAGGGATATGAATTCAGCCTTTAAACTCCTTGGCCAAACCAATTTGACCTAGTGACCATAAATAAAAAGCTTCTCGGGGCCAAGAGATGGCATAGCAGTTATGTTGTTGTACTGTCACATCACTGACTGCAATTCAAGTCCTGAACACAGTGGCTTGAAAATCACACCGGACATGTGTGTGTGTGTGTCCAAGATCCTGGGAGGAGAAAGGAGGAGAAGGGATTGTGGTGTGGCCATCCCTCCTGGGGAATTGATTTCTCACTTTCCCTTTCTCTTTCTCTCTGGTGAGTGCATGTGCCCTAAGGCAAAAAACTAAAAAAAAAAAGAAAAAAAAGAAAAGAAAAGAAAAGAAGAAAATAAAAAGAAAGAAAGAAAAAAGAAAGAAAGAAAGCTTCTCCTAGGGTTTTTTATCATGGTGGCATTGGATCTCCCTGACACACTCCTCATTGCCAGGGTGACCACACCTCACCCAGCCCTGTACTGGGCAGGAGGCCAGTCACTGGGGATTTGGATATGAAGCTGGCAACATGATCCAGCAAGGAAAAAACTGTAAACTCAGGTTTTGGGAAAACTGTGATATTAAATCAACACAGGAGAAGTAGCAAGATAAATGCAATGCTGAATCAGTGAGCGGCTGATCTAGTCTTTATGTAACTCAGCTGTCAGTTGGGGTCACCCTGTTCCTTAGTGTCTGCCAAGACTGGTTGAAGCCCCATCCTGTGGGAATGGAATCCTCCCTGATTTAGGCACAGTCCCATGGGCTGACAGTTTTCCTGCTCACTCCTGTTCTCTCTTCTCTACCTCAGAGTGAATCTAACCATGGGTCTAGCACCTCTCTTGCTTGCTTCCTTAAAGCACCGCTCACAGAGGTTAGCAGCATGTTGTGGTACTTTGACATGTGGTGGGAGCTAAGATCAGTACTAGATGGTGGATGACACAGGGTTAATATCGCACAACTGCTCTTAAAAATCTTTGCTGCGCTGGCGCCATAGCACAGTGGTTAAGGAAGCTGGGTCCCACATGGCCAACTGCAGTTGAATCCTGACAGCAGAGTCTTTAAAAGCATGCTGGGGACATGTGTATTTGGGCCCAAAACCCACATAAGATGAAGAAATGATAGAAATAGATTGTTGCATGACCCTGTTCCATTAGGGGATGCTTTCTCCCTCTCTCTTTCTCTTTCTCTGATGAGTGTACACACCTATTGGCAATTAAAAAAATTCAGGGGCTGGCAGGTGGCATGGTGGTTAAGGCCCTAGACTCCCGTATGGATGTCTATAATTCACATCCTGGATCTGAGCCTTGCTTTCTCACTTTCCCTCTCTCTCTGTTTCTCTCTGGTCAAACTAAAATAAATAAATAAATAAATAAAATTAAAAGAAATAACTCTTTAAAAAACATCCCTTTTGCCATTTCTGCCAACTCAAGACTCCAGACTCCTACTATGTTGCCTAACTCTCTCTTTCCTCACCCCCATCTCTTTCCTCCTCCTTTCGCTCTGTCCCATTCCAAGTCCCTTTTCATTTTAAGTGGGAAATTTAACTGCTTATTTTTTTAACCCATGCCAACTCCAGTCTCAGGACTCACCCTCTTGTTCCACCTAGTGTTTCAAGATCTTTTCCTAAAGAGATTGTTTCTTTTCCGGAGATAGTAGAATATTTTCCTTATCTATTAATATTTTCATTGCCCTTATCGAAGGATAGCTGGCTCCCAGAGTCTGTTATGGAGCTTTGCTTGCAGCCACATTTTACAATAAGTAGGCCCTGATACAATGTGCAGAAGTGGATGGAACTAACTAGACAGCACTGAGCAGTCCCAGAGTAGAATAGTGACCTTAGGAATCCAGTGATTGGTTCTGAAGTGTTCCCGACATTGTGGCCCTCTGAGCTACCTCTTCCTGTGAGTACTCTGACTACCCACATGCTTGCTCTTAGAAAATGCATGTTTGTCCTTCATACTCTGTCCTTCAGATAACAGCCCAACCCTCCCTCAGTTCTCTTTCTGAACTTGAACTCCTGGTTCAAAGATAGGTTCCTTCCTGGGGGCCAGTAGATGGCATAGTGGTTACATTGCTGACTCCCACATTGTTGACTGCAGTTTGGGTCCCGGACTTGGTGGCTTAAAACTCACTGGTCGTGCGTGTGTGTGCCCAAAATCCCAAGAGGAGAATGGAGGAGAAGGGATTATGGTGTGCTCCCCACCCCTAAGGGGGTGATTTCTCCCTTTCTGTTTCTCTGTCTCTGTCTCTCCGGTGAGCACATGTGTCTATAGCCAAAAAAAAAAAAAAACCCAAAAAACAAAAAACAAAAATACCCCAAAAAAACAACAAACCAAAACAAAAAAACCTCTCTAAAAAAAATAGGTTCCTCCCTTCTTTCCAGGTGGAAGACAGACACAAAACAGCTCTTTGTTGTAGAACTTGAAAACTCAGAGTCTCTTTATGTAATTAGAAGGAAGTATTTTTCCATTCACTGAATTTTCTTATTGGAATTTGCTAACTGGAGCTGAGTAGCTTAGTTTATATACAAAGTCTGTTCATTAATTAACAGCCTCTAGGCCAGGTCGTCCTTATCAGGACTTAATATCTAACTCAGCACCGGCTAAACCAGAAGGAGCCATTGAATTGCTGGTAGGTTGTCCTGTGGTGTGAATGGATCTCCAGAGTGGTGTAACAGCTCTCTTTGCTGGAAGCTATTCCTAGCAATAAGACCCTCCAAGGAGTATAACCTAAAGTATTTGGGGGTCTTTTTCAGAGATCGGGGATGCTACCACTTCGCCAAGCAGTTTCTTGTAATGAATGATGAAGTGAGACAAATGACTTGAGATCCTAAGAGACAGAAAATAATCAAAAGAATGATTTTGTTGTTGTTGTTGTTTTAAAAAAGATCTTTGTTATAGGGTGGTGTGTGCTCTCTGGGAGAGAGACAGGGACAAAGACAGAGAGAGAGACAGAGAGAGACAGAGAAAGAGAGAGAAAGCGAGAAATCACTTCCCAGGAGGAAATGGCCATACCACAATCCTTTCTCCTCCACCCTCCTTGAGGATTTTAGGCATGTATGGCATGAAGCCACAGGCCCAGACTCACTGCAGAGTGGGCCATGTGGAATCCAGCATCTTCACCACCACCACCTGCTGGCCCTCAGAAGAATTTTTTAAATCACTGTTTTTGACAAGCCTGTTTTATTTTCTACTCAAGAAAGCACTAAGTAACTACCAGCTATAGTATCAGTGGCTTCTCCAGTTTCTGCTGTCAGGCTGTGACAGGCGGGATTTTTGGCTTCAAGATATTTGCCCCTTTTTACTCCATGGTTATATTAATAGGCAAAAGAGACGTGGCAGATGTAATCAAGGCTATTAATTGACCTTAAAATAGGGAGATTCTCTGAGTGGGTTCAAAATATTTAGGTAAGTCCCTGCAAACAGAGCTTTCTCCTAGCTGAGAAGACAGGAGGTCATCCAGGAAAGTCCAAGCATGAGATGAATTTGATGTGCTGTTATTGGATCTGCGACAAAGTGGCCATGTGTGAGAGCCAGATGAAGGCCTCTAGGAACTAAAGGCAGCCTTCAGCTGATAGCTGGCAAAGAAACAGAGACCTCAGTTCTACAATACAAGATCAGGATTCTGCCAACAACCCGAGTGAGCCTGGAAGCGGATTCTTCCCTGAGCCTCCAGAAAGGAACATGGCCCTGCTGATACCTCTGCTTGGGCCTTTGGAGACCCTAAGCAGAGAACTCAGTTCTGACTTCTGACTAATATAAACTGTGTGATAATAAGTGTGTTGTTTTGACCTTCAAAGTTTGGTAGTTTGTGGCAATAATAGAAAATGACAACACGGAGTTTCTGTCTGTGCCTGAAAAGGAGTGAGCAGTAGAGACCTCCATTCCTAGGAGGAGCTGACCAAGCTAAGTTCTGTGGACAGACTTTGTTCCTGAGTTCTAAGGCTGGGCCTCCTCATGATCTAGATCTATATCTCTACAGGATCTAGGTCTGTGTAGTCTGATGTGGCAGACCCTAGCTACCCATTACTTAAATGGAAATGAAATAAGATGGAAAATTCAGTTCCTCAGTTGTATTAGCTACACTTTAAGCATTCAGTATCCATGTGGCTAAAGGCAACCGAATCTGAGAGCACAGGTAGTATGGGACATTGCCTTTGTTGCAGAAAGTCCTATTGGACTGTTCTGGTCTGGGTGATCAATAGTTATGACATCCAGTTGCAACTGTTCTTTTTCTCATTTGAGGCACTGAGAAGTAGGATTCCTCTCCTCTCTAATAACTTGTTACAAGGCAGAAACCATGCAAATTTCTCCCCGCTGAGCAAGCAATATAGGAATTTTGTGGAAACTTTCATGTCTCTACGTTCTTCCCTTACCTCTTGTATAAATGATCTCCTGGGCCTTGCAGTAGGGCATTCTAGGAATACTAAAGACAGAATAGTATCAGGCTTTGCATTTTTTTTCAGGTGGAGGAAAGAATCTCCCCATTTTAAGGTCAATTGATTTGTAGCCTTAATTATATCTCAGAAGTCTACTGCATGGTGTGTGGCCAAGAAATTCCCTAGCCCAATGCAGAATTTCCCAACCATCACTTGCTACCTACATAAGATAAATGTAGCCACTGGGGCAGGTCAGTGGTCACCTCCTGAAGCAAACAAACCCAAACAGACTATGGCTCTTAGTCTTGCCTGCCAAGTTGGTTTCCAATGCCCAAAGGGGACTCTAACCTAGAAAGGAAAATGAGGCTTTTGCTTCCAGGAGACTGAAACAAACAGGCTCAGGGTCAGACTTTTGCCTCAGGCTCCCGTGACAGAAGTTGAGACTGAGGAATTCCTGGACAAACTTGCTTATAACCAGTGGCCATGGACTAAATCTTTCAGGTGATCCAATTGGAGAGCTATAGTGAAGGCCAAGGGAAAGATACCGGCCTTGGGATCAGGGGACCTGAGTTTGAATCCTGCATCTACACTGCATTAACATTAACCCTGAGCTAGTTAATGAAACTTTGTAAGCCTTACTTTTTTTTTTTTTTTTGTCTGTCATGCAGACAAAACAATCTGAGGGCGATAATAATCTCTAATTCTTGGGATTGTTGTGGAGTTGTGAAACTTAAAGGAGACAATCACGCAAAATCACTCAGATTGCCTGGCATGCAAGAGACTCTTAGGGAACAAGTCGCTAATGTTACTCTCGTGTGTGTCAGCCTAAGGTCAAAGGACATCCGCCCAATACACTGGCCAATTGTTTGTACAGTTTGTCCCCATTCCCACTTCAAACAACATCTCCACCTAGTTATACGAGGCCTATCTTAAATTTATTATGTTTAAAAATAAATAGTTGATTTTAAGCCCTTAATCCCCAAATCTGCTCCTCTAGATTTGTCCCTGGCTCAATACATAGAAGTCTATTCTTCCATTTGTTTATGCTAAAAATCTTGGTTTCACTTTGATCCGTCTGTTTCTGTCACGTACCTCATCTAGTCCGCCTATCAATAGAAAGCTAAGGGACCGAGTCCTGGAAGGCTTTTCATTTTGGCCAGAGAAAAGTCCTGAGCCACTTAAGAATATGCTCGTCTAGTGACTAGAATATTTCATGATGTGCATTTATTCTTAATTCAACAAGTTTATTTGGAGAATTTGTCACATTCTAGGCAGTGTTCTGGGTGCTAAGGATACAACAATAAACAAAACCAGGTCAAATTTCATGGAGCTTACCTTCTACTCCAGGGAGACCGAAAACTTGTCAGATGGTTCAAAAACACACACACCAGGAAATGACAGAAAGTGATGGAAGGATGCTATTTTAGATAGGATTGTCAGGGAAGTCTCTGAGATAAGATAACATTTAAGCATAAATATTTAAGCATTGAGCATAGTGAGCCATACATATATCTGGGAATAACTTGTTTGAGCAGGAGGGTTATGCATAGAGATCCTGAAGCAAAACATGCTTGGGGTGTCCAGAAGCAGAATGAAAACCTTTGTAGCAAGAATGGAGTGAGTGAGTTGGGTAGTGGTGGGAAATGAGATCAAAGAGAGCTGGGGTGAGGTCATGCAGGCCTGGTGGACAATGAAAGGGATTTGGATTTCTTTTTCCTAATGGGTAGAGAGCCAGTGGAGGATTTTTAGCAGAGGTACATCACAATCTGACTTACAGTTTAAGAGACTCAGCCTGAGTGCTGGCCGAAGAACAGACTGTAGAGGGATGAGTGGACGCAGGAACACCAGCTGGGGCATGTTCCTTTGCTCTAGGTGTGAGAGCATGCTGCCCGAATTCGACGGTTACTGTGCAGTCGTGGGAAGTACTGGGTTTACAGTTCTTTTGTAGACAGGGTTTGCTGAGCACATGGTAGGTGCACAGTTTATACTATTTGAGTGAATGGACATACAGAGAGAAATATTCTGGGGTGAGGCTGGACTCTTCCCCGGCCACGATGAAATCTCCTGCCATTGGCCTCGCTTTGCTCTTTCTATGCTCACCTGCAGCTGTTTGATAACTAGTATTTGGTTGCACAAATCCTGACCCTGGGGAGGGTCATCCTCAAAACTGAACATGAGGCTATTGCCACTGAAATATATCTGCAATTCTAATTTAGTAAATTGGGATTCTGGGTGATTTGTAGTTCTCTTGTCTAATTTTTCTGTGTGATCACCTCTCTTCATGGTGATTATGTCAAGCTCCAAATTTGAAAATGTGAGGCCTAAACTCTGGAACATGGTGGTCTCACAAGACCTCTTCATACCGTGGACCCATTCTGAGCTGTTAATTGAGCTCCTTTCTGAGAAATTCCTCTCATTTTAGTGCTACATGATTTTTATTACTCTTTAACTTTGTATTGTAAAATTTCTAGTATATGGAATTAATATAATTGGGTAGGAACCAGTTTTAAGAGTCAGAAGAGTCATCACTTTCATCGTCTTTACTTCCAAAGTCCCTTTCTTCAATTCCAATAATGAGAGATGACCACCTGGGCCAGGCCTAGGGTGCGATATTTAAGGAAGCACTCATTCTCAGAGCCACACAGGTGTATGGTTGGCACATGAGAAAGAGTGCCTCCTTAAATGTTGTGTTCTAGCCATCTGCAGCCTCACCCTAGGCCTGACCCTGATGCCTACAGAGAAGCATTTTGGTTTATTAACCAAGCAGCTGTAGCATCAAGAGCAGGACCAGTTCCCTACTGTTTGGCCATGACGGTGCAACAGAAAGCTGCTCTAGGAGAAAGCAAATGGCATGGAGAGGAGCCATGCTCTGGAAAACTCTGCCAATTTAGAAATTAAAACCAGTGGGAAAATGGGGACAAACATTATGGAATTTTGCTTCATAATCAACTCGACAGCCACTGGCATTCCATTTGTGGACTCTGTGGATCGAGTAATCCTATCTATAGCATTTCTACTTGTTTGCAATTCCTTGGATACAGCATTTTAAAGAGTGTTCACTCTCTATTTTCTTCTTTTGTGCTTTCTTGGTACATTTTACAAAAATTAATGGAACAAATAACAGCTGTAGTGTAAACGCTTTGGACAATCAGGTAACGGCTTATTTTTAAGGCTGGGTTAACAATTTGCATTTTCAAAATGAGCCCAAATTGACTAAGTGATTCTAAATGAGCTCTTTAGTTTTTACCCTAAACCACTGATAATGCCACTATTAATTTCAATTATTTAGAGGCAACATTAATTCATGTGAAACAAGAACAGCGATAAAGACAGAACGGAATAAATTACTTGCTGCAGGACAGAATGACATTTTGACTGGCACAGACATTTTTTTTCCTTCACACACTTTGTGCTTTGACATTTCACTTGGCACAAACATTTCACAAATTCTTGACCTAATCTGATGTACTGTTGTTTAGCAATTGCTGACATGACATGTTTTAACCTCAAGTTCGCTGGTTTCCAAATGTTACCTTTTCCTGTCAATCAGGGTTGGATGACCTCCAAAAAAAAAGCCCTAGCAAAAGTCTATGCACTCAGGAGGTTAAGTGTATTTGCCCAGCATAGAGAAGGAACGGTCTCTGGGTAGGAGCTGGGGGAGGGGCGATGATAGGGTGAAAAGAGGGCAAAAGACAGATCTCTGGCAACCCTGACATCTTGAGAGAGACAACAGCTCCAAACATAAGATACCTAAAAATAAACCCAACAAGAAATAAATGGAGCATATATGACCCAAAAAAACCAGAAAATTTCAGGCTAGAGTAGATTTAGAGAATGAATAGACATACTCTTTTTCCTAAGAGGGGAGAATGTATTATATAAAAATACCTCTTCTCAGATGGCTTATAGGTATCATTTGACCTAGACCTCACTGCCTATGGGTATGGACAAGGTCATATTCCTATTAACATCCAGACTTTGCTAGTTTGTCAGCTTCTACATGCATCTTTGGCTTCCCAGTTCTTTATTCAAGAATAAGCCAAATCACATTGCTCTGGTCTGTTCTCTCTCTCTCTCTCTCTTTTTTTTTCTTTCTGTTCTCCCTTTTTAGGACTGTATCAGTTAGAAATCTCCCAGCTGTAAATAATAAAATAATCCCACCAACAGTAATTTAAATGATAAAAACATTGAATTTTCTCCTATCATTAATCCAGAGGCTGGCACTTCCAGGTGTGATGCATTGGCTCACTCAGCAAAATCATCAAGGTCCTAGACTCTTTTGTTTGTTTATTTCTTTAATTTTTGCTACAAGGCACATGTGGTCCCTGGAGAGAGACAGAGAGAGAGAGAGAGAGAGAGAGAGAGGAGAGAGAGAGAGAGAGAGAGAGAGAGAAAGTGAGAAAGCACTCTCCAGGGGGCATGACCATGCCATAATCCCTTTTCCCTTGCCTTCTCAAGATTGTGGGCAGGCACGCAGACATGCCAGGTGCATTTTCAATCTGCTGGGTTCAGGATTTGAAATGCTTAGTCAGCCATGTGGGGTCCAGCTGCCTTAACCTCCAGGCCACTGGCAGATCTGGACATAGGCTCTATCTATGTTTCCATTCTGCCAGGCTGGGAAAATTGCTTTTTGTTAGGCTAGTACCTTGTGGATGCTGGTCAGAGGAACCTCAGGTCCAGCGTAATGTCTGCATATAACCATATTCAAGGCAGAAAAAGGGGCAAAGACAAAAGGGCTTTTTCTTAATAGACTGTGTCTTTTCATACCTTCACCCCAGCAGACTTCTCCGTATGTGTCATTGGACAAATCTAGGTCATATTGCCTACCTCTAGATCAATCACTGGTCAAGGGGAACTGCAGCTGCTGCTGTGGGCTTTGACCAACTATGGTTCATCATGGGTGCCAAGAGCGTGGCTGCCAGAACAAAACTGGTTCTGTTAGCTATGAGGAAGGGGGTATTCCTGTTGGGTAGTCAACCAACAGCATTTGTCCAAAGATAGAATACCTGCAGGTGTTTGAGAGAGACTCTCCACAAGATCTCTGCTCTATTGACTTCTCCTGACTCTTGATTTACAAGTACAGACCTTCCCTTGTGGGTGTACCAAGTCCTCAGACTATCAAGACTCCTTGGCTTGCAAAGAGGCGCAGAGAGTGACGTTAGCAAAGTGCATTGTGCTGTCTGAATCCCACAGCAACACTTCTAGTGACTGATTTTGCAAGGGTGTGCAGGAAAACAGCTTCTGCATCTGACCTCTCTTCCATGGGGATTTTGAGGCAGCCCATGTGAGTGGGCTCACTCAACATTCATTTTATCTCCCTTCCCTCACCTCCATTCTGGAGATGAAAGTTAAACATCTTGCCACCTCTTTTGCAGGGGAGAGTAATCATATACATGACAACTTTGGTCAGTTTTAGGTAAGTAGAAATTTACTAGAGGTTTATGGAAAAACACTTGACTTCCTGATAAAGGTCTTATCATCTATCTTGGATCACCTTGCTACTTATATTTAATGTAATCCTAGTCGAATTTATTAATGGGACTTTCAGGGGGGATGACAGCAAAATTATTATTATTTTTAATTGCCAGATGGCATGCAGAGTTGCCAGAAAGAGACAGAAAAATGAGGGCGAGAGAGAGAAAGCTCCCCTTGCCATGGGACACGGTCATGCTGCAATCCCTTATTCTCATTTTTCCATCCTGTTGGAATTTTGAGCATGCACACACATATGCCCAGTGTATTTTTCAAGCTGCTGGGGCCAGGATTTGAACTGTGGTCTGCCATGTGTGATCCAGCTCCTTTAACCACTGAGGGATAGGATTGACCCTACAGCAAACTTATTCTAAAGTTTATCTGGAAGGATAGACAAATGAGAATAGCAAGTATCTAAGCCTTATCAGGGCATGAATTATATAAAAATAGTTTCCTTTTTGTGTCTCTCAATGCTTTTGTGCTTTGAAAAATTTTCCTCAGTCTGAAATCCATTACATATTTATCTTTGTCTTTTTTCTGGTTTCTTTTTTTAAATGTTTATTTATTCATTTATTTATTGTAATTTGACCAGAGAGAGACACAGAGAGAGAGAGAGAAAGAAAGTGAGAAAGCAAGCCACCAGGACCAGGACTCGAACCTCAGTGAGCCATGTGGGAATGGCTAGCACCTTAACCACCATGCCACCTGCTGGTCCCATGATTTCATTTTTTTTTATAGTAAAAAGCTTTATGTATAGGTCCGGTTTCATGGCCTAGTGATTAAGGCAGGTGGATCCCAATAGCCAACTATGCAGTTCATGTCCCAGACTCAGCAACTTGAGAAATATTCTGTGTGTGTGTGTGTGTGTGTGTGTGTGTGTGTCTATCCTGAAAGGAGGGAGGAGAGATGGAGGAAAGCGGATTGCAATGTGACCATTCCCCACAGTCCTCCTCTCTCTGGTGAGCATATGTGCCCTCTAGCAGAAAAAAAAAAAAAAAAAGTGTAAAAATTCACCATAAGCAAACTTGAGTAGCAAGCACCAAACTGGGAAGTCTCCCTGTCCCAGCATGGCGACAGAGTGTTGAGACCTCCTTTACCTTACAAGCTGGTGATATGTTATTATCCCCACATATTATCATCATCCTCATTTTTCCTGTGAAGAAATCAAGAAATAAGATATCTTGTCCAAGGGGCCGGCATGGTGGTTAAGGGCATTGGACTCCCACATGGCCAACCACAGTTCAAGGCCCAGACCTAGTGGCTTGCTTTCTCACTTTCTCTCTCTCTCTGTCTCTCTCTCTCATGCACGCATGGTGTCCCTCTCTGGTCAAATTAAAATAAGTAAATAAATAAAAAAAAAGTTAAATAAAATAATTCTTAAAAAAAAGAGATATCTTGGCCAAGATTAGGATGAATAAGAATCCAAATCTAGGTGTTTTCAATGATAAAAAGCTGCAGTCTGTATATATCCCACTGACAACCAAATTCTGAGAAAGGTTATCTTTCCAACTGAATAGAAAAAATTACAAGAGTAAGTTAGGAGAGGGTAATTTGAGAGATGTTGAGGGAGAGGGATATACGCTGAGAAGGAAAGATGGAAATGAAAGTTATCTACAGTACATAGCCCTCATTGGGCCTAGGCTCACTGGGAGTGGGCAGGTGGAAAGGACGAACCTCTAATCCATGTTGTCAGTTACCTGAGAGAGACAGAAAAATAGGAAATCACCTCCCATGGGGGATGGCCATGCTGCAATCCCTTCTCCTCCAATCTCCTCTCAGGATTTTGGGCATGCACACACATGTGCCCGGTGTGAGGTTTAAGCCATTGGGTCCAGAACTCAAACCATGGTTGCCTCTGTGGGAGTCCAGTGATGTAAACATTATACCATCTGCTGGTCTCAGCACATGGATCTTTCATACTCACCAGGTCTCCTTTGATCCTGTTTCATCACTCACGAACCGCATGCCAAAATGAGGATAAAATGGAATCCTTAAGTAATCCAACCGCAGCCACCACCACATTGCAATTTTCTCTCCTTCAAAATTATAGGCATTCCTTACTTAAGGACTGGGCTCCATTCCTATGATTGGGTCGTTAAGTGAATTGGTTGATAAGGGAGGAGCTTAAAGGTGAATATCTTGTGGTATGTTGTGGAGCCACAGGGTATATATTTTTTCAATAGCTATTACGCAGTACTTCAGTAAAATAATGTAATTCTATCCATACAAAGGGCATACATTAGATAAGCTCTGGAAAGCCACAAGACACACTGCAATACAATAACATAAATTCAGCATAGTCATACATTTATTCTGAATACTACTGTGGGTGCACCACAAAGTGCACATTTGTAAATGAAATGTGCAGTCTTCTGTGACTGTGAATGCTTTGTGTAGTGAGTACTAACTGACTGCAGGAGGAGACAAAGACCAAGAAGGGGGGTCTCAAGACACAGACTGAAAAAGGAGATTCCCTAACGCAAGAAATAACTGGTCCTAAATCTGGGTAGTAGTTAAACAGGTAATTTGTTAAATGAGGATTAGTTTTATCGAGAGAGAGAGAGAGAGAGAGAGAGAGAGAGAGAGAGACTGAGGAAGAAACACACTTGGGGCTCTTCCTCCAAGGGTCTGATTTCTGCCAGGTTGCACTCTCAGACACCAGAGGCACAGTAGTACTATCTCAGTGCTATGTTTAAAAAATACAGATAGAGGGACCAGCAGTTAGTGTAATGGCTATGTCGCTGGACTCTCACGTAGTCGAATGTGGTTCGTGTCCTGGACCAGGTGGCTTAAAACTCACGCTGGGCGCGTGTACGTGCATGCCCAGGATCCCGAGAGGAGAACGAAGGAGAAGGGATTGCGGTGTGGCTAACCCCCCCGAGGGTGATTTCTCGCTTTCTGTCTCTCTGTCTCTCTCTGTCTGTCTGGCGAGCACACGTGCCCTATAGCAAAAACCTCTCAAAAAAAAAAAAAAGATATATAGATAGAGCAGTGAGACTTGTTTGTTGGCAACAAACACCTGATAAAGCACAATTTTATTCTCATCGCCCTATTCACAAACAAACGCCATGGATTTGCCACTCCACACTATGTTTCCTAGCTTGACATAAAGGTTGTACAATTGCACTCACAGTAATCCAAGAATGATGTTTTTTATAGGTACATTATATTTAAACAGGAGGAGTCTGTGTGTATCAACAAAGGTGAAACACAATTAAATAAAATTATTGTGCACACCACGGATAATTCCTATCGGTTTTATTCATATGGCTGAAATGGAATAGTTCTTCTTAAAGCTAATGTGACTCAATTTATAGCCAGTTTTTTAAAATCTTAACTTCAATCACTTTCTTACTCAATACAATTATAACCACAAACAATTCAAACTGATTAAACTTGAAGACAAAATATTCAATTTATGAAAGGTAAAAAGTATAGTAAAATTTGGCACATTTCTATTTTTAAGTACAGATCAAAGAGCACATGGAACTAGGCTTGTTTTGTTGGCAGAGAAATTCTTATTTTTTTAGAGAGATTTTTGCTATAAGGTGTGTGCACTTGCTGGAGAGGAGACAGAGAGAGACAGACAGACAGCGAGAAATCACCCTCCTGGGGGAATGGCCACACCACAATCCTTTCTCATCCATTCTCTTCTCAGGATTTTGAGCATGCACTCATATGTGCCTGGTGTGAGTTTTAGGCTTCTGGGTCTGGGACTTGAACTGTGGTTGACTATGTGGGAGTTCAGTGAAGTAACCATTATACCAACTACTGGTCCCATAAATAAATTCTTAATACAAGTAACATGATGATAAAACACCAGTTTATTAATGTGATCAATAAACAGAACTGAAGATTATTATAATCATTTTTTTCATAAGTAAAAATGACTGATATGAGACTTTTTATTATTTATCCTCTTTAATAATGAATAAGAACACTAGATTAAAAAAATGGCCATATTCTTTTCCTAGTTTAGTTTATTTGCTTATTATTTTATAATTGCTCTGAGCTATTGCTTTGATCTCTATAAAAAGCCATAACTTGCTGCAAAGATTGAAATTAATTTAGAAACAATTTGAAGTTCAATTTTCAGTAAACAAAGAAACAAGCAGGTAAAACTAATCACAATACATTGGTATGAACATATTTAAAGAGTGTGTGTGGGTGGAAAAAACCATATTCTTGCTTCAGATGGTTCTTAAATATTTATAATACCATTTTTGTATGTGAGACTTACAAACATATCAAGGCCGTTCCTGGTACAAAGTAGGTGCTTAGGAAATGTTTGTTGAATAAGTGATCAACATCCTTCACCAAACACAGATAAGTGCATATCACTCACTGTATTATAGACTCTCTAACATGATGGAATTTTAGACCTTAGAAAAGCCTATTGAAATGATATGTGGCGTATTTCCTGGAGGAGGTAGGAAACAGAATCCCTCAGACAAACGTTCCCTCACATCTGTTTTGTTTGTTGCACAGCATGGCAGTTTTAACTACCTTTTCCAGATCCCCTTCAATTTCTGCACCTGTGAACTTAAACTCAAATATTATTAGAAAGGTTCCATCCTTCCCCAGGGGAAGCCACATTTTTTACTTCTTATTTTAGAAACAATCTCTGTTGGATTAGATGCACTTGTACAATTTTATCTAGCTTTTCAAAACTTATAAAAAATTCTTTCCTCGTGGGCCCCTGACCTGAAAGAACATTATATAGCAGATTCCACTTTCATTATCTAGTTTATTTTACTGTTTCTAAGTGGGTCATAACATTTTGGTTTCTTACATTCATTTTAAGTCTTTCCCAAATCCATATCATTTTGTTTCAAGCCTTATTCCAAAGATTTAGTGACAATCCAATCAATCCAATGACATGTTTATATTGTTAAAGTTAAAAAAGGGTTTCTCTTACTAGACACATTGGCCTAAGAAGTGCTCTTATTTGAGGGCACAAAAGGCACCATTCCTGCAGGGAGTATCTTCAGGGGCCGCCAAGGACCCCTGAGCAAAAGGGGCTTCAATGTGGTTGGGGTTGGGGTCGGGTACAAAGAGCAGGGCCTAAGCATCTAAGGATTCATCCATACAGAACTTACACCAATTGGTTGAGTAGAATTTAACCCAAGACTTTTATTTGTGTATTTGTAGTTGATCATAGGAGGTATCACATTATGGAGTACTTGGCTTCAGCCTCTCAGCCTCTCTCCATTCCTCTTCTCTCATCCTAAGGACCTTGGAAATACCCAAGTAAGCACTCAGACATTGCAAATGCAATTTTGCTCTATCCAGCTCCCTTACCCTGGATGCTGGGATTATCCATTCAGGGCATCCATTTCCTTGTTCTCCCTTCCTAACAGATCCCCTTTTTTGTAGTCATCATTTCTCCTCCATCTCTCTCCTATACCTTACTGCTTTGAGGAAAGCCAACCCTCCCTCAGTTTTAGGGCTAGGCCTGATTACTTAAGGGAATGGGATACTCCTCCTTGTCAAGGATTGCTTAATGAGTGGCCATGTGGCCCAATACGAAGCATGTATGCAAGGAAAGGTCTGCTGAGACTTCTGGGAGGAACTTCAATTTCTGTTTTCCTTTCTTTGTTTCTTTCTTTTTATTTTAAAATTTTGCAGAAGGTGCATGTGCTTACCAGAAAGAGACAGAGACACAGAGACACAGAGAAATAGGAAGAGGGAGAAAGAATCCCTTAATGGAGCATGATCACGTTACAATCCCTTCTCCATCTCACTGGGATTTGGGGCATGCATATGCATACACCCAACATATTTCTCAAGCCAGTAGGTCTGGAACTTGAAATGCAGTCAGCCATGAAGAGTCAGTCTTGTGGGATCCAGGTCTTTTAGCTGCCATGCCATGGGGCTTGCCTAACAGAGGTACTTCCTTTTCTAGGGGAACTCCTGGCAGTGGCCAGCTTTGTTGTTATATATAGTTACAGTGTCAGACAGGTGAGGACCATGTTGCTTCTAGCTTAAGGAGGAAGCCAAAGCTCAGGTGAAGGCATTGCTGGTGGGCGGAGGAAGGGAATGCGTTCTAATTGTGGTAACTAAGAGTAACTATATTGTCCCCAAATGCAAGCTTTAAACAGCCCGACTTTTTACTCCATAATTTGGGAAGGCAGTCTTCGCCCTTTCTTTACTTGCCTTCTTTTCATTAAGAGGAACATAAAAACAAACACAAAAACAAAAACCAAACTTGTGGTGAAATACACACATCATAAAACTTACCATTGTCATTGTTTTGTAATCATCACCACTATCTATCTCCAGAAGTTTTTCATGATTCCAAGCTAAAATGCTGTCCTCATTCAACATGAAAAGGGACTTTTAATGGACTGGATATAAGGGTGTGACTGAGGCCCTGCTTCTTAGAAGGAGGTCACAGTGTGTTTGAATGTCACACTTAGGAGTGGCTTTCTATCTGCCAGGAAGGATGAACTGGATCAGGGCCAGCCTCCGTGGGTGAGACTTAGATGTCTTGATTCCTCAACATGAGAAAGTACTGAAGGGGCTGGTGTTTGGTTAGATTAAAAAAAAAATAGTCATTCATTGCTTACCTGAAATTCAAATGTAACTGAGTATCCTATATTTTATTTGCCAAGTTGGCATCATTAGGGGAGAATGAAGCCCATTGAACTTGGTAGCTGAAGGCCTTCAAGGACTGCTTACTGAAGCAGCGGATGCCAGTGTTTGGTGATTGGGACCAGGCAAGAAGTCCAGTGTGGAGAGAGGGTGATTGCAGGACCTAATGACACCCCTTTTCCTTGAATGCTAGGATGGAACATGGCTATACCTCATGTACTGCACCTGAACTTAGATTGTCAGTGGGGAGAGGAGAAAAGAAGGAGAATCTTGAACTGGTTAAGTATTAACCTTTGGGACCCCAGAGAAAAAATCTGAGAGAGGCCACATTACTCTGCACTGGTGAGATGAAAAAGAAATGAGAATTTAAGAACTAGGTGCAGATATGATGAAATAAAGTCACGATTTTCACATCTGAGTTTGTGAGTGAAGATTTGCACCTGCTACACATACAGGTAAATAAAAAATAAAAAAAGGCAGGACTGATGAGATTGTCTCCTAGGTCCCTTCTGTGTAGACAATTCTGACTACAGATGTGAGACTTGAGGCTCTTGGATGAAAAGTGAGATAAGAATCAGGTAAAGAGAGGGCATTTCAAAGCCCCGATTGAGGGCCTAGATCCAGAGACCCAGGCAATGGGCACGGGTGGGAAAGGAGATGAAAGGAGAATCATGACTGGAGTGGGTGTAAACGAATCCTATGTGTTTTGCTTTTGTTTCTTCTTCAACATTTAAAGCTGAGACCTTGCTAGAGTTGATTAATTATTATTAACAGGAAGAGGCAGCTGATTTATGTTGACCAAGCTGAATTAAGAACTGGTTTCTTAGGAGAACTGTGAACAGGCTTTCTAGGGAACCGACTGGTGAAGAAGCAGTTTTTTTTCACAGGGACCACAAAGAGCTAGATCCAAAGTGTGAAGGCTGAAAGAGCTGTTGCAGGCTGCACCTTGTGGAGCTTTCTGCCTATGTGAGCACTGTGTGCTGCAACCACGGTCAGTTCTCCCTGCTTGCAGAGAGGCTGAAAGGCTTGATGAAGGATGGCAAAGGACCAACAGTTAGCGTAATGGCTATGTCGCTGGACTCCCATGTAGTTGACCATGGTTTGAATCCCGTACCCGGCAGCTTAAACTCACACCGGGGGTGTGTGCATGCGTGCCCAAGATCCCAAGAGGAGAATGGAGGAGAAGGGATTGCGGCGTGGCCATCCCTCCTGGGGGGTGATTTCTCACTTTCTGTCTCTCTTTCTGGCAAGCGCATGCACCCTATAACAAAAACCTCTAAAAAAAAAAAAAACAAAAACAAAACCAAAAAAAACTAATTAAAAAAAAAAAGGATGGCAACACCGCAAAGAAAGGGGGCACCTGGGTAGGGAAGAAGCCAGAAGGAAAGCCTTTCTAAGAGAGGAGGGGGGGCTTAATCCAATTTCTAGAGACTTGATAGGAAAGCGGTGATATACCAGGGGCTGGCAAAGGAAGAAGAGTTCTCTCTCTGCAGCCTAGGAGGGAATCTTTGCAGACTTGCCCAGCAGCGCCTCACACTCACCAACTGTCAGGGTGCGTGGCCAGCCGTGGCGGGCACTGGCAGGTGAGAGCAAAGCTGTTCCCGCCCAGTGAGAGAGAGGTGAGTCACAGAAGTTGGTGATCCACTCCCTTCTAGGGAACTCTGACCTGACGCAGGCACCAGCAGTGAGTTGTTTAGCTGGAGCACCCTGGCAGGCAGGATGTGGCCGATGCCCACCAGAATATAATAATGCTATTGATCAATACTCATACCTATAGATTATGTATGAAGAAGTCAGTGTTGGAGGCAGAGGAATCCTGCCATACATTTTTAATGGCTTGGGAGGCCCTTATTAAAAACATGGAAGGCCGAGGAGCTGTGGACCAAGGTTGTATGTGTGTCACACACCATTTTAAGGGTTGCCACTTGTGAAGAATAACGAGGAGTGAAAATTGACTTATTGGATACATCCAATGTTGACTAGCAGGCTTTGCTTTTCTAGATTGTGGCTTTTGATACCAGCACTTCTGGCAGAGGTTACTGAGTGCTTAGCACTAAATCTGGGAAGACCTGTTTGACAGGAACCGCCCAGCTAATGAGAGATTCCACCCAAAATGGGGAGAAATTGGTTTAATAAAACAATGAAATGAGGTATCATTGGAGGGTATCTATTACAACATAAAAGAAATGTGAAGACAGAGACACTGCCAGTGGAGGCATCTAGTCAATGGGTTAGAAAGAGTGCGCATAGGCGTCAAAATGTGTACAGTAGAGAACAGAATCTGGGGAGCAAACAAAAAATATTTAACGTTCTTATCCAGGGAGGTAAACTTAATCCCATAGGGATGGAGTACAGTGGGAACCAGTGTCTGGCCCAGGCCTATTGACTGTGAGAAGAGTGTCAGGAAGCCTAAAGCTTAGAACAAGCCAACATTTGTGGAGAAAAAAGGTATTAAAGACAAGCAAAAGTTTTTCTTTTCTTTTCTTTTCTTGGAAAGGTTTTTGCTATAGGGCACGTGCACTTGCCAGAGAGACAGAGAGACAGAAAGTGAGAAATCACCCCCTGGGGAGGGATGGCCATGCCACAATCCCTTCTCTTCCATTCTCCTCTCGGGATCTTGGGCACACATACACATGTACCTGATGTTAGCTTAAGCCACTTGGTTCAGGACTTGAACCGTAGTTGACTACAGGGGAATTCAGCAACATAGCCATTATGCCATCTTGCTGGTCCCAAGCAAAAGGTTTTTAAGAAGTTCTGTTTGGAGCAAGAAATACATGGAAGATGTAGGCCTACTGTTTGGGAAATGTTTGTGCCATTTTTGCCGATGATAAAAACCGAGAGAGAATGATACCATTCTGATGCTGCTTCTACCTCTTCCCACAAATGAACGTTTTTGACGCTCCATACAGCTCAAAAAATACACAGAGGAGAAGGAAAGATAGAAGTGATCCAGACTCCAAATATTTACTTGTCAGGGATGTGGTTGCTGAAAAAATGTTGTTAATTAACTTGGTACCAAAAATGAACAGTGAGATAAAAGAGACCTTTATGCAAAGGGATTTAAGTAGCTTAGAAAGATCCTCTTTATGTAGACTACCCTTTCTAGCACTCCAAGGAGTATCTAAGCTTAATGGGCCATCCTTGCTCACCTACCTGCAAACGCTCTTGCTGCTAGGTTACAGAGAAAGGGCATCACGGAGTTAAATCTGCAGATTACAGATCATGGTCAAAAGCTTGGCCAGCTTCCCATTCTCAAAGGAAGGAGCATGGTAGGAAGGGTAGAAGGGCAATAGGAGGTCCTCTGGTCCTGGGGGCAGGGGAGGGAGCCACCATGTCATTCTCTGCTAAAGTGACACCTGTTCCCAGCAGGGGACTTAATCACTAATCCCTTAAAATAGCAGCTTATTCCCTACTTATTCTGGGTTCCTAGTTAAAAAAGGCACTTCATATCTCTTTTAAAGAGTGATACCTAGTCATAGCATAAAATTTGGTAAAATATTTTGTAAAAAATAAAAAATTGAAAAACCCAACTTTGACCTCATTTCTTAGAGCTAGCATCTGTTAGTATTTTAAAAATAATATTTGTTAAAAGTTGGGATATAATATTTATTATACATTTGGAATAGAGGAAAAAAAATAAAATTGTAATTCTACCCCACTTACATTTTGATATTTTGACTTCCAGTCTTTTTTCTTTGCATGTACACACAATATACATTGCATATAAGTAAGTTTTTCATAAGACATGAATCATATTGCATATGCAGTTTCAGATCTTATTTATTTTTAAATTAAATTATTATTATTGTTGTTGTTTAAAACTTTCAATCACTATACATCATTTGACTTGTAAAGATAATTTACCCAATAGGAAATGCACCTCAGACCAGTCCAGTTGAGAATACTATACATGTTTTCATCAACAGGTGATAAACCATTTTTGTGTCCCGCAAATGTCCTGCCTGTCTATTTTTTTCTCCCTGATTTCCTTCCCTTCCTTTTTAACTTAACATTATGAGTATGTTCCTTATCATTAAACACTGTTCAAGAGCATGATTTTAATTGACCACCTGCTTTTTTACTGTGCCACAGTTCATTTCACCATGACCTTGGTACTGGATTTTGGCTTGTTTTCAGCTCTTCGCCATTTGGAAATAATGCATTATAGACATTCTTGTATGAAAATCTCCACTTAGGGTGGATTTCTAAAAATTGAATGACCGAAGACCACATCTTTAAGGCTTTCAATACATAATGCTGCCTTGTCCTCTGCTTCATATGTCCCTAAGGGGCAAATGTGTGCCATGCCCTGTCAGCTTCGGTTATGGTTTGCAGTTTCTGTCTGATGCTTCAAGTCCTCCCTGCTTTGTGCAATCCCATTGCACCACTGCCATCTTGTGTTCTTCCTCTGTGGCTTTTCTAGGAGAGAGGAAGCCCTGTCCTTGGACTATTTGAAATTTTCTTCCTATATTCCTATAAAGTCCTTTAGTATACCAGATAACTTTTCATTTTTGTCTTTTAAACATTTTTTCCCTGATTCCCTCTCTTTTCACCCGGTTACCTTCCCCCTCCTATAGTGTCTCTAGTATCCACAGTTGCCCTCCCAACTTCTATACCTTCCGGTTTCTCAGTTTCTGCCACACGGTGCAGATATTCAGGATATATTAACGAGACATAAATGACTCTATTTCAGAGTCTGGCTTCCTTTGCCTAGCAATAAATCTTCTATAGCTGTCCACTTTGTATCTGATGTTAGGGTTTCATTGTTTTTTAGGGTTGAGTAGTATTCCACAGTACATATGTGCCACATTTTTTCCAATCCATTCATCTGTTCCTAGACATTGGTTGATTTCATGTCTTAGCAATTGTGAATATTGCTGCAATGAACCTGGATGTGCAAATGAGTGTTTTCCTACCTTTTGGGTAGATACCTAGGAGTGGAATTTTTGGATTGGATGGTAGCTCTATTGTAGGTTTTTGAGAAACTTCCATATTGTTCTCCACAGTGGCTGCACTAATTTACATTTCCATCAATGGTGTAGGAGGATTCTGTTTCACCACAGCCTTGCCAGCATTTTTTGTTCTTTAATTTTTTAAATCTTAGCCATTCTGACTGGGGTTAAGTGGTATCTCATTGTGGTTTTGATTTTCATTTTCCTAATTATAAGAGACGTTGAACATTTTTTCATAATTTTGGCCATTCGTATGTCTTCTTTGGAGAGTTGTCTGCTCAGTTCATCTGCCCATCTTTTAATTGGATTGCTTATTTATTTAATTTTTAATTTTAATTTTATTTTTTGTGAGAAAGCTGCTTGAGTTCCCTGTAGATTCTGGTTACTAGACCCTTATCTGATGCATAGTTTGCAAATATATTCTCCCATTCTGAGGGTTGTCTCTTTATTCTAATTATTGTTTCTTTTGCTGTTAAGAAAATTTTTAGCCTGATATAGTCCCACTGTCTATTTCTGGGATTATTGCCTGTGCTCTGGGAGTCTTGTTTTAAAAGCCTTTGCCTAAGTCAATGTCTCAAGAGTTTCCCCTACATTTTCCACCAGTAATTTTATAGTCTGATGTTTTATATTTAGATCTTTAATTCATTTTGAGTTGATTTTTGTTAGTGGTGAGAGATAGGGGAACAGTTTTATTTTCCTGCAGATGAATATCCAGCTTTTTTTTTTTCTTTTTTTGGAAAGGTTTTTGCTATAGGGCGCGTGCGCTCGCCAGACAGACAGAGAGAGACATAGAGACAGAAAGCGAGAAATCACCCCCCAGGGAGGATGGTCATGCAGCAATCCCTTCTCCTCCATTCTCCTCTTGGGATCTTGGGCACGCATGCACACACACTCTGCGTGAGTTTAAGCCACCGGGTCTGGGACTCGAACCGCGGTCGACTACATGAGAGTCCAGCGACATAGCCATTACGCCAACTGCTGGTCCCAGTATCCAGCTTTTTGAGCACCATTTGCTGAACAGATTTTCTTTTCCCCACTGGATTGTTTGTACCCTTTGTCAAAGATCAGTTGGCTGTATGTTTCTGGGTTTTCCATTCTGTTCCATTGGTCTATGTGCCTGTTTTTGTGCCAGTACCATGCTGTTTAAATTATCACAGCTTTTTAATATCTTTTGAGATCAGAAAGTGAAATGCCTCCTACTTTTTCCTATTTGCATGATATTGCTTTAGTGACATGGGGCTTTTTATGATTCCAGACAAATTTTTTGATTTTTTTTTCTATTTCTATGAAGAATATCTTTGGTAATTTTATCAGAATTGCATTGGATTTGTAAATTAACTTGGGTAGAATTGACATTTTGATTATATTAATTCTTCTAATCCAGGAACATTTATCTTTCCACTTTTGTGTATCTTTTTTTATTTATTTATACTTTTTCATAGTTTTCCTTATAGAGGTTTTTCACTTCTTTGGTTCAGTTTATTTCTAGGAATCTTATTTTTTTGTAGCTATTGTAAATGGGATTGCTTTCTTCAATTCTACCTCAATCATTGTTGGATTTAAAAATGCCATACAGTTTTGTACGTTGACTTTGTATCCTGACACTTTACTATATTTATTTATCACTTTCATGAGTTTTCTTGGAGGATTCTTTTGTATTTGCTATATATATATATATGTCATTTGCAAAAAGAAATGATTTCACTTGTTCTTTTTCCATTTGAATGGCTTTTATTTTAGTCTCTAGTGGAAAAATTGTCAGCTTTTCCTTATTCAGTGTTATGTTAGGTATGGGTTTCTTTCTTTCTTTGAGAGGTTTTTGCTACAGGGCACGTGTGCTTGCTAGAAAGACAAAGACAAAGAGACAGAAAGTGAGAAATCACCCCACAAGGGATATGGCTACACTGCAGTCTCTTCTCCATTCTTCTCTCTGAATCTTGGGCATGCACACATCCATGCCTGGCATGAGTTTAAGTCACTGGGTCTGAGACTCGAACTGCAGTGAACTTACATGGGAGTCCAGCGACATAATCATTATGCCAACTGCTAGTCCCGCTATGGGTTTCTTATATGTGGCTTTTGTTATTTTGAGAAATGTCCCTTCTATGCAGATTTTATTGAGAGCCTTAATTATGAAGGGATATTGTATTTTATCAAATACTTTTTCTCCATTGATTGATATGATCATATTGTTTTTATCTTTTCTTCTGGTAATATACTACACTTATATTGAACTATCCTTGCATCCCTAGAATAAAGCCTACATGGTCATGATGTTTAACCTTTTTAATGTGCTGTTGGGCACAATTTGCTAGTATCTTGTTGAGAATTTTCACATCTATATTCATCAGAAATATTCGTCTGTAGTTTTTTATTTTTTATTTATTTTTTTCTTTTATGTTCTCATCTGCCTTTGGGGTGAAAGTAATGGAGGTTTCATAGAATGAATTCAGGAGAGTTTCTTCCTTTTGGATCTTTAAAAACAGTTTGAAAAGAACTCGGGTTAGCTCTTCTTTATAAGTTTCATAACATTCAGAAGTAAAGCCACTGGGACTGGGAGATTATTTATTATTGACTCTATCTCATTGTTTGTTACTGATTACTTTAGGCTTTATATGTCTTCCTGACTCAGTCTTGATAGATTATTTCTGTCCAGAAATTTGTCCATCTCATCTAGGTTTTCTGGTTTGTTGCCACATAATTGCTCGTAGTATTCTCTTATGATCTTTTGTATGTCCCCACTTAGTAAATACCGAGTGTCTGCACTCTATGACTGAAACTAATTGTCTAAATACCAGATACAGTATGTGTGAAAGAGGAGGGTCTGAGGAAGGACATTTGGGGGAGGGACAGGGAGGCAAAGCATTAATGGCACAAAGAGGTGTGGTATTATCTGTTGAAGATATTTCACAGTTTTATCAACAGTACTAGGGAGAAATGTTCACCTGTTTAAATATCCATTTTGTAAGACAAATAATAATGTGATTGAATGTATGGAAGAAAATGAAATAAAAAAATAATAAAAGAAAAAAATTTAAAGAAATAAAAATGAAAAAATTAAATTAAATTAAAAAAATATCTTTTGTATTTCTGTTATGTCTGTGGTGATACTTCCCGTTTCATTGCTGATTTGATTTATCTGGTTCTTTTCTCTGTTCCTAATCAGTCTAGTTAATGGTATGCTGATTTTGTTTATCTTCACAAACAACCAGCTTTTGGTTTTATTTTCTGTATAGTTATTTTATTCTTCATTTTATTTACTTCTGCTCTAATCTTTATTATTTCTTTTATCCTGGATTTATTATTTTTTTGTTACTGTTTTTCCAGTTCCCTGAAATGTGTTCTTAGGTCATCTATTTGCCACCTTCCCATTTTTTTCTTGTAAGCATTAATTGCTATGAACTTCATTTTTGGGACTGCTTTTGCTGTGTCCCATAGCTTATTAAAACTCATGTGTTCACTATCATTGGTTTCAAGGACTCTGTTTATTTCAATCTTAATTTCTTCAGTGGTTGTGAAGTCATTCAGTAGTAGGTTGTTTAGTTTCCATGTCATTGTGTATTTTCAAGGATTATTTCTGCAGTTAATTTCAAGCTTAATTTCTTTGTGGTTAGAAAGATGCTTAATATAATTTCTATACATTTATATTTGTAAAGGCTTGTTTTGTGCCCTGTCATGTGGCTAATCTTCGAAAATGTTTCATGTGGGGATGAGAAGAATGTGTATTTTGTGGTTGTTGGGTGAAAATTTCTATAGATATTTGTCTAGCCCATTTGATTTATGGTATTGTGTATATCCTCTCTTTCTCTCTCTCTCTCTCTTTTATTCTTTTCTGTTTAGATGATTTGTCCAGAGGAGACAGTGGGGTGTTGAGATCTCCAACAATTGATGTGTTCCAGTCTATCTTCTTTTAGATCTAGTTGTCTTTCTTTCACATATTTGGGTGTTCTGATGTTGGGCACATAGATATTAATTAGTATTATGTCTTCTTGATGGATTAGCCCTTAAAAGGACTATATAGTATTATATAGCATTCTTGTATCTTCTCACAGTTTTTGTCTTAAAGTTTATTTTGTCTGATATCCGTATCATGACTCTAGCCCTCATTTGATTTCCATATGCATAGAATGTCTTTTTCCAGCCCTTCACGTTCAGTCTATGTATGTCTTTATCAGTTAGGTGCATTTTTAAAAGCAGCATATAGAAGGCTCCTGTTTTTTTTTTTTCCTTCTTCTATCTTTTTTTAACCCATTCAGCCAGTCTGTGTCTTTTCATTGGAGTGCTTACCCACTAAGATTCAGTGTTATTATTGATAATTGCGGATTTATCTCTGCCATTTTGTAAACTATTTTCTTGGTCATTTTGTGTTCTTTTATCTATTTGTCTCTCTTTAGATTTTCTGATATACTGGTTGTCAGGAAAGTCATGACATATTTTTTCTATGTTTTTCTATGTGAAAATGTGTCATAACTGTTCTGATAACCCAATAGTACTCCTTATAGTATTTCTTGGAGAGCTGGTCTATGGTTGGTTAATTCTTTTAGATTTTGTGATAAACAAATTGTCAGATAAGGAGAAGGATTCAATTTGTTCTTCCCATTTGGAGGATAATTTTGCTGGGTATACCCAGCAAAGTATTGGTTTGAAAGTATAGTATTGGTTGAAATTGTTTTACTTTAGTGTTTTGAATATTTCTTCCCATTCTTTCCTTGCTTGCATTGTTTCAGTCATGAGGTCTGTTGTTAGCCTAATAGGATAAACTTTGTAAGTAACTTAATATTTCTCTCTTGCCATTTTTAGAATCTTGTCTTTGCTTTTGATTTTTTCAATTTGGTTATAATGTGCTGGAGGAAGGATCATCTTATATTGATTTTTTTTGACACCCTTTGTATATCCTGGGTCTGGATAGCAGAGTGTTTCTCTAGGTTTGGAAAGTTTTAGGCAAGTATTTCACAGAATAGGTTTTCTATGCCTTTATCAGAGTCTTCACCTTTTGGAATAGCTAGTATTAGTATATTTTGGCATTTAATGGTATCTAGTATTTCTCATATGCTGTCTTTATGCTGTCCTTATTTCTTTTCTTTTCTTTTCTTTTTTTTATTCTTTTGGGTGTTTCTCTCTCTCTTTCTTTCTTTCTTTTTTTTTTTTTTAAGAGGTTTTTGCCTTAGGATGTGTGCACTCACTGGAGGGAGAGAGAGAGAGACAGAGATAATGAGAGGGAAAGTGAAAAATCACCCCACAGGGAGAATGGCCATGCTGCAATCTCTTCTCCTCCATTCTCCTCTCTGGTACTTGGGCACATATGCATCCATGCCCAGTGTGATTTTCAAGCCACTGGTCCAGTACTCGAACCATGATTGGTCATGTGGGAGTCCAGCAATTTAACTGTGACACTATCTGTTTCCCCTTAAGTGTTTTTTCTAAATCAAAGGCTTTGTCTTATAGATCAGAGAGTCTACCTTCTGCATGGACTAATCTGCTATTAATACGTTCAAGGGAGGTTTGTTTGAGTTCTTGCATTACAATCTTTATCTCTAGAAATTCTATTTGATTCTTTTTTGGAGTATCTATCTCTTTATGTAGTTCTTCCTCCAAGTTGTGGAATTATTTTCTCATCTCCTGGAGTTGGTTGTCTGTTTTCTCTCGCATCTCATTTAGTTTGATCACTATGAATATTCTTAATTCTTTTTCTGACATTTCTTTGAATTCCTTTGGGTTGCCTATAGTTAATGAAGAGTTATGTGTTCCCTTGAGGGAGAGGTATTTCTAGTTTTCTCATATTTCTTGTGCCTCTGCACTGGTTTTTAGCCATCTAATAAAGTACAAATTACTTCCTGCTTTTTGGGAGTATATTCTGTAGCATCAGGAAAGAACAGTTCTTCCCTGATGTGTTCATGGTAGAGGACCGCATAATCAGAGCAGAATGTGGATAGGTAAGTTTAGGTGTGTGGATCCTCTTCCAACCTCTCAGGACCAGTTGTACTTGGGGCTGGGCTGGAGATATATAAACTGGTGGGTCAAAATATGCAAGTAGGCACTTCAGAGCTTCCCTCCTTTTGCAGCTCTCTCCTTCCTCCCTCCTGCCCTATGGCTATTTTTATGTTGCTCTTTTGAGGCAATGTGAATTTTTATCACTTTAACAAGCTGAGTAACTCTTACTTGTCCTGTGGACTCAACTCATACCTTGTTTCCTTTGCAAAACTTCCTCTGACATTCCCAGGTGGTTTTAGAGTCTCTGCTTTGTGCTGCCCTTGACTCTGACAATCCTTCTCCATAAAAACTACTTATTACACAATACTGAGTACACAGCTATCTGCTCTCCTGTGGGCTCCTTGAGGGTAAGAGTATATCCTTTTTTTCTCATAGTTACTTCAGTATTTGATGTGATTACTCAATAGATAATCAATGTTTACTTTAAGAATGCTTAAATGGGGACTAGCAGATGAGTAATGGTTATGTCACTGGCCTCCCACGTAGTCAACTGTGGTTCAAGTCATGGTCCTGGCAGCTTAAAACTCACTCCAGGTGCATGCATGCGCATGCCCAAAATCCTGAGAGGAGAATGGAAGAGAAGGGATTGTGGTATGACCATCCCCTTTGAGGGCTGATTTCTTGTTTTCTGTCTCTCTTTCTCTCTGTGTCTCTCCAGTGAGCACATGTTCCTGATAGCAAAAATATCTCTAAAAAAAGATTAAAGGTTTATCACTATTTCCATATTCTGCATTTCATCTCATCGTACCTAATTATTTACTGGACGTTTTTCTGATTAGATAGGATATTATAGTTCTTAATCCTTGCTTGGTAACCTAGAGTTGACCTTGAGGTGCCACAAAAAGGAGAAAGGAAAGGAAAAAGAATTTAAAAAAATAGGAGAAATAGATGAGAACATAAATTATTACAATCTCTCTCTCTCTCTCTCTATGTGTGTGTGTGTGTGTGTGTGTGTGTGTGTGTGTGTGTGTGTGTATATATATATATATAATAGTTTATAATATTCTTTCATAAATTTTATTTTGTCATGCTACTTTAAGTTCCTTCCTGGACAGGCAATGTGCTATTGTAGCGCTCTGTATCATCTTCCTTAGCACCTCTCACAGTCACTGGCATATAATTATTAGTTTTCATTCATGTGTCCCCAATGTCTAACATAGTGCTTGGTGCTCTATAGCTATTCAGTAAGTAGTTTTTCAAAAATTTGCCAGGAGATATGTGCCCTTGCCAGAGAGAGACAGGGACAGGGAGAAAGCACCCCGCACCCCCCCCCGAGTATGGAAGGATCACACCACAATCCTTTCTCCTCCATCTCTCCCTTCTTTCTTAAGCTGCAGAGTCTGAACCATGGTGTTGATCATGTGGGATCCAGTTGCCTTAACCGTCAGGCCATAGACTGGTCTTCTATTCAGAAAATGTGAACTGTGAGCAGAAAGTGTTACTGTCTATCTCATAGACAAGGAAATGATGTTTAGAGAGTTGACATTTCCACTTGGGGAGCTAGATTCCCAAGTTTAGAATCTAGCTTTTCCCTATGTGTCAGCTAATGTAATATACTTCTGCACTGGGAAAATATGGAAGTGTGAAAAAGAGGAGAGTAATAGATGGGAAGAAGTGAAGGTAGGAGGGGAGAGGAAATCAGAGAGAAGGAGAGAACAGAGAGATGTGACTTGATGATGAAGGGAGGATAGAGAGCTCTGACTCCATCTATAATGTGTTTTATTGCACCATCCAAGCTGAGCAAACCAAGAGTCCACTTAGAACTGTCATACTTTTAAAATCAGTCAAATCTAAGAATCAGATAGTACTTTTGCCCATTATAGCTGTTGGTATTCTCAGGCCAATGACTGACTATATTATCATGACTTTGAGAATACAGAGTTGACATCGGAGAAGAGGTTACTGCAGTGATAACCTCCAGAGAATCCATGGGAAGGATCAGGCTGCCTCTTCCTGGTTTTATACAACAGAGTGTAGAGGATTTAGGTGAAGGTTTTCTGTAGATGAGATGTGCCTTCTGGAGTGGTACAGATGAAGACCAATGAATGTGATGTAGATGTCACCTTATTTCTGTCTGCAGTGCCCTCAACAGCATTAATAAACTTTTGGGAGGCAAAGAAACATAGACACTAAAAGTATAGTCTATGGAGCCAGACTTCTTGGGCTTGAATCCTGGCTTGATTACTTTCTTGTGTGATCATAGCAAGTTATCTAACCTCTCTGAGATTTAGTTCCCTCATTTGTAAAGTGAGAATAATAAAAATACTTAACTCATTGGAATGTTGTGAGAATATATGGGATAATACATGTAAAAGTCATAAAACAGAATTTGGCTCATGATCATCACTCCTTAAGTGTTGGCTACCTTCATTAAGATTGCCTTCAAGACCCAGATAAGGAAGACTGTGACTGTAGTTTTGTCTAGTAAGCAATGGGTTGGTACCACTTTTCATTGCCTAATATCCTCTAAGAATTTCTAGACACCTAAAGGACCTCCACAGAACAATACATCAGGGTGTCCTACTCTTAGTCAAAGCCTTTGGGTAAGTGGATGGATTCTTTGGAGCTACTGAGCCTTAGGATTCTTCACCTTCTGCACCCACTTTAGCAGCATTCCAGAGGTCACATGGCATTCTGTTTTTCAACTTGCCATTTATATTCACTTTAAGATGGCAATGACACAAGGCAAGAGAACTATTACACCCAGAGAACTACTACAGAAGCTAAGGCCTAGAAAATTCAGCCTTTGTGGTTTACTACTTTTTAAAACACACTAATTACAAATAGTTTATACTAGAGCCAGCGAGTAGTTTGTTTGCCTAGAATGGTATTCATTTGGTATCTATCTATCATCTCTCTCTATATATCTAATCTCTCTCTCTCTCTCTCATCTATCATCTATCTATATGTCTGAATTTAAAAGCCCTTAGTCAAGGCATGTACTCCTAATCTATTCACACACTTACATTACTGACTAGAGCAGACAGGTATACCTATTCTTTTTTTTTTGGGGGGGGGAGAGGTTTTTGCTATAGGGCACATGTGCTCGCCAGGAAGACAGAGAGACAGAAAGTGAGAAATCTCCCCCCAGGGGGGATGGCCATGCTGCAGTCCCTTCTCCTCCATTCTCCTCTTGGGATCCTGGGCATACATGCACTTGCACTCGGCATGAGTTTAAGCCACCGGGTCCAGGACTCGAACCACAGTTGACTATGTGGGAGTCCAGCAACATAGCCATTATGCCAACTTCTGGTCCCAGGTATACCTATTCTATATGATCTAACTCAATAGCAATTATACCTAACACTGCTATTTGTCATTGATGAATTTTTCAGTTGTAGTGGGTCACATGCTTCTTTGCAACTTGAGTTCCCCATTATATACCTGGTACTATCTGTGTTTCTCATCAGGGCTTGTCAGGCCCTCCATGACCTAACTCCTGATGATACCTCTATTTTACATTTCTTGCCCTTGTCCATCCCCTATCCACATCCCCACATTCCTAACCAACCCCATAACTTTAAGATATAGTTATATGAGCCAGGATGGTCCTTGGCATTCTTTATGCATATACTTCCTTCCTTGTTTTTGCTCATGCTGTCTCTCCCCACATCACCTACTCACTTGAATCTCTCCTTATCTTCAGAGACTTAATTCAGATCCGACATCCTTCTGGATGCTTTCTCTGATCTCCTTGTTCTTGGTCAGATTCTTCCTTTAATTTTTTTCATAATACCCTGACCAAATCTCCATCCTAGTTCTTACACATTGTATCATAATTTATGTATTGTTTTCTTCCCTCTCAACAAACTTATACCTCTTTGACAATAGAACTGATGTCTATCCATTTTCCAACGCCCACAATAACTGTTATATGTTGGGACCAGCAGTTAGCGTAATGGCTATGTTGCTGGACTCCCATGTAGTCGACCGTGGTTCAAGTTCTGGACCCGGTGGCTTAAACTCATGCCGGGTGTGTGTGCGTGCGTGCCCAAGATCCCGAGAGGAGAATGGAGGAGAAGGGATTGCGGCGTGGCCGTCCCCCCTCGGGGGTGATTTCTCACTTTCTGTCTCTCTGTCTCTGTCTGTCTGGTGAGCACACGTGCCCTATAGCAAAAGCCTCTTCAAAAAAAAAAAAAAAAAACAAAAAAAAAGAAAAAACAAAAAAACCCTGTTATATGTTAGTCTCCCAATAAATGTCATTGAATGAATTCCTAGATGATTATGATTAAAGATATTTTTAAAAACAATAAAAACATGAGAAATTTATGAAACATTGTCTAAAAACACAGACAGAACCAAAAGACAGAAATAAATATACATTCTAGAAATGACAACATCATTATTGAAATTAAAAGCTTAGAAAATTAGATAGAAGTGAAGAGAAAACTGATGAATTATAGTACAGAGAAGTTAAAATTTAGAAACCACGGACAAGAACTTAAGACACACACACACACACACACACACACACACACACACATATCCAGGCATAGAAGAGAAAGACCTCTAACAGTTAAAGTAAAATGAACTGTAGAAAAATAATATTTGAGAAGGTAACGTCTGAGAATTTTCTTTTCTTTTTTTTTTTTTTCTTTTTTTTGGAGAGGTTTTTTTTGCTATAGGGCGCGTGTTTTCGCCAGACACAGAGAGAGACAGAGAGACAGAAAGCGAGAAATCACCCCCCAGGGGGGATGGTCACGCTGCAATCTCTTCTCCTCCATTCTCCTCTCGGGATCTTGGGCACGCACGCACACGCGCCCGGCGTGAGTTTTAAGCCACCGGGTCTGGGATGCGAACCGCGGTTGACTACATGGGAGTCCAGCGACATAGCCATTACACTAACTGCTGGTTCCCGAGAATTTTCTAGTGTTGATGAAAAACAAAGGACCTTTGATTCAGGAAGTTTGTCTTGAGAAGGATAAATAATAAGGAAAATTCACACCTATAACGTGAAGATGTTCTAAGAGAAATGTTTCTAGAGAAAAATAGACTGGCTTTGTAACTCAACTGTTAAGGAGTTGGATCCCACATGATTGACCACAGTTCAAATCTCATCCCTGCAGTTTGAAAAACATGCTATGTGTGTGTGTGTGTGTGTGTGTGTGTGTGTATGTGCGCGTGTGCGCATGCATGTGTACGCACGCCCAAAACTCTGTTGGAATGGAGAAATGGAGGAAAAGTGACTATGGCATGACCACCCCTCATTAGGAGGTGCTTTCTCTCTCTCTCTTTGGAGAGTGCGCACACCCTCTGGCAACAGATAGAAATAGAGATAGATACAGAGAGAAAGAGAAATATCATAAAAGCAGCCATAGAGAATAGACTTTAAAATTTAAAAAAACTGAATTTTAAAGATAATGTTCAAAATATTTGTTATAGTTTTGTTTGTGACTCTATAACAATTGAGACAGTATGGTTTTAAATATTTTTGAAAACATATTTACATGTTAACCACTCAAACTGTTGAAAAGCAAATTCTCAATACTCAAGTCACACATAAAACTTCTCAATTCAGTCTTGCCTACTAATTATTCTGTCGTATACCATCTACTAGCAAAGATCAGTCTCTTTTTCTTCCTTCAAAGTCTTCCTCAAGATAATTCTCTGGTTGTGGCTGCTCTTTTGCAATCTCTACTGATTACAATGGACTGGAAAAGACCAAGTTATTTTATGGTATAAATAATTTCAAATAGCTTCTTTAATCCTCTCTGCCAGGCAGAAATGTTTATGGTACCAGGCCATCTTTCCAAGCGCTTCTGTTGGCTTTCTTGAGATCTACCTTAGATCTGTGATTAATCTTCAGATATGACATTCCAATCAAAGCCCTGCCCAATAATGAATATTTCCAATTACTAATTCAATGCAACAGGTATTATTGAACTTATGCAAATAACCCTTTTGCCACAAAATAAGAATACTCCCAAATATTTTCCAATTCTAGAGGAGTCAGGAAGGAAGAAAAGTTTTTGTTTCCATTTCAAGAAACAAGAAAAAAATATTTTAACAAATTGTTGAACCTATTAACAGCTCAAAAGAAAGCAAAATCCTTAAATTGGGGAAACAAATCATAATAAAAAAAATCAGTTATGTTTTTCTCAAAAGTCATAAAATTCTATTTCACCAGTTCAGTCTTATTATGTTCAATCTCTTTTTCTGTTGAATTTGCAGTGTTACCGTGGTCTGATCTTTCCATTTATATCCTGGAAGTTAACATTCAACGCTATTATTGATATTTCTTGTTCCTAGCATTAAGTTGGTCATGTTCTTGATTGCTTTTTGTTCTCTATTTCTGTATGTGTGTCTTTAGTTTTCCTGGTAGAGCTCTCCTTTCAGAACTTCTTGAAGAGTGGGTCTGGTATTGGCAAATTCTTTCAGGTCTTGTTTATCTGAGAATGTTTTTATCCTTT
>NW_006209676.1:1948182-1950979 GCF_000334495.1 Tupaia belangeri chinensis
TATTTTTCATTTAACACTTTGAATTTTTTTTTGCATTCTTTCCTTCCTCAAATTGTATCTGATGAGAGGTCTGATGTTAGCCTGATAGGGTAACCTTTGTAAGAAACCTGACATTTCTCTCTTGCCAATTTTAGTATTTTGTCTTTGTGGATTTTGCCAATTTGGCTACGATGTGCCTTAGAGAAGATCTTCTTGGGTTGATTCTATTTGAGGTCCTTTGTATTTCTTGGGTCTGGATATTTGAATGCCTCACTAGATTTGGAAAGTTTTCTTCCAGTATTTCATGAAATAGATTATAAATTCCCTTATTAGTTTCTTCACCTTCTGGGATACCGATTATCCAGATATTTGGGTGCTTAATGGTGTCTAGTATTTCTTGTATAGTATTCTCACTTTCTGGAGTTATTTTATCAGTTTTTCTAAATCAGAAGTTTTGCCTTCACTATCTGAAATTCGATCTTCTGCATGGGCTAATCTGCTTTTAATACTTTTGAGGGAGGTTTTGATTTCCTTTATCACAGACTTCATCTCTAATAGCTCCATTTAATTATTATTTTTTTTTATTGTGTGTAGTTCCTCTTTCAGATTGTGCAAGAACTTCCTCACCTCCTGGAACTTGTTGTCTCTTTTCTCCTGCATCGTCTGGGGTTCATAGTGTCTCAGCTCTTGCATCTCATTTAGTTTTGTCATTATGAATATTCTGAATTCTCTATCAGACATTTCCATGAGTTCTACAGTACTGTCTGTGGATGATGAAGGATTGTTTTTTTCCTTTATGGGAAAGGCATTTTCTTGGTTTCTCGTATTTCTTGTTCCTCTGTGGTGGTTTCTGGTCATTCTGTGACAAAATCTCTTGTCTACTTGTCTGAGTATTTCAGGAGTCTAGGAATTGGAGTTTAGACCATAGCTTTTCTGAACATGCCAGGACACAGCACAGATTTAAAATGGCTTCTTGTCTGAGTATTTCGGGAGTCTCGAAAAAAATTTTTTTAAAGACATAAAACCAGGGACCAGCAGATGGCATAATGGTTATGTCACTGGATTCCCATGTAGTTGACTGCGGTGTGAGTCCCGGACCCAGTGGCTTAAAACTTGTGCTGGATGTGTGTGTGTGTGCCAAACATCCTGAGAGGAGGATGGAAAAGAAGGGCTTGTGACATGGCCATTACCCCTGGGGGTTGATTTCTTGCTTTTTGTCTCTGTCTCTCTGGCGAGTTCATGTGCCCTATAGCAAAAATCTCTCTCTTAAAAAAAAAAAAAAAAAAAGACAAAACCCCAAAAAGTTATCTGATGATGATAATGTATGTGGTAATATCTTTGACTCTGTTCATTCTTTGAAAACTGTTCAGTGTGCTAAACAGATGTACACTGTTTAAATGTAAATAAAAATTTATTGTAAGGAAAAAATAATTAATAAATAGGCAATAACTATGTAGAATAATAGTACAATAATACTAATTACATTTGAGTATAAAACAAAGAGGGATATAAAATACTGGCCAAACTTAACATGTAAAATAAAAGAGGAGATCCAAATTAAATAACTTTTAGGTCTTTGTATTATTTGGGATGAAGCTTTTATATTGATTAACTTTAGACTTTAAGTATGTTTGTTTAAAATTTAAAGGTGGCTCAGCTGCAGAGGCATAGGTGGTAGGGCAGTACTGTGTGATCCTGGAACTTCAAGGGAAGTCTGTGTTTGCATTGGGTTGAACTGAATATGCTGAGTGCATACTCACGCTGATGATCCTGGCTGGCCAGGAGGCTGAGGAGAGGATTGCCCTATTGTAAGAACCTGTCAGAAATACCTATCTCTTTCTCTTAATAAAATAAATTTTAAAAACTTAAAGAAAGCCACAACAAAATTAGAAATTACAAAATAGTAGTGGGAGAAATAGAGAATAAATGTCAATCCAAGAAAAAGCAGGAGTGGCTAAAATTTGGGATAGAAAAAGTTAAGGTAAGTAGAAATACAAAATAAGGCCAGCCATATCAATAATCACAATAAATATAAATAGACCAAGCTCGTTTAAGATATTTTTAATTGCTGTTAAAATTCAGCTATACTGTTTGTTACAGGCTCACCTAAAGCATAAGAATGGAGAAAGGTTAAAAGTAATTTAAAAAATTATTCTAGACAAACAACTAACCAAACAGATTTTTTTTTTAGTGGAAAAAGATTTTATTAGTCCAACAATCACTGAAAAGCTTCCAAGAAGTTCCAAAGTAAAGTCCGGCTATCTTTTCCATAAAATAAATAGAAGAGCAGCAATCTCTGGGTATCCCATAAACATAAACTATTAGGATACCATTTTTATTAATTGGGCCTTGAGTAAATTACATGTTACAAAGAAAAATAAACAAAATTTCAGAAACTAGTTAATACCACTGGCCCAAATGTGGTTTTCCACTTGCCTGCTTATGTATAAGAAATTTCACCATGAAGTACATATTTTAAAATAACAATTATTTCCAACACATAAGGTCAAAGTGTTCACTCTTACCATAGAAGCAAAAGTTACTTCTGAAAATAATCTACAAGAAATAATATATAAACACATAGTGCTTTAAGATAAACTAAAAACATCCTCCTATGTTCTATGGATAAAAATGCAAAGGTCTCTAGAATGCGTGTAAGTGAATACACGCACTTGGATTAATGTAGGCTATACTAGTGTCACATGAGTGTGTGCGGACATGTGTACACCATGAAACAAATTGTGAGAATGTTTCTAGTGACACCATACTCTGTAGTCCCAGCTGCTAGAAAGAAAACAAAAATTAATGACTAGTTTTT
>NW_006209676.1:1951216-1954757 GCF_000334495.1 Tupaia belangeri chinensis
AAAAAAAAAGAAAAAAAAAAGAATCTCATAGGTTGTTACCCAATGTGATAAAAAACACATAAGTTTTCTATTTAGGAATTCTGATCATCTCCAGTATTTTGTCTTAAAAATTGCTTTCCAAAATACAAGTTAGCCATACTGGTTAAATTCTTCCTGCTGCCCACTTTACACCTGATGTAACCATACAGGTTGGCACCTTGTAGCACAACACTCATGATAACCACCGCCAACCACTTTGCTCTGAAGGAGAAGAGAGCACTAAAGGCAAAAACCACCCACAGCACTGGACAGGCAATAAGTCCTAACTAAAAGATTCTTGATTCAGCTTCTGAAACAGTTTTATTCTCTTGAGGGGATGTCTTCCTGGATTCAAACACCCAATGGCTCTTTCCATCTTCATCAATATGATTCCACCAACGTAGGCCAACCATTAGTCTACCTGTGACATTCTTCACTACCCAAAAGTCACATGACAATAACAAGATAATCGTCACCATACAGGCAATTAAGCTGCTCCTGAGCAATTCACACAGAAGATAGACTATGACTGCACTGACTCGAAAGAATAAATGGAAAAATGATGCCACTGGATGTCTGATTTTGGATTTTTTTGGTCTATTAGTTATCTCTTCTTCGGCATCAAACAGTGAAACATCTTCAGTGTCATCATTACTGTCCTGCTGCAATATGGCGGCCCTGCGCCAGCCCCATTTCCCAAATAGATTTTAAGAGAAACATACTCCTACACTTAGAACTACTACAAGACCCCATAATCCCACTCTTTAGTATTTACCCAAAGGATAGAAAAACACTCAATCAGAAAGACATTTGCACATCCATGTTTATTACAGCATTATTCACAATTGTAGAAATATGGAATGAACCCAAATTATCCAAAAACTGATGACTGGGTTGAAAAATTGTGGCACACATGTACTATGGTGTATTACTCAGCTATAAGAAATAATGAGACCCTATCATTTGATTTAAAGTGAATGAATATAGAAGACTTAACATTGAGTGAAGTGAGCCAGACTTTGAAAGGTGGAACTGTATACCCTCACTCAATTTGTACCAAATATCTGCACTCTATGACAGAAGTGGAGAGATCTGAAGATATGATAGTAGAGAGAATAGTGTAGATACCAGAGATTGTAAGGGAGGAGAGTCGATGATAGTGGGTGGTAGAGGGTGGGCATGAAGTGCAAAGAGAAGAAACTTTTTTAAAAATTTATTTTTATTTTTTGGAGAGATTTTCGCTATAGGGCGCATGAGCTCATCATAAAGACAGAGAGACAGTGAGACAAAAAGTGAGAAATCACCCTCCAGGGGGATGACCACGCCGCAATCCCTTCTCCTCCATTCTCCTCTCGGGATCTTGGGCATGCATGCACATGCGCCTGGTGTGAGTTTAAGCCACTGGATACAGGACTTGAACCACAGTCGACTACATGGGAGTTCAGTGACATAGCCATTATTCTAGCTGCTGGTCCTGAGAAGAAATATTTGTAAAAATAATTATTTAATTTTATTTGCTATTATTATTATTATATAATTTGATCAGAGGCAAAGAGAGAAAGGGAAAGTGAGAAAGCAAGCCACTGGGTCTGGGATTTGAACTGTAGTCGACCATGTGGGAATCCAGCACCTTAACCATGACACTACCTGCTGGCCCAAGGAAGAAACATTTAACAGATAAAAAATGCGGAGTTCTCTGTTGAAAAAAATTATATTTCAAAAAAGAAAAACATACAATTACAAGGCCACTGTATAGGGATGAAAGAAAAATTAACTAGAAAAAAACCCTCTAAATTTATGTACCTAATAATATAGCTTAAAATGATATGATTCAGGAGGATTTAGAAAACCTGAGTAGACCCATAAAAAGCCAAGAGATTGAATCAGTAATAAATAACCTCCCGACAAAGAAAAACCCAGGTCCAGATGGTTTCATTTCTGAATTCTACAAAACTTTTAAAGAAGTTAATCCCTATCCTACTCAAATTATTTCTAAAGATTCAAAAGGAAGGAAACTTTCCAAATTCATTTTATGAAGCCTCCATCATCCTCATTCCCAAAACAGATAAGGACATGACAAAAAAGGAAAACTACAGATCAATATTGTTGATGAATATAGTTGCAACAATTCTCAACAAGATACTTGCAAATAGTATCCAACAACATATAACAAAGATTATTCATCACAACCAGGTAGGCTTTATTCCAGGGATGCAAGGGTGGTTCAACATACACAAGATCATAAATATAATATGCCATATTAACAGAAAGAAAGATTAAAAAACATGATCATTTCAATCAATGCAGAGAAAGCATTTGATAAAACACAACATCCTTTCATGATGAAGACCCTCAGTAAGATTGGTATAGAAGGGTCATTTCTCAACACAATAAAAGCTATCTATGAAAAATCTACAACTAACATTATACTGAATGGGGAAAAGCTAAAAGCTTTTCCGCTAAAAACTGGTAATAGGCAAGGCTGCCCACTTTCTCCACTGCTTTTTAAATATAGTGTTGGAAGTCTTAGCTAATGCAATATGAAAAGAGAACAATATAAAAGGCATTTGAGTAAGCAAAGAAGAGTTGAAAATATCTTTACTTGCAGATGACATGATGATATACTTAGAAGACCCAAAGGTTTCCATGAAAAAACTTCTTGAAGTAATAAATGAATACAGTTAAGTGGTAGGATATAAAAATCAACATACAAAAATCTATAGCATTTCTATATATAAACCACAAGTTGAATGAAGTAGAGCTGAAGAAAGGAATTCCTTTCACCATAGCCACAAAATGTATAAGATACCTAGGGATAAACCTAACTAAGGAAGTCAAAGACCTTTACTAAGAAAACTATGAAAATCTTAAAAAAAATATTGATAAGGACATAAAAAAGTGGAAAGACACCCCATGTTCCTGTATTGGAAGAATTTATATAATCAAAATGGCAATTCTACCCAAATTAAACATGTAGATATTTAATGCAATTCCAATCAAAATACCAGAGATATTCTTTACAAATCTAGAAGAGACAATCATAGAATTTGTCTGGAATCATAAAAGACCTCATATTGTCAATGCAATCTTGCTCAAGAAGAGTGGAGTAGGAGGCATATCACTCCCTGATCCCAAGATATACTATAAAGCTGTGATCATCAAAACAGCATGGTATTGGTACAAAACCTGACAGGTGGACCAATGAAATAGAATGGAGACCCAAGAAATAAACCCCAAAGCTTATAGCCAACGGATTTTTGACATAAGATATCAGTCAATCCATTGGGAAAAAAGAAAACCTCTTTAGTAAATGGTGCTAGAAAAACTGGGTATCCACCTGCAGAAAGATGAAACTTTCACTATTAACAAAAGTCAACTCAAAATGGATCAAATATCTGAACCTAAGACCTCAAACTATAAAACTACTAGTGGAAAATACTGAGGAAACTGTGGGAGACATTTAAGTAGGCAAAGACTTCTTAAATAAGACTCTGAAAGCACAGGCAATAATCCCTAAAATAGA
>NW_006209676.1:1954793-1977920 GCF_000334495.1 Tupaia belangeri chinensis
ATCCCTTCTCCTCCATTCTCCTCTCGGGATCTTGGGCACGCACGCACACGCGCCTGGCATGAGTTTTAAGCCACCGGGTCCGGGACACGAACCGCAGTCGACTACGTGGGAGTCCGGCGACATAGCCATTACGCTAACTGCTGGTTCCCAGAATGGGAGAATATTTTTGTAAAATATGCCTCAGACAAGGAACTGATAACCAGAATACACAGGGAACTCAAGCGCCTTTTGCGGGGGGAAAGAAAAAGATGAACCCAATTAAAAGATGGGAAAAGGAGCTGAACAAAAATCTCTCTAAGGAAGACATACAAACAGCCAAAAAGCATGAGGAAAAGCTCAACACCCCTCATCATAAGGGAGATGCAGATTAAAACCACAATGAGATACCACCTAACTCCTGTCAGAATGGCAAAGATTAAAAATATAGAAAGTGATAAGTGTTGGCGGGGATGTGGTGAAAAGGGAACCCCCCTACACTGTTGTTGGGAATGTAAACTGGATCAGCCACTGTGAAGCACAATATGGAGGTTCCTTAAAGATCTATAAATAGAACTACCATTTGATCCAGCAATCCCATTTCTGGGTATCTACCCAAAGGACAGGAGAATTCTCAATCAGAAAAACACTTGCACATCAATGTTTATTGCAGCGTTATTCATGATCGCTGAGACATGGAACCAGCCCAAATGTCCACAAACTGATGAATGGATTGAAAAAGTGTGGCACATATACTCTATGGAATACTACTCAGCCATAAAAAAACAACAAGACCCTGGCATTTGATAGAAAGTGGTTGGATATGAAGGATCTATTGCTGAGCGAAGCAAGCCAGGATACGAAAGAAAGATATTGTATGTATCCCTTAATATACACCGACTATCCGCACTTTATGGTAGAGATAGAAATATTGGAGGGCATAAAAGCAGTGAAAATAATTAGCAATGATGAAGACAGTGTGGAATGGGATGAGAGAAGAGTATGGAGAAGGATAGCAAGAGAACAAATAGAGAGGCATGACATTAGTGGAACACAGAAATGGTGTATTACCTGTTGATGATGACTTGTATAGTATTCTCAACTGGACTGGTCTGAGAAGTATTTCATGTTGGGTAAAGTCTTCTTACAAGCAAAGTGCTAAATAGTGATTGAATGTTTAAAAAATAATTGGAATAATAATGATAATCTGAAAAAAATAATGGAAAGCTATTTGATGATGATGATGGGGATTTTAATGTCTTTGTATTGACTGATATGCATGGTATTTCTTTTGGAAAAAGAAATGTAATACACTGTAAAGTTATATGTGATTCAATGTAATGTAAACAAGATTATGATAATAATAAAAAATAAATAAAAGTTACGAATTATATACTTTCAGAATTATAAGAAGAGTGTGATAAAACTGCAATTGCGATAGGTTTGTTTGTTTTTGCCATAGGTCATGTGTGCTTGTGGAAGAGACAGAGAGAGCAGGAAAGTGAGAAATCATCCCCAAACAAGGATGGTCATACTTCAGTCACACTGCAATCCCTTCTCCTCCATTCTCCTCTTGTGATCTTGGGCACGCACGTACACACGCCTGGTGTGAGTTTAAGCCACCGGGTTCAGGATTCGAACTGTGGTCGACTACTTGGGAGTCCAGTGACATAGCCATTACGCCAACTGCTGGTTCCAACACAATAGGTTTTAATAGTATTTTATAGATGGAATACACAGCAATTTAGCGAAGGATATAGAAAATTTAAACTTAATAACTTAATCCAATATATGTTATGAATCTAATATATAATAAGAAACTCAATCTAATATATTTTATTAGGCCTCAGCTAGGTCACAACTCTAAAATACCCAAACTTTACTGGCAGGCAGACTATACTTTCTGATTATAATACAATTCAGTTAGGAATCTGTAACAGTATGATTGACAGGTTTCATACATTTGGGAATTTAAAAAGCATACTTCTAAGTATCTTGTAAATGGCAGAAGAAATCATAAGAGATATAGAAAATATTAGAACTGAATAATAATGCAAATACAATGTGTCAGAAATGATTTTAGGATGAGCTAGCTAGAAGGCAGAGAGATGCCCTCTCCTATGTGAGTGGGTTTAAGACCCACAGTGATTCAGATGGACGCTCAGCAGGCCTGCCTTGATGCCCTGGAATGAACATGTAGTAAGGAGGACTACAACTGCAGTTTCCATTCCGGATTCATAAATGTGCACCGGTGATCACGAAATGTGCTCTGCCCTGCGTTTTTGCTAGAATAAGTATGATAACAGACAGTCTTTTAAGGGGCAGGAGAACCAAAGGGTTTAGGGTTCAGTTAGTATGACAATATCGGACTTCACATTGCCATGAAAGCTCACTCCAATTCTTACTGCTGGTGCATAGTTTCTCTGCTAAGAGAAAGGGAGGCTAACCTAGTGCTTAACATGGAACAGGATTAAGTAACCAAGCACAGATCTGAGATCTTGGAAACAGAAAATGATATGGATATAGCTTCATTCCTATTCCAGAAGACATCTTCAATTGAGCTCACCTTTGGGAGAAAGAAACAGATTGTAATATTCACATCTAAAGACTCTCTCTCACCCCCACTTCAGAGGCAACTTAAGGCCTGAACTGGAAACTGTATCCCTCTAATACATCTCTTATGTTGTAGAAAGGGCCACTGCTTGGATTTAGCCTGAGTCTCGCTCCTGGCATCTAAAGCTGGAGTGTGGGTGAGATAGACCCAAAGTTGTAGTGTTTGGAGATAGTCTCGCATTTACTTCCTTTATGAAAAACAGGGAAGTCTTGTGGCCCTTTGTCCCCAGGCATGTCTTCCTCCCCATAATCCAGAGCTGCCTGATGCCTCCAGTGGAGATCGCCTAGTGTTTACCCCAACGTACTTCCAAATCTCTCATTTCCCTTGTGAGCCACAATGTGCAAGGGCCCATGAGACACCGCCCATGCCAAGGCTCTTACAGGGAGGGGCTGAAGTATGAATATTGACATGTCTTTGCCTGGGAGACTTTGTTACCTAGTCCCAAGATAAATTTAAAGAGAGAGATGGATCCAGTCAAATTTTCTTGGCAGCACCCCTAGAGGCATGGGAGAAAAGTCTCTCAAATTTGGCCCAGTGATTCCTAAAGTTTAAGTCTTGGAGGACACATTGAAACAGATTCCCAGGCCCCTTTCTTAAAGATTGTGATTCAGAAAGGTGGAGTGGAGTTCGCGTATTTGTGTTTCTGGTAATCTCTAAGCTCATCCAATACTGCTGGTCTGAGGACCCTGCTTTAAAATTACTGAAGAGAGATGGATGAGAAGCAGGGAGAGAAGGGAGAGAAGCACCCACTCACCAGAGCCCTGGGATCCATTTGTATATGGAGCAGTCCTTTTTTGGAGGAGGGAGATGGCAGATGATTCTATGCAAATGGCCAGCTTTTACTTCCCTCCACCACTGAAATATTATTTCAGCTTTGTGTATGCTGTTTCTGTTTCTTTATACAAGAGGACTCCTTCCTTAGAGGTTTTAGGGACAGCAAATGCAGACAGGATGGAGAGAGAGCTGGAGAGGTGAGCAGAAAGAGAAAGGCAGGAAAGACAGGAGGCTCAGGGCCTAGTGAGGAAAGAAGAGTTTTCCAGGCAGCGTTAGGGAGTGTGAGAATGGCTGTAGGGCATGAGGAAAGTGGAAGGGAGAAGAAAGGGTCCTTGGAGTTCTGGGGTAGGACCTGATGCAGCCCAAAGATATCTGAGAAATATAAGGAAGAAAGGGTATTCTGAAACTGCTTTTTGATTGTTGGACAGCATGTCTTAGGGGGTGACATTGCTCTCAGACTCTGGTCTTTGGCTTCGCTAGTGTTAAAATAGCATGATAGTTGTATGTGGGAGACAAGGGGGCCTTGTGTGGGACTCGCCCAGTCCTCCATCCTGTTTCTCACTGAGCCAACTGTTGCAATGGTACTGTTTTTTTTTTTGTTTTTTTTTTTTCTGCTCTCTGTTGCTCAATAACTGAATACAATAACTGTGTAATTATAAAGAATGGAAATTTATTTAGCTTAGGGTTTTGGAGGTCCAAGATCAAGGGGCTTTATCCAGTGAGGTTCTTGTGGATGGGGGCTCTGCAGAGTCCTGCGGTCAGGCAGACCTCCACACGTGACAGGTAGGAGCAGGGCATGTGTGTGTCCGTGTGCCTGCTCTTCTTGTAAAGCTAGCAGGATCCAGTCATGGGAATCCTACCCTGATGACCACGTCTCAGTCAGCTCCCAAAGACTCACCTTTTCACATCATGGCTGGATTAAGTATTTATCCTCTTAATCCCATCACAACAAATCTCAACACATGAATTTTGGGGGGACACATTTAAACCACAGTAGGTACCCTACCAATACTTTGCCTTGGGGCTTCTTTGACTGTTCCTGACCCCCTGGGAAACATGCTAGTGTTAGAGCAGGCTTTTTTTTTTTAAGAATTATGTTGTTGGGAACCAGCAGTTAGCGTAATGGCTATGTCGCTGGACTCCCACATAGTCGACCGCGGTTCGTGTCCTGGACCCGGTGGCTTAAAACTCACGCCGGGCGTGTGTGCGTGCGTGCCCAAGATCCCGAGAGGAGAATGGAGGAGAAGGGATTGCGGCGTGACCATCCCCCCTGGGGGGTGATTTCTCGCTTTCTGTCTCTATGTCTCTCTCTGTCTGTCTGGCGAGCGCACGCGCCCTACAGTGAAAATCTCTCCAAAAAAAAAAAAAAAAAAAGAAAAAAAAAAAAAATTTTTTAAGTCATTTAATTTTATTTATTATTATTATTATTATTTTAATTTGACCAGAGAAAGAGAAAGAGAGAGAGAAAATGAGAAAGCAAGCTGCCACATCCAGGACTCGAATTGTGTCCATGTGAGAATCCAGTACCTTTAACCACCACTCCACTTGTGGGGCCCCTAGAACAGGCTCTTATTTCCCTTGCAAGTCTCTTTTACTGGAGGGATTGTTGCAGGTTCTACTGTCTGTTGATTTAGCCAAAGTACCTTTCAAGGCATTCAAGGCTTCATAGTCATTGCTTCCAATCTGTTTCCTGTGTTATCTGCAGCCTCCTGTTGGAGACACTCCATCCCTCTGTTTCATGGACATTTTCTTCCAGTTTTCCCCACCTCTGTGCATTTGTGCATGCTATTCCTGGAATGCTCTCATTACCATTTCTGCCTAATAAGATTCAACCCATTTTTCAAGGCTTCATCCAAATGCCTTCTCTTTTTTGAACCTTCTTTGATCAAACCTTCTCCTTCCTCCCACCATGGAACTTTGCACTTGCTCATGCTACAAGTTCTGCTTACGTTGTAGTTGTCTGTCTCCCTCAACCTGGGCTATGCAATACGGTAGCCTCTAGCCACATTTTTAATTCAAGTGAAATACAAGTAAAAATCCAGCCTCGGGACCAGCAGTTAGTGTAATGGCTATGTCGCTGGACTCCCATGTAGTCGACTGTGGTTTGAGTCCCGGTGGCTTAAAACTCACGCCGGGCGCATGTGCATGCGTGCCCAAGATCCTAAGAGGAGAACGGAGGAGAAGGGATTGCGGTATGGCCATCCCCCCTGGGGGGTGATTTCTCACTTTCTGTCTCTCTGTCTGCCTCTGTCTGGAGAGCGCATGCTCCTATAACAAAAACCTCTCCCCCCCCCAAAAAAAAAAATCCAGCCTCAGTTTCACTAGCCACATCCCAAGTGCCCAAAAGCCCACGTAGCTAGTGGTACTGTATTAGACAGCACAGGTACAGAACATTACATGACCACAGAAGTTCACTGCACAATGCTGGGACCACATGTTATTCACCTTCCTTTAGGTTTATTGAATACACATTAGTCATATTGAATTAATTAGAATTCTACTGATTTTTTTGTATTTTTAAAAAATTGCCAAAGAGCATGCGTGTCTACCAGAAAGAGACAGAGAGACAGAGACAGAGAAAAGGGAAGAAAGAGGGAGAAGCACCCCCCCCAATGGAGTGTACTCACACCACAATCCTTTTGCCTCCATCCACAATGCTTTCGCCTCCATTTCTCTATCCTGTCAGGGTTTTGAGATGTGTGCATAATATTCAGAGCATTTTTCCAGTCAGCAAGTTCTGAACTCCAACTGCAGTCGGCCACATGTGATCCAGTTCCCTTAACCATTAGGCCACTGGGTTGGCCCTCTTTTGTGTTGTTGCTGACCCAGCACTGGTTATTTAAAACACGCACATGGTGGGACCAGCCGTTGGTATAACGGCTCTGTCGCTGGACTCCCATGTAGTTGACGGTGGCTTGAGTCCCAGACCTGGGGCTTAAACTCACGCCAGGGGCGTGTGGCTGCGTGCCCAAGATCCCGAGAGGAGAATGGAGGAGAAGGGATTGTGACGTGGCCATCCCCCCAGAGGGTGATTTCTCACTTTCTGTCTCTCTGTCTCTGTCTCTCTCTTTCCGGCGAGTGCATGCGCCCTATAGCAAAAATCTCTCAAAAAACCAAAAAAAACCAAAAAAAAAACCTGCATGTGGTAATGTTCCTCCCTTATCTTTTTTTTTTTTTTTTTGATGGCTATGCTTTTTTGAGGCAACGCCTCATCTCCTCTTTCTGTGGATTTTCTTCATTTCAGGGCCTTTCTGAGAGTTGTTTGGTTCAGTATCTTCCCCCAAGGCATGTACCAGGTCACCTCCCGTGGCCTAACCCCTGAACAGCATACCTTCTTAATGAAGCCTGCCTTGGAGGCAAGAGCAGAGACCTGTAACCCTCAGGGTTATGCTGCCACTCAGAAGAGGTTGCCTGTCCTTCTAGACAGAACCTCATGCCTGCAGGGGGCAAAAGACACAGACACAAGGACACCCATGACAATTAGCGATGGCATTTCGAAGTATCCGTTCTTATTAACCTCTTGCAAAATCAATTGTCTAAGAGGCTTCTGGGAAGAAAATCACAAGGCCCAGGTGACCACAAGAGGGCACGAGTGTACCTTAAACAGCCTTTTCTACCAAAATCCCCGGGAAGGTTTATTTCCCTGTATTGCAGGAGAAGGACAGAATGAACACACATCGAAAAGGCATAGAAAAAAAGAAAAAAAAAATCATAATTTTGTTATATGTAACTGGAAGGCCAGCTTACCATATATTTATGCATCTATGGTCTCCTTAAATATAGGAATCACAAGAACTTTAGACAATAATAGGCAGGTAAGGGATTAGATTGAAAATACTTCAAATAAGAATGTGAATAGGTCAGTAGACTTTAAAACAGAATAAACCTCACTTCGAAGCAAGGTAGCTATGGAAACATTACCAAAATTATTCTGTTACTTCATGGCTGCAGTGGTTTCTGTAGCCCGGAAATGCTGTCAAGGGAGGGCAGAATATTATTTTCTTATAAATAATACAACACAAGATTCTATATGGAAAGTTGCAAGAAATTAGATTTCAGAGGTAGAGATGTTTCAACAAAAATACCCAACAGCTTTAATTTGGTTTCTGATAACTTAGCTCTGGGTTTGCAGTTGTTAAGTTTTTCTCTATTTCTGTTTTCTGTTGCAGAAAGGGAGCCAGCAAGAGATTTATTTCCATGGCTCTGGCTGTGTTACATATACACAGATGCATGCACATTTAGCATGGCTGATAGAAGTCACCTGTTTGCCCCAAGTATGGCCCACATGAGGGCAAGCGACCTATCTTTAGCACTCCTGCAAGGGGCTTACTTTCTTTTGGGAAACAGGCCTGGAGATTGCTGCCCAAGGTCACAGGGTTTTACCACTGACTCTCAGAGCCCCTAGACCAGCTGCCTATGCTTTGATATCCCCAGCGAACCCCAGTGAGCACACAAAGGCCAAATATGACTACGCCCTGACTGTGCTGATTTTGTAAGTGGATGTGTGGGTAAAGGACGCAGATTGGTATACAATGGGTAGGTATTTGGTAAGCAGTAAGGTAAGCCCTATAGAGATGATAAATGCCATGCTGGTGGGTGCTGGGGTTAAGAGTAAGATTTGAGGGAACCATCAGTTAGCGTAATGGCTATGTCGCTGGACTCCCACGTAGTCGACCGCGGTTCATGTCCTGGACCCGGTGGCTTAAAACTCACGCCGGGCGCGTGTACGTGCGTGCCCAAGATCCCAAGAGGAGAATGGAGGAGAAGGGATTGCGGCGTGACCATCCCCCCTGTGGGGTGATTTCTCGCTTTCTGTCTCTATGTCTCTCTCTGTCTGTCTGGCGAGCGCACGCGCCCTACAGTGAAAATCTCTTAAAAAAAAAAAAAGAGTAAGGTTTGATGCTAATATGGTTATTCAGGGAAGGTTCCAAAATGCTCCCATCTCAGCCTGACAAGCACTCCTTTCTCCCTAGAAGTACAAGGGAGCTAGAAGCCCACCAGGACAATAACAAATTGGGAATCAAATTGCTAATATGCCAGTACAATGTGCTCTGGAAAAAGAATGCATTGTCCAAGTGTCCAAGGTCTCAAGGCCGAGAATTGGGATCTCCTGGCCTCCTCTGAGCCTAGCTATTGGGATGTCACCTCTACGAGGCTGGCTATGCGGAGACAGAAAGTCAGAGAGGTGGGAGTGGGTTACAATACACAGAGCGGGCCATTGCTAATTGCACGTGTGGGGAAAGAACAGACACGTGGTAGGGAAGCAGAGTGTTTTAAAATAATAGTTGTGCCTGTTATTTAGTAAGAAAGAGCAGGGCCTTTTTGATATCCTGAGGGTGGGGTAGAATTTTGTACGAACTCGTCTCAGAGAAGAGATATGTTCCTCTTTGTCCGGAGAACTGTTGTGGTGATCATCCGAGTCTCTGGGAGGGTTTATGAAACACATGTTGCTGGGCCCCACCCTAGATTTCCTGATCTGTTAGGTCCAGAGTGGGGCCAGAGAATTCGTTAACATGAGCAAATTCTTCTTCTTCTTTTTTTTTTGGAGAGGTTTTTGCTATAGGACGCGTGCGCTCACCAGAAAGACAGAGACAGACAGAGAGATAGAAAGAGAGAAATCACCCCCCCAGAGGGGTGGCCATGCCGCAATCCCTTCTCTTCCATTCTCTTCTCGGGATCTTGGGCACACACGCACATGCGCCCGGCGTGAGGTTAAGCCACTGAGTCCAGGACTCAAACTGTGGTCGACTACATGAAGTCCAGTGACGTAGCCATTACACCAACTGCTGGTCCCAACATGAGCAAATTCCTGTGGTTTGGAGACCATGGTTTGAGAATCACAGTCCTAGGGTCAGCCAATGGCCTGGTGATTAAGGCTGCTGGGCCTCACATGGCTGAGTGAAGAACTGAATCCAGGACCTGGAGGCTTGAGAAACATGCTGGGTACATGTGTGTGTGGGCCCAAAATTCTGAAAGGAGAAATGGAGGAGAAGGGATTGTGGCATGACCATGCCCCGTGGGAGGGGGGTGCTTTCCCTTCCCTCTGTCTTCCTCCAGTGAGTGCATGTGTCCTCTGGCAAAAATTTAAAAAGAGAGAGAGAGAGACAGAGAGAGGGTACACTGCAGTGGTTTAAGTCAAGTATCAACAATGTAGATGCCATAGGGATTTAAATTCTGTCCCTGAAACAGAAACCCAACAAAGGACCCAGTGCACTTTAAAATAATGAAGGTATAATTCACATACCACTTGCATATCTTTGGAGAAATGTCTACTCAGGTCATTTGCCCACTTTAAATTTTGATGATTAGAGTTTATATTGTTGTGTTGAAAGAATTGTTTTTATATTTGAGGTCCAAGTCCCTTATCAGAAATAGGATAAATAGCAGTTAACGTAATGGCTATGTTGCTGGACTCCCACGTATTCGACTACGGTTCGCATCCTGAACCCGGTGGCTTAAAACTCACGCCGGGTGTGTGTGCGTGTGTGCCCAAGATCCCGAGAGGAGAATGGAGGAGAAGGGATTGCGGCGTGACCATCCCCCCTGGGGGGTGATTTCTCTCTTTCTGTCTCTTTGTCTCTCTCTCTCTGTCTGGCGAGCGCACACGCCCTATAGCGATAAAACCTCTCCAAAAAAAAAAAAAAAAAAAGAAATAGAATTAGCAAATATTTCTCCCAGGATGTGTGGACTGTCTTCTCACTTTCTTATGGAGTCCTTTCAAGAACAAAGGTTTTAACATTTTTTATTAAGTCCAATTTATATATATTTTTCTTTTGTCACTTACACTTTTGGTTCTATGTTTCAGAAATTGTTTCCTAATGCTAACATCAGAAAGATTCACTCCATTGTTATATTTGAAGAGTTTTATAGTTTTAGTTCTTACATTTAGGTCTATGATCAATTTAGAGTTAATTTTTGTGTATGGTGTAAGGAAGAGATCCGATTTCATACTTTTGCATATGGATCTCTAGTTTTCCCTCATGATATTTAAAAAAAAAGAAAAAAAAGGCTAAAGCAACGAAAGCTTTTTTTGTGTGGAACTTTTTGAATATTAGTGTGGTTTGAATAGTATTTATATCAATGGCTTTGCTCATAGTCAATTAAATATGTTTATCCAACAAATATTACAGAGCATCTCCTTTGTGCTAAGTATGCCTAAGTTGCTGGCAATACAGCAATAAATAAAGCCAAATCCTTGCCTACATGGAACTTACATGCTAGAGAAGAAGATGGACACAAGCAAATCAATGAAAACCAGATTTCCAAGAGTTTTTTGATCATCTGTCTGGCAAGAGTTTTTGGCCTACCTATTTCTCTGACCTTGAACAAAGATTCAATATCATCCTTTCTCACTCTTTCATTATAGTTTCTGTCTCAAAACTTTGAGTAGGCAGATAAAGAAAAAAGAATACATATAAGTATGTGAACATAATTGTTAAGAGAAAGATTAAAAAACAAAAACAAAAACACCTGCCAAAATAAGTCAAAAGAAAAAAAATAACTCAGCCCAGCTGCAGTGGTATAGGCAGGAGGGTGCCACTCTTCAGTGTTGAATGACATGGGAGACCATGGTTTGGATCTTGGGGTGACCTGAAACATATTGAGCTTGCAAGCATGCACCCACAATCGTACTGGCAGAAAGGCTGGGGGTGGTATGGATGTCTTGGTGTGGCAAGACCCTATCAAGGGTCCCTGACTCTGTTTGCCCCTCCTTGGAAGAAATAAAATAAATAAATAAAAAAAAAGTTATTTAAAGGAAGACTCTTTCAGAGTCCTTTTTTAATTTTCCTGGGTCCTACATAATTTCCATGAACCAAAACTTCCCCCTTTCTTTGTGTAAGGTCCATGGCCAGGTCTGCTAGCCGCCCACCCAAACCTGCTCTTCTCTTTTAGTAATGCGAAGCAGCTGCTCAGCCAGGGGCAACACGCCCATCTTCTCTTGCAGTACCTGGGGCCATGTGATCAGTTCTCACTAATGGAATGTGAGTGGACTGATGGGACCACTTTAAGCTGTGGCCTTTAGGGGTCAGGTGGGCCTCGTTTGATTTTTCTTGTTTTGCCAACTGGATGCAGAGGATGATGGAGCTCTGGTGTGGATGATGTAGCTGCAGATTGGAAGGAGCCTGGATCCCTGCCTCAGTATGTAAAGAAGAGCTGCCTGCTCAACCAGAAATGGCTTGGACTATTATATGAACAAATTTACACTTCTTTTGTGTTTGGAGTATTACATATGTGGATATGTGTTATGGCACTTCAGCTTCCTGTAACTAACACAAGCTGAACTTAACCTGAAAGACACAGACATACACATGAATGCACACAAAACAAAACAGCAGCAATAAATTCCTTGGAACGACTGAAGGGAACTAGGATGAGCTCAATGCTAGATTGGGACTGAGGAGGTCTGGGGTTGAATGGCTACTCCTCTCTGGTTGATACGTTGTTATTGTGTAAGAGTTCCATTTTCTAGTTTTTATACCTTTGGCAGTAGAGGTGAAGTGGTGTGTGCAGGTGTAGTGGGAATGTGGCAGTGGTAATAGGGTAGGGGATGAGTCCTTGCATATGTGTTCAGGAGCACCTGCACAGGTGACCAGGAATGCTGTGTGACCCAGGGAGGATGCAGTAGTTCACTGGGCCCTGGATGTATTTACCATCTTGGTTCTGCCAATAATCTGAGGGCTGTAGTCCCCTCCATAGACCATAAATGGAGACTTACTGTTTCTATTACATTTCAATTTCTTTTTCTTTCTTCTCTTTTCTTTCTTTCTTTCAATTTTTGCTATATGGTACATGCACTGGCCAGAGACAGAGGTGGGGGAGGAGAGAGAGCGAGAGAGGGAAAGTGAGAAATCACCCCCTCCCCCCCCAGAGGGGGTGGCCATGCCACAATCCTTTCTTTTCCAGTGTCCTCTTGGGATTTTGGGCACACACACACACACACACACACATGCACATGGTGTGATTTTCAAGCCATCAGGTCTGGGACTTGAACTGTTCAGTCGGCCATGTGGGATCCAGTGCATTAACCTCCACGCCACCTGCTGGGTTGGCGTGCTGACATTCTTTAATTAAAAAATAAGGATTTTTGAATCCCTTGCATTCTTTCTTTCCAGCTTAGGCCCAACAGAATGGCTCTCACAAAGAAGGGTGATGAGAAGAGGAAGGGCCGTTCTGCCATCAGCAAGATGGTGACCCAGGAATACGTCATCAACATTCACAAGTGCATCCATGGAGTGGGCTTCAAGAAAGGTGACCCTCGGGCACTCAAAGAAATCCAGAAATTTGCCATGAAGGAGATGGGGACTCTAGATGTGCACATTGATACCAGGCTCAACACAGCTGTCTGGGCCAAAGGAATAATGAACATCCCATATAGAATTCGTGTGCAGTTGTCCAGAAAACGAAATGAGGATGAAGATTCACTCAACAAGCTCTACACTCTGGTCATCTATGTACCTGTTACCACTTTCAAAAATCTACAGTCTGGGAACCAGCAGTTAGCGTAATGGCTATGTCGCTGGACCCCCACGTAGTCGACCGCGGTTCGTGTCCCGGACCCGGTGGCTTAAAACTCACGCCGGGCACGTGTGCGTGCGTGCCCAAGATCCCGAGAGGAGAATGGAGGAGAAGGGATTGCGGCGTGACCTCTATGTCTCTCTCTGTCTGTTTGGCGAGCGCACGCGCCCTACAGTGAAAATCTCTCCAAAAAAAAAAAAAATCTACAGTCAGTCAGTGTGGATGAGAACTAACTGCTGATGTTCAAATAAAGTTATAAAACCAAAAAAAATTTTTTAAAAAAATTGAGTGCTGGAAGTAGCATTCAATAATCCTTCTTAAAATTTTATCTACAATCAATCAGACTTAATAATAGTTCATTCTTGCCCAATCTATGAGTTAGGAAAAAAGTGCCATCAATTTACATTAAGAAATTAAGGTACGAAGAGACTTCTCATCAGTGTGGTTTTGTGGCGTGTGTGTGTGTGTGTGTGTGTGTGTGCGTGTGTGTGTGAGTTTTTGGTAAAACATGGCCAAAAGCTTATGGAGTAAGTTGGAAAGGATGATACATGCTGAAAAGAGAAAAAAATGGGGGCCAGCAGAAGACATCTGCTTATGTTGCTGGGCTGCCACATGGCTGACCATGGTTTGAATCCTGGACCTGGTGCCTTGACACTCATGTCAGGTACATGTGTGTGCATGTCCAAGATCCTGGAGAAGAATGGAGGAGAAGGGATTGCAGCATGGCCTTCCCCTTTGAGAGGTAATTTTTCACTTTCCCTTTCACTGTCTCTGTCTCTCTCTCTCCTGTGAGTATACCCACCCTAAGGCAAAAATCCTCTCAAAATGAATAAAAATTAAAACAAATAAATAAAATGCCCCAAAGGAGCTCAACAGACTTAAAAGTATTCTCAAAGTAGACAGTGATGTTTTAATAAAAGATGTTCAAGAGAGTGCTACTGTGGTGGTTCCCAAATATTGCCAAGAGAAGATGCAATGTGATGTGAATGATGATAAAGATGATATGAAAATGGAGACTGATATTAAGAGAAACAAAAAGAGTCTTCTAGACCAGCTTGGACGGTACTCAGTATGGAAGAACTAGAGGCTAAGAACAAGATTGAAGGCATAGCAGGAGAAAGCAAAGGGGAAAGGCAAAACAACAGCAATGAAGGCAGTGAAGGGTTTGGCTTGGTGGACTTTGAAAAACTTAAAAATTCCACATGGGACAGTTGATTCAAATATATACAGTGATTTCATCTCCCATCGAATTAACTTTAATTTGAGCTGAACTTAATTCCTCAAATTTGTTTTGGGAACTTGAATAAAATATTTTCTGTAATTAAAAAAAAGGAATTAAGATGTCTATTTAGCTCTTGTGGGCAGAGAAAGAGGAACTATACCTCATTTGTGATCACAGGTGAGCACACCAACTTTTAGAGGAAAGAATAGTCATTTGTATGTGACAGAGAATTTGGGATTGATGGCAAAAGCCATAAATGTCATGTGGTCACTAGTAAACCTGAGCCCCAACTTAGCTAAAAAAACATAGGAGGAGATGCATTAACTTTGGGTAAGTCAAGTAAGTCATAGGTGAGGTGAATTTAGGTGCAGTAAGTGGTGCTGGCTAAATAATTTTGTTGGGACCAGCAGGTGGTGTGGTGGTTGGGGTGCTGGACTCCCACATGGCTCACTGTGGTTCGAGTCCCAGACCTGCTGACTTGCTTTCTCTCTCTCTCTGTCTCTGTTTCTCTTTGGTCAAATTTAAAAAATAAATACAATTAAATAAGTAATTCTCTAAAAAATAATTTTGTCAAGCCCTTGGTAATTTTTTTAAAATTTATTCATTTTCGACATTAATTCACTATACACCATCACAACACACAAATGAATTTTCCATCCAAAATACACTGTGCATTGGCTCAATCAAACACATCAACATACATGTTCTCAGCAAATAATTTTCCAATTCTTATGTCCTGCATACCTTGCCTATTGTTTTGCCATCCTTGATTCCCCATCCCCCACCCTCTGCCATGTCCCATCCTCCTCCCACATTGTCCCTGGCATCCACGGTTGCCCTCCATACCTTCCCCCTCATTCAATTGTTCTGCCAATGAACTTAGTCTAAATATATCCAATAGCTAGAACAGCTGACACATACCTATACATGAACCCAAGTCTGACTTTAGGCATAAACCCCAGTGAGTAGAATGAAAGCCACACACCAGCCCTGAGTGCGTGAATGTGCGCGGGACCCATCGCCACCTCCCGTTCGCCCGCCCGGCCAGAGAAAGGTAGGACGGCAACCTTGGCTGGTCTGCGCCGCTGGCCTGCATCGGCGCCGGGGGCGGGACAAACCCAGCACCGGAGAGGCAGCGGGGCCGGGCGGCCCGGGCCGCGGAGGCCCGGCTGCGCAGCAAGCCCTTGGTAACTAAAAAAAATATTTATTCTGACAAATCTTTTGGTACCCTCACTTGTATTTTCACTTGTGCTTTCTATTTTTGCTTTGTTTCTTTCTCCCTATTACCCCCCCACCCCCCATTTAAAAAAATGCTGGAGTATGCATATGCTCACCAGAGAGAGAGAGAGAGAGAGAGAGAGAGAGGAGAAATAAAGTACCTCTGTGAGGCCTGGTCACACCCAATCCCCTTTCCTCTATTTCTCCTTTTGGGATTTGGGCATGCACACACATGTGTTCTGTGTGTTTCTCAAGCCACTGGTCCAGAATCGAGCAGTCATCTACATGGGATCCAGCTGCCTTAGCCACGACAGCACCAGCTGACACTCCTCCCTCCCCCCTTTTTGGAGAGATTTTTTGCTACAGGACGTGTGTGCTTGCTGGAGACAGAGACAGAGACAAAGTGAGAAATCACCCCCTCCCCCCTGGGGGGATGGCCATGTGGCAATCCCTTCTCTTCCATTCTCCTCTAGGGTTTTGACCATGGATGCCTATGCTCCTGGCCTGAGTTTCAAGCTGCCAGTTCAGTACTCGAACTGCAGTTGGCCATGTGAGAGTCTAGTGCCCAAACCACTATGCCACCGGCTAACCTAGCCCTTCCCCAGGATACCAGGAAGAATTAACTGCTACCAATAACAGTTTTGAAGGTGGTGGTGGGCATTTCTCTTTGAAGAGTGAGGGGCTGAGATAAAGGAAGCAGGGGCCAAAACATGGAAGGGTTGAGGATGGAGATTAGTGGTACTCCCTTAGGGTTGAGGATGGAGATTAGTGGTACTCCCTTACCTCCTGGAGTTGTGTGTATGTGTTGTCATTGTTGACTTTGTACTTGGAGATAACATAATCTTACGTAAAAGTGGCTAGAATAGAACACAGAACACTCATATGTTCTTCTCTTTATTTACTTATTGTTAACATTTTGCAGGGTTTGTTTTTATCATTTGTGTGTGGTCATGCACTGTCTCTCCTGGTACATATGTACACATATGTACACATACATAGGTTTTTTTTTTTGAGGGGGGGGAGGTTTTTGCTATAGGGCACGTGTGCTCATCAGAAAGACAGAGAGAGACAGAGAGACAGAAAGCAAGAAATCACCCCCCAGGGGGGATGGCCACACCGCAATCCCTTCTCCTCCATTCTCCTCTTGGGATCTTGTGCCTGCCGTGAGTTCAAGCCACTGGGTCCAGGACTCAAACCGCGGTCAACTACATGGGAGTCCAGCGACATAGCCATTACGCCAACTGCTGGTCCCCACATATACTTCTTCTTATGAGTGATGCAAATGAAGTTTGTATACATCATGGCCCTTTACCTCTGACTTGCCCAGTGTGTATTTCCTAAAAATATGGATATCCTCTTCATCATAATAACCACAATTTAGTGAAGTTTAAAAGCGATACAATACCTTGATGTAATTTCCCTTCTGTATTTCAATTTTTTTTGGTTACCCCCCCAATTTTTTCTGTATCATTTCCTCCCCACTTCAGTAATAGATTCAGTCTAGGATCATGTATTACATTTAGTTGCTATATCTCTTTAGGCTGGGATATTTCTTTAGCTTTTCTTTGTCTTTGAAGATATCATTTTTTTTTTTTTGAAGAATTGAGTTCTTTCTTTTTTTACATTGATGTTCTTCATTTCAGGTTTGTCTGATGTTTTCCCATGGCTAGATTCAGGTTAGGCATTCCAGGCATAACCTTCAGAGGACGACACATCTGGAGGCATCCCAGGTCCATCTGTCTTTCATTGACGATGCTAATTTCGATCACCCACATTTCTGGAGGCCCTTTAAGACCATCCAGGTATTCTGCTCACTGACATCTCCCCCAAGATTTAGCAGCCATTGCTGATTCTGCTTGGACCAATCCTTACCCTGGTGGTTGCAAAATGATGATTTTCCGACTGCAACATTCCCCACATTTGCCAGCTGGCATTTGGCATCCCCTGTGGTTTTGATTTTGTTATAAGAGCAACTTTCCTCACAAAACTCAGGAAAAACTGATTTCCATGATGCACAAATTTGGATTCTATTTCTGTGCATAGGAATAGGATGTTTTATCCTTCTATCTGCCAAACTACAAAAATGAGGCATTGTAGAAAAACTTCTCTCAATCTTGGTTTAAAAATATAGCGTTCTATTTAAGTATTGTGATCAGACAGAATAAGGACTCGACGTGAGCTGGAGGTCTCTAGCTCTTATTAAATAAACAGGTAGGCAAGAAAGAGAATAAGCAAGCCACGGACTGTCTTGGGTGGATGGGACGGTTCCTTAGAGGGCGTTCCTTTGCATCACATTATCCCTTTTGTCAGAAAAGCAGAAAAGTCACATGTATGCGCGTGTGCATGTGTATGCATGTGTGCATGTGTTTCACGCCATGAAGATTACGTGGCTGGGCTCTAGTCACTCTCTCCTTGGCTGTTGGCAGTGGTGTGGAGTAGAGGTCAGTGTCTCCCATGTAGAAGAGCAGAGTGATTAGACAGCGAGACTGTTAATTAGGATGCTAAGACTGCAGCAGGGCACCTTCTCACCGATAAGCTGTGTGGAGGGAGCTAAAATTGTGAAAAGCTGGAGAGAAACCATGTGGAATAGTTGTTGATGCCAAAATAGCAAATACCCTGAATAAAAAGAGCCAAGTATCCATCCCACACAGGACTTTAACTCCAAGAAAAGACACAGGGTGAATTCTGGTTTAAGTGTCGAGCAAGTGCCAAAGCTACACAAGTGAACGATTGGGGGGAAGGTAGTGAGGTACCTGCATTTCTTTAAATCTTGCTCTAAATGCTGTAATCCATTTTTATCTATGATCATTTGAGATGAATTGTTACGCTTTGTTAACTTAATAAAGTATTCTATTTTTAGGGAGAGATCACAGCAGCATGGAAAAGCTTGTTAACGTCCCCTTCTCCTGTGGGAAGCCTTTTGTTCCAATCTCCAGTCACTGATCTGCCCCAGGAGCAGCCAGCACAAATGGTAGTCATGATTATGAGGGAAGGCAGGAGGGAAGAGTCCATATGTGCAAATTCAAAAACCCAAGCCTACCAAAGAAGGTAGCAAGCAAGTTTCTTGGAAGAATGAGAGGAAAGAAAGGTCACCATGAAGTGCCAGAAGCCCACAGAACCAGCACCCCGGCCCTGCATTCCTGGTAGACAGGTGGGCCTCTGAAGTCGGAGAGATCATTTCCAGCACGGACCTCCATTGAAAAGTTGGTGAGGGGCCAGCAGGTGGCATAGTGGCTAAGGTGCTGAACTCCCACAGGACCCACCGAGTGTTGAGTCCCAGATCTGGAAACTTGAAAATCACGCTGGGCGTGTGTGCATGCACGTGCGTGTGTGTGTGTGTGTGTGTGTGTGTGTGTGCCCAAAATCCTGAGGAGAATGAAGGAGAAGGGATTGTGGTGTTGCTATCCCCCTAAGGGGGTGATTTCTTACTTTCTCTCTCACTGTCTTTTTTCTGTCTCTCTCCTCTCTGGTGAGTACACAGACCCTATGGCAACACACACAAAAGGAAAAAGAAAGAAAGAAAGAAAGGAAAGTAGGTGAGGACTTGAATGCATTTGCCTCTTTTCTTTTTTTAAAGAGATATTTTTGTTACAGGGTGTGTGTGCTTGTCAGAAAGACAGAGAGAAAAAAAAAAAAGTGAGAAGTCACCCCCTAGCCTCCTGGCCACACCGCAATCCTTTCTTTTCTATTCTCCTCTTGGGATCTTAGGTACTCATGCACATGCACCCGGCATGAATTTTAAGCCTCTGGGTCCCAGAGTCGAACCACTGTCGACTACATGGGAGTCCAGTAAAGTAATCATTATGACATCGGACGATTCGTACACCGGCCACTTTTTATAGATGCTTTTTATTCATACTGTGGGGCTAATCTCTGACATTTTCCTAACTGCTCCTGCCACTTGTTTTGTCCTTTCTTGTGCCATACATTCTAAACTACTGAGGAACCCCTGTTAAGGTAGTATTTTTCCCTAAGCTCGGAACAATGTAAAGGAATTTCCAGAAGCAATGCCTTAGAAACTGAATTTGCACTGGGAAGGGTGGAGGCAAAAGCCCTTCCTAATTAAAAAGGAAAATGATTGGGAGACAGGGAGTATGAAAATATGAGGTGAAGGTGTTAGTGACAATGGTATTGGTTTGAATCATGGTCTTGCATTTCCATCCTGTGTGACCTGGGGCATATTACCTAAATTCTTCAAACATACATTTTTTTTTTTTAATTTTCATCATAGTTAAATACCTTCAGTTGCTATGGGTATTAAATGTAATAATTTATGTTTAATAATGTAAATAAATCTCTTGGTACAAAGATTGAAATACAATAAACATTAAATAAGTTATTATTGTCATGTCTACATTCTATGCCAGATACTGAAATTCTTGTGCAATCTGCCTTTCTTTGGTCTACTTATCTTGTTTCCTACCTATTGTGGTTTGGACAATGGTTTGTCCCCCACAGTTTCATGTTTTGGAATTTAGTCTTAGTGGACAGTCGTCGTTTCACGTTCCCCAGAAATTCGTGTGTTGGGGTCAGTCGTGTTATAAAGATGGTAAGTGGAAATTTAATTCACTCCTAGTGTTCCAGGATGGAGTCATTGGGTGTGATCATGTTATTAGGATGGGGCCTCTGTGAATGAGTTCTGGTTGGCTTATAAACAAAGGTTTTGAACCAGAATGGCAGAGAGAAAGCAATGTGGATTCAGACCATGCTCCATTCTGCTTGAAGTTCTGCCTTCTGATGTTTTGTGATGTCTTTGGACTTCCTAGCTACCAGACCTGTGAGTCAAAATAAACCTCTGTTCTCTTCAACGCACCCAGTCTCAGGTCCTTCTGTTGGCAATGCGTAATGGACTGAGACACTCCCATTCCTTCATTCCTCCATTCCTGCAATCCAGGCCCATTTTCTTCTCAGCTTTGATCCTACTATGACTTTTGAATAAAAAGTCCCTTTCCACACTATTATCTCATTTCCAGAGGCTCACCTTAAGTTCCAGTTCCTTTATGAAGCTCTTTGTGAATGATTTCTGCTCACACTGGGCTCTTCCTGTCTTCAAATCACTGTTGTAATTTCTGTTTGGGTCATAGACTTTAGTGCTGGATTATGTTGATAAGAACTTGCTGTGATGGTAGAAATATTCTATAGCTGTGTTGCTCAATATAATAGCCACTATCCACATGTGGATAAAGAGGTGAGGTCGTAGTTTCATTTCATTTGAATCATTTAAATTTTAAATTTGAATGGCCACGTTGGCTCAATGTATGAGTCATATACTTTTTTTTTTTTTGGGGGTTTTTTTTTTTTTTTTTGCTATAGGTCACGTGCGCTCACCAGAAAGACAGAGAGAGATAGAAAGTGAGAAATCACCCCTAGGGAGAATGGCCATGCCGCAATCCCTTCTCCTCCATTCTCCCCTTGGAATCTTGGGCACGCACACACATGAGCCCGGCATGAGTTTAAGCCACCGAGTCTGGGACTTGAATCGCGGTCGACTACATGGGAGTCCAGCGACATAGCCATTCCACTAACTGCTGTTCCCTCAGTCATCTACTTTGACCAAAGCTCTTACGAAAGGCAACACGCATTGGTCAGTGGGGCCAGCACCTATCTTCTCTTATCACCGTAGCCCCTTTGCCTGTGGGAAATCAATGGATGCACTTGGGGAAAGGAAATGGAGGGTAGGCCTCATTAGAGGGAGTTGAGTGTGAGCTAGACTGAAGTTGGTGTGAATGAGGCTTAGTCTAAGTGACTCCCTTCTGTGTGTGAGTAATCTTGCAGAATTAGACGTACTGTTTAGTGGGATTTATAGGAGCCCTGCCCTGGTACGTCGGCAGGCCTTGCAGCTCTGCATGTGGGTGAGGCCTCTTTTGGGAATTCCTGAGTCACTGTGACTGATCCATGGATCTGACCCTTGTAGAGAGGGGTTTTTGGAGTCAGTGCTGTGGCATCCCTCCTGGCCTGGATCGGCCGCTGTTTGATCCCTTTTCCTTCTGAGCATTCTTTGTGCATCATTACCCTATAACTCAGCTCTGGCTCCCCAAGCTCAAGTCTAAGAGGTTTTGGACTCTTCAGAGCTGTATTGAACTCCTTGTTCCTTGTTTTGAGTCTGTTTGCCTGTGTTTCCCAGTGGTTCGTGGATGCCTGGAGATCACCTTTGAGAAGGTATGACTGCTATGGACACTCTTTAAAAAGTGAGCATGTCCACACTCATATGCAGCTTTCCATATAATTCTAGCAAGGTCACAGATTCTTTGAAGCCCAGCCTAGGTTTGAGACCCTTGATTAAAAATACTTTCTTTGGGGGAACCAGCAGTTAGCGTAATGGCTATGTTGCTGGACTCCCACGTAGTTGACCGCGATTCACGTCCCAGACCTGGTGGCTTAAAACTCATGCCGGGCATGTGTGCATGCGTGCCCAAGATCCCGAGAGGAGAATGGAGGAGAAGGGATTGCGGCATGACCATCCCCCCTGGGGGGTGATTTCTTGCTTTCTGTCTTTCTGTCTCTCTCTGTCTGTCTGGCGAGCGCACGCACCCTCTAGTGAAAACCTCTCCAAAAAAAAAAAAAAGATATTTTACTTATTAGTGATTTTTTAAGAGCTTACTTTCTTTGGGAGCTGGCAGGTGGTGTGGTAGTTAAAGGTGCTGGACTCCCACATGGCTGACCACGGTTTGAGTCCTGGACCTGGTGGCTTGCTTTCTCACTTTCCTTCTCTCTCTCTCTCTCTCTCTCACACACACATTCTGTCCCTCTCTGGTTAAAATAAAATAAAAAAATAAAGTTAAATAAAATACTTTTAAAAAAAAGTAAAAAAAAAAAATTGCTTTCTTTAGGGCAGAGCATTAAAAATTGCTGGAATCCTACATGGCCAACCATGATTCGAGTCCTGGACCGGGTAGCTTGAAACTCATGCTGGGCACAAGTGCATGTGTGCCCAAGATCCTGGGAGGAGAGTGGAGGAGAAGAGATTGCAGCGTGCAGCACTCTGGGGGGTGAATTTTCACCTTGCCTCTCACTGTCTCTGTCTCTCTTTGGTGAGTGCACGTGACCTATGGAAAAAAAGCCTTTAAAAATAAAATAAAAGAAAGAATGCTTTCTTTAATCTGAATAAAATAAAATAATGCTTTCTTTAATCCTTATGCTAGTTCATTCTCTCTCAGCACCTCCTCAGGTCTAATTCTGTATTCATTGGGTAACATTTTGATGACTGGTTCAGGGCTCTAGTTACCTTAATAATAGAGACAGTCACTCTAAATAGCTAGGAGGAATATTTCAGTACCTATAAATATCTATCCCCATTAGGTCAGTTAATAGATTGGCATTCTGGCATACATATCTGTTATCCCTTGCAAAAGAGTTTTTAGAGCTTGGATACACCTAGATGAAATTATAAAATTCATGAAACAGCAGTACTGAGCTCCAGACTGGGGAGCGAGAGTGTCCCCTACTCCACTTTACCATCTCCAGTTAATTAGAAGTCTGCAGCCCTGGATCTGTCGTGTAGTACCAATTTTATCCTCATTTGAACTTTGAATTTGCACGTCTTTAACTCGGCTAGGCTTTATTCTGATCTGACCTGATCCTTCATCTCATAGACCACAAATTAAGAGCTGGAGGAAATACTGAAACCATTTGCTGGAGGCCCAGGGAAGAAAGTGTCTGGTCCAAAGTCACAGCTGGCTGGTGACTAGAACCTAGATAACTTCTATTTCAGTTCAGCCTCTCAATTTGTCTATGCTCTGTGGGTATTTTGTCCTTGAGCTTTGCATAAGATGACTTAGGAAGTTGAGCCTTTATCACATGTGTAGGG
>NW_006209676.1:1977951-2000899 GCF_000334495.1 Tupaia belangeri chinensis
ATCTTATGCCTTGGATATATTCACAAATTTGATAATAAAGTGAATTTCAGCAAATTTATATCTTACTATGTTTTTCAAAGATTAGAGATGTAGTTCTTCTATAAAAGTTTTGGGTTTTGGATATATATTCAGTTATAATAGAAAACTGTATGTTTAGATGGAAAAGAATTTTCTGGCGAAATATTAAAATTGTGTTTGGAATAAAACAACAAATATCAAAGTGTTTTTGGCTAGAGGAAGATATAGCCTGTCTGTTTCTTTAAATTTAATGGATATTTTTCTCTATCTTCAGGTTAGTATTTCCTTGGAAAAGCTTAAACTTATTTTTTTCTTTGTGAAGGGTTTATCTTGCATGATCACTATGAATTGTTTATTTAACAGCCCAGATTAGCTTGCTGCAATGTTTGCTTAGTATCTTGTGTAAATTCTTTATCATTAAGAGTCAGCTTTCCTGATAGCATTATTAAGATTTGTTATTTCCATAAGTATGACTTTCTCTGTAGTGGGATTTCTGGAAGCAGAATAAAGAAGTAGCTCTCCCAATTTTTTTAGTAGTCAAAGGATACTCTATAATTTCATTTAAAAAACTCTAAAAGGTTATGTGAGCTAACACAAAGTTTGGAATTTTTTAGAAGAAAATCTGACATCAGTTTTGTTTCCTCAGTTACAAGGGGACTTCAAAAATTCATGGAAAGATGAAATTAAATTATGAATTTATTTTGGTGCAAAAATTTGAAGTTGTGAGTTGGCCCGAGCCTAGTGATTAAAGAAGGCTTAAAAATCGGAGGACATAAAAACAGTGAAGGTACTTAATGAGAATAGGACAGTGTGGAATGGGGTAAGTGAAGAGAAGAGGATAGAGAAAGATAGCAAGTGAACAATAGAGAGACAGGACGTTAGTGAGAAACAGATAGGGCTTATTAACTGTTGATGATGACATGTATAGTATTCTCAACTGGATTGGTCTGAGAAGTATTTCATGATGGGCAAAGTATTTTTACAAGCAAAACGAGAAATAGCAATTGACTGTTTTATAAAAATAATTAGAATAATAAAAATAATGATTGGGGAAAACAGAAAAGATATGGAATGTTGAAGTGGGGAGATTAATGTCTCTGTACTGACTGACATGCATGACATTCCCTTTTGAAAAAACAATGTAATACACTGTAAAGTTATATGTAATCCAATGTAATATAAAGAAGATTATGATGATAATAAAAATTAAAAAAAAAAAGAATACATATATACTCTATTTTTCCAAAAAAAAAAAAAAAAAAGGCTTTATCCCACATGGCCAACTGTGGTTCAAATCCTGGCCCCAGATGGGAAAACATCTCAGGGTGTGTGTGTACACCCCAAATCAAGATAGGATGGAAAAATGGAGAGAGATAGTGTGACCATGGCCCATTTGGGGCTGTTCTCTCTCTTTCTGTATTTGTCTCTCTCTAGTGAGTGTATGTGCCCTCTGGCAATTAAATAGATATTTTGAAATCTGCATAGTTTTCTCATGTGCATTTTCTATGAACTTGGGGAAGACTCTAGTACTTGCAGTGATCATTTTGTTCTGGTCAAGACGATCGTGTGACTGTGTTAGCCTAGTCCAAGGCCAGTACATATTGTACTATAGATGATTTCAAGAGTAAGGGAGAGCTTAAACGAGCTGCAGAGACAGCCCTCAAACTTTATATTAATTAATCATTTCAGCCAGCTTTCCTACTAAACTTTTAACTAGAGCCGCTAATAGGGAGCAAACGAATGGGTTTGAATTTCATCTTCTTTTGTTTTCCCTGCTCACTCTCTGGAAAAGGGACTAATGAGCAGTGAAATGGCCAGACGTGAGATGCCAGAGGAGAAGAGAGGACCTGCCTGTGGAGTCCGCTGGCTGTGTAATCGGCGCCTGAATTATCACAAGGTGTCCCACGGTTTTATGATGGTGGCTGAATATCCAGGCTCCAATGTTGAGGGGAGTAAGAAGAAAAGGTGGCATTTCAATTAGCGTGATGTCCATTTTGCTGGTTGAATTGGAGATGTACCCCTCCAAAGAAGGCACTTTAGAGAAAAAATAACAGAAGACAAATGTTGGTTTGCAGAGTGTAATAAACCTGTTAGTGTTTACAGTACAGATGCTGACACTGTTTAACCTAATAGCAAGCTGTTGCCTAAGCATCTTTCGGAGGGTAATTAAAAGGCTCCTAGATGCACTGAAACCAATTATATTAAAATTTTATTTGTTGGGAGTGCTCGAGACTTCAGGTGAAAAAAAATCAGAATTCATGACCCAACTAAAGATGTCTTCCTGCCGTGGGCAATGGGGATGCTGCTAGGAGGAGGTCCCAATTAAAGACCAGGGCTTGGTTACAAAGGCAGAGGCCTTAAATCTGCTTTCCTCTGACCCAACCCAGCACTACTTTAATGAGGGAAAGAAAAAATTCACTACTGCAACATTATTTAGTAAAAATAAGAAGAAAGAACCAGTTTTCCACTGGAGAAAAAAAGACTAAAGAAATGCGTTGACTCATCTAAAGAAGATTCAGTAGTAGCAAGACTAGAAAAATCAGTGCTGAGAGGTCTCAGTGTAGATGCTTTGATCTGGAGAGCTGTGTTCTTCAGGCATAATCAATTGGTCGTGTTTGCATGATTGTGTGTTTTCTGTTCCAAAAAAAAAAAAAGCAAAAAACAAAACCCACATCCAGCTGGGTGTCCCAGCAGAATTCCAGAAGCGATGTGCCAAGAGATTTGTTGCTCATTCTGAGTCTGCTGCTGACAGGCTGTCTGACCTCAGAGAAGTCACTGACCTGCTCTGAGTTTTGGCTTCCTAGGATCTATAAAGAGAAAGGAGCTCTTCCAGTTTAAGAAGGGTTAGAGGATATCCTCATTAAATACTGCTGTGATTACATTGGGTTGTCAGGAGTCATGACACATTTTTGCATAGAAAAACAGAAAACTATGTCATGACTTTCCTGACAACCTAATACTAATACTAATACAACATAATACTAATACATTCCTAATACTTAAGATGGAGAAAATGCCTCCCCTTCTAACCTCTCTTTGGAAAATAGTATCAGATTTTTTATTTTTATTTTTTGGGAGGGGGAGGTTTTCTTTTTTGCTATAGGGCGCTTGTGCTCGCAAGACAGACAGAGAGAGACAGAGGGACAGAAAGTGAGAAATCACCCCCCAGGGGGGATGGCGAAGCCGCAGTCCCTTCTTCTCCATTCTCCTTTCGGGATCTTGGGCACGCACGCACACACGCCCGGCGTTGAGTTTCAAGCCACCGGGTCTGAGACTTGAACCGCCGTCTACTACATGGGAGTCCAGTGACATAGCCATTATGCTAACTGCTGGTCCCAATAGTATCAGATTTTTTAAAAAGTTTTATTTATCTATTTCCTCCATGGATGAGAGAGAGAGAGAGATAGACAGACAGAGACAGAGAGACAGTACCACTAATAAGATCTTGACACTGCAATCCACCCTCAGTCAGATCCAAGTCATGGGCATATACTTCTCTGGTATACTCAGGGAAATCTTTGGATGAGAACCTAGAACCTTTCCGTATGAGTCAGCCTCTCACAGTGCTGTGGTAACACTCTGTCCCATTGTCCAGTTCCTTGGTCCCATTTTCTAGACTCTGTCTTTTGTTATTTTTGATAATAGCCTTCCTGACAGGTGTGAGGTGTTAACTTTGTGCTTTTGATTTGCATTTCCCTGATAACTAACGATGCCGGGCATTTTTTTTTTCATACACTTGGTGACCATTTGTGTCTTTTTTTGAGAAATGTCTATTCAAGCCCTTGTTCCATTTTTTTTTATTGAGTCTTTTTATTTTAATTTTGAATTTTTTTTGCTATTGAGTTGTATAAATTCTGAACAGATTCTGATATATCTTATCAGATATGTGGTTTGCAAATATTTTCTTCCATTCTGTAGGTTGTTTCTTCATGCTGTTGATTATTTCTTTTGCTGTGCAAAAGGGTTTTAGTTTGATGTAGAGCCATTTATTTATTTATTTAGTTGCCTGTATTTTTCATGTCCTAGTCATGAAATCTCTGTAAAGACCAGTGCAATAAAGATTTTCCTCTGTTGTTTTCTAGGAGTTTTAGGGTTTTAGGTCACATGTTTAAGTCTTCTATCAGTATATAGTTTATTTTTGTTTATATAAGATAAGGGTTCAGGGTAATTTTTTTTTGAATTTGGATATATAGTTTTTCTACCACCATTTGCTGAAGAGACTATCCTTTCCCTGGTGTGTTTTCTTGGCACCCTTGTCAAACATCATTTTATCATTTGTGCATGAACTTATATCTGGACTCTCCATCCCATTCATTTGGTCTATGTCTGTCTTTATAACAGTGTCATGTTTTGATTACTGTAGCTTTGTTATATATAAATTATATACATACATATATATTTATTTATTTGTATTTGTATTTTTAAAATTATTTTATTTTATTTTTTAATTTAAATTTATTTATTTACACCCATTCACTATACATCATTACAGCATACAAAATGATATTTTCCATCCAGAATATACTGTATATCAGCGCAATCAAGCACATCAACATATGTGTTGTTGTCAACAAATAGTTTTCCATTTCTTGTATATTTTGCTTTTTTTCCCCCCATCCTTGATTCCCTATCTTTCACCCACCCATGTCCCACCCTCCTCTCACACTGTCTGTGGTATCTATGGTTGCTTTCTATGCCTTCCCCTCCATTTTATTGATTTGCCAATGAACTTAATTAATCTAAATATTTCCAATAGCAAGCGTAACTGATATATACATATCCATGAACACAAGTCTGACTTTAGGCATAAACCTCATTGAGTAGAATGAACATATTATAAAGTAGTTCCTAGCTGGGGCTATATAGCTTCATTTTATTTATAATTATTATTATCTTTCAATTTGCTATAGGGGACATGCACCCACCAGGGAGAGACAGAGATAGAGAGAGTGAAAGTGAGAAAACAAGCTGCTGAGTTTGATACTTGAACTGCAGTTGGCCTTGTGGCACCTCAACTACCATGCTACATGCTTGACCTTTGTAATATATTTTGAACCAGAAAGCCTCCAGCTTTGTTCTTTCTCATGATTGATTAGACCATTAGTGGTATTTTGTGCTTCCATACAAATTTTGGAATTGTTTTTCTATTTATGTAAAAAATACCATGAGGTTTTTGTAGGAGATTGTACTGAATCTGTAGATTGCTTTGACTAATACGGACATTTTAATGATAGTAAGTCTTCCAATCCATAAATATGAATTTTTTGGAGAGGTTTTTGCTATAGGGTGTGTGCGCTCGACAAAAAGACAGAGAGAGACAGAGAGACAGAAAGTGAGAAGTAAACCCCCCGGGGGATGGTCACGCCGCAATCCCCTCTCCTCCATTCTTCTCTAGGGATCTTGGGCACACATATGCATGTGCCCGATGTGAGTTTAAGCCACTGGATCTGTGACTCAAACTGCAGTTGGTTACATGCCAGTCCAGTGACATAGCCATCACACCAACTGTTTTTATTTATGTCTTTTTAATTTTTTTCATCAATCTTTTTACTTTTCAATATGTGAGTTTTTCAAATCCTTAGTTTATTTCTAAGTATTTCATTCTTTTTAATATTATTATAAATGGGATCGTTCCCTCAATTTCCTTTTCAGATAGGTAGTTGTGAGCATATAGAACTACAACTGATTTTTGTATGTTGATTTTGTATCCTGCAAACTTAATGAATTACTTTATTCTAACAGTTTTTAAAATAGAGTCTTTGAAGTTTTGTATATTTAAGAACATGTCTGCAACAGGGATGTTTTTATGTTTTCCTTCCTAATTTGAATAACTTCATTATTTTTTTCTTGTTTAATTGCTGAGTCAAGGACTCCTAGTACTTTGTTGAATAGAAGTAGCAAGAGTGGAGATTCATGGATTGTTTCTGATTTAAGGGAAAAAACTTTCAATTTTCACCATTGAGCATAATGTTAACTGTGGTCTTTTTTATATATAGCCTTTATTACATTGAGGTAGTTTATTCCATTTCTGTTTTTTTTAAAAATAATTTAAAAAATTATATTTAATCACTATATATCTTTACAGTATACAAACTGGTTTTCCCTAGTGAGAATACAGTGCATATTAGTCAGGTCATAAATATTACCATATACATTATCATCAATAGATATTTTTATTTTTATTTCTCTTAAGTGTTTTTCTACCTAACTCCTTCCTTAACTCCCTCCCCAGTTATACATCTCCTTGAATACTGTTTCTAGCATCTTCAATTGCCCTTTCATTTATTTATTTAAAAAATTTAATTATTACTGTATGGCCAGAGTTTTTCTTTCCTTTTTTTTTTGGAGAGGTTTTTGCTATAGGACATGTGCCCTTGCCAGAAAGATAGAGAGAGATAGAGAGAGATAGAGATACAGAAAATGAAAAATCACTCCCCCCCCAAGGAGGTTGGCCATGCTGCAATCCCTTCTTCATTCTTCTCTTGGGATCTTGGGCTCACACGCACATGCGCCTGGCGTAAGTTTAAGCCATTGGGTCTGGGACTTGAACCATGGTCAACTACATGGGAGTCCAGTGACATAACCATTATGCCAACTGCTGGCCCCACTCTTCCATTTATTAAACCTTCTGATTCTTTCAGTATCTGTCATTGAGTGCAAACATTCATATATTAGGTGGGACATACAATGCCTGTCTTTCATAGTCTGGTTTGCTTCACTTAGCATTAAATCATTCTTATTTATGCACTTTATAACAAATGTCAGACTATCATTGTTCTTTATGGCTGAGTAGTATTCCATAGTGTATATGTGCTACATTTTTTCAATCCACTAATCTGTTCTTGGATATTTGAGCTGATTCCAAGTTTAGCAATTGTGAATAATGCTGCAATGAACATGAATGTGCAAGTATTTTTCCAACTGAAGGTTTTCCTCCCCTTTGGGTAGATACCCAGGAGTGGAATTACTGGATTTTATGGTAGTTCTATTTATAGGTTTTTAAGTAACCTCTATAATATTCTCCATAGTGGCTGTACTAATTTACATTCCCACCAACAGTGTAGGGGGATTCTCTTTTCACCAGCATTTATCATTATGTATTTTATTAATCTTAGTCATTCTGACTGGGGTTAACTGGTATCTCATTGTGGTTTTTGAATTGCATTTCCTTTATGAAAAAAGATGTTGAGCATGTTTTCATATGCTTTTTGGTTGTTTATATGTCTTCCTTGGAGCGTTATCTGTTCAGTTCATTTGCCCATCTTTTAATTGGATCAATTCCCCCCCGCCCCCCCGGATAAGATGCTTGAGTTCCCTGTAAATTCTGGTTCTCAATCTCTTATTTAAGGCATAGTTTGCAAATGAGGGGTGTCTCATCACTCTATTTTTTATTTTGCTGTGCAGACAATTTTTAGTCTGATATAGTCCCATTTGTCTATTCTTGGGATTATTATCTGTGCTTTGGGGTTTTATTAGATTTGCTTACTCCAATATCTCTGAGTTTCCTCTATGATTTCTACCAGCAATTTTATAGTTTGAGATTTTACATTTAGATCTTTGATCCATTTTGAGTTGATTTTTGTTAGTGGTGAGAGATGAATCCAGTCTCATTTTCCTGCAGGTGTATATCCATATTTTTCCAGCACTATTTGCTAAACAAATTTTCTTGTCCCCATTGGATTGTCTTGTGCTCTTTGTCAAAAATCAGTTGGCTGCTTGTTTTGGGATTAATTTCTGGGTTCTCTATTCTGTTCCCTTGGGGTATATCTCTATTTTTGTGCCAATACCATGTTGTTTTGATTACCACAGCTTTGTACTATATATTGAGGCCAGAAAGTGAGATGCCTCCTACTTTATTCCCCTTGCACAGCATCACTTTGCCAATACAGGGCCTTTTATGATTCCAGACAAATTTTATGGTTTTTTTCTTTTTTTCTATTTCTGTGGTGGATATCTTTAGTAATTTGATCAAAATTGCATTACATTTGTAAATTAGTTTGGGTAGAATTGATGGTTTTTTTTTTTTTTTTTGGAGAGGTTTTCGCTACAGGGCGTGTGTGCTTGCCAGACAGACAGAGAGAGACATAGAGACAGAAAGCGAGAAATCACCCCCCAGGGGGGATGGTCACGCCGCAATCCCTTTTCCTCCAGTCTCCTCTTGGGATCTTGGGCACACACGCACACGCGCCCGGCGTGAGTTTTAAGTCACCAGGTTCGGGATGCGAACCGCAGTCGACTACGTGGGAGTCCAGCAACATAGCCATTACGCCAACTGCTGGTTCCCGATGTTTTGATTATATTAATTCTTTCAATTCAGGAATATGGGATGATTTCCCACTTTCATGTATTGTTTTCAACTTGCTTTTTAAGTTTTTCAGTTTTCCTTGTTTCATAGTTTGCTTTCATTTCTTTGGTTAGGTTTATCCCTAGTTATTTTATTATAAATTTCTTGGTGGCTCTTTTAAATAAGATTTCTTGCTTCAAATCTACCTCAGTCTGCTCATTGTTGGTAAATGCTATAGATTTTTGTATGTTGATTTTGTATCGTGCCAACTTTACTGTATCCATTTATCACTTCTAGGAGGTTCCCTCCCCCCCGCCCCGTGTGTGTGTGGGTTCTTTGCGGTTTTCTATGTATATAATCATGTCATCTGCCTATAAAGACAATTTCACCTTTTTCCCTATTGAATGTCTTTTATTTTACTCTCTTGTCTGATTGCATTGGCTAAGACTTCCAGTACTATGTTGAAAAATTGTAGAGGAAATGGGCAGCCTTTGTTCTAGTTTATAGTGGAAAAGCTGTCAGCTGTTCCCCATTCAGTATGATGTTAGCTATGGGTTTGTTATATATGACTTTTATTATGTCAAGAAATATTCCTTCTATGCTGAGAGCCTTAATCATGAAGCAATGCTGTATTTTATCAAAAATGTTTTCCACAACAGTTGATGAATCATACGGTTTTTACCTTTCTTCTGTTAATGCAAAGTATTACATTATCAGAGACACTGGTCTATGGTTTTCTTTTTTCATTATGTCCTTATCTGTTTTTGGAATTAAGGTGATGAAAGTTTCATAAAATAAATGTGGAGGGTTCCTTCCTTTTGGATCTTTAGAAATAGTTCAGAAATAGTTGGGATTAGCTCTTTTTCAAAAGTTTTGTAGAATTCAGAAGTGAAGCCATCAGGACCTTGACTCATCTTTGTTGGGAGACTATTTGTTACTGATTCAATCTCATTGCTTGTTTTTGGTCTGTTTAGGCTTTTTATTTCATCCTGTTTCAGTCTTTGTAACTTATATGTGTCCAGAAATTTTTCTATCTCATTTAGGTTTTCTGGTTTATTGGCATATAATGATTCATATTATCCTCCCATTATCTTTTGTATTTCTATTATGGCTGTTGTGATATTATCTGATTCATTGCTGATTTTATTTATCTGATTTCTTTCTCTGTTCTTTTTAATTAGTCTAGCTAACGGTGTGTCAATTTTGTTTATTCTCAAAGAGCCAGCTTTGGGTTTTGCTTTTTTCTGTATAGTTATTTTAGTCTCTATTGCATTTATTTCTCTTTTTTCAAAAGAATTATTTATTTACTTTTATTATTATTATTTAAATTTGCTATAGGGCATGTGCACTCACCAAAGAGAGACAGAGAGGGAGAGAGAGGGAAAGTGAGAAAGCAAGTCACTAGGTCCTGGACTCGAATTACATTTAGCCATGTGGGAGTCCATTGCCTTAACCACCACACCATCTGGTAGTCCCCTATTTTATTTATTTCTGCTCTATTATTTATTATTTCTTTTTCTCCTGATATGTTTGGGGATTTTGTTGTCTGTTTTTCAGTTCTCTGAGATGTATCATTATGTTGTTTGTTTGCCACCTTTCCATATTTTTCTTGTGTGCACTAATTGCTATAATCTCCTCTTAGGATTGCTTCCACCATGTCCCATAGCTTATGAAAACTTGTGTGTTCATTATCATGGATCAATGAATCTTTTGCTTTCAATCTTAATTTCTTCAGTGGTTATAAAGTGATTCAGGAGTAGGTTGTTTAGTTTCCATGAGCTCGTGTATTTTTTTTTTTTTTTTTGAGAGTTTTTTTGCTATAGGGCACGTGCGCTCTCCAAACAGACAAAGACAGAGAGACAGAGAGCCAGAAATCACCCCCCAGGGGGGATGGCCAGGCCGCAATCCCTTCTCCTCCATTCTCCTCTTGGGATCTTGGGCATGTACACACAGCCTGGCATGAGTTTAAACTACCGGGTCCAGGACTCGAACCGCGGTTGACTACATGGGAGTCCAGTGACATAGCCATTACGCTAACTGCTGGTCTCTCGTGTGGTTGATCTTTGACAATATTACATGTGCGGTGAGAAGAAGGTGTATTTTGTTGTTGTTGGGTGAAAAATTGTATAGATATCTGTCAAATTCATTTGATTTATGACTTCATTTAGATCCTGTAATTCCTGGTTTATTTTGTCTAGATGACCTGTCCAGAGGAGACAGTGGGCTATTCATATCTCCAACGATTAGTGTGCTGCAGTCTATCTCTTTAGATCTAGCAGTCTTTATTGCACATATTTGGGTGCACCTGTGTTGAGTGCATAGAATTTATGTATTATATCTTCTTGGTGAATGAATCCTTTTAGTAGTATATAGTGTTCTTTGTCTCTTGTCTTCAAATCTATTTCCTACATTATAACCTTTATCTCCAGAAGTTCTGTTTGATTCTTTTTTAGGATGTCTGTCTCTTTATGGATTCCCTCCTTCAAGTCATGAAATGATTTCTTAATGTCCTGGAATTGGCTATCTGTTTTCTCATTTAGTTTTGTGGCTGTGAGTATTTTGAAATTCTTTTTCTTACATTTCTGTAAATTATTTGTAATATCTACAGTTAGTGAGGAGTTGCTGTGTTCCCTTGGGGGAGAGGTATTTCCTTATTTTCTCATATTTATCGTGCCTCTGCTCTAGTCATCTGGTGATAGTCATGCTTCTTCTCCTTTTGTTTTTGTAGTAAAATCTGTGGTGTCAAGAGGGGGAGGAGAGCTCTAGTTCTCAGGTATTTTCTTGGTAGAAGGTTGTGTCTTCCAATTAGAGGAGGGTGTTCGTAGTCAGCTTCAGGTGTTTGATTCTTCTCTCAATCTCTCAGGACCAGATGCACCTAGGTCTGGGCTGGAGAGACTTAACTACAGGAAGGAGCACAAGTCACGTGCATGCTCTGTGGGTGCACAGGTCTGAGAACAGTAGAATTTAAAAGTTGGCTACCAGCAGATGGCATGGTGGTTATGGCACTGAATTCCCACATGGATGACCATGGTTTGAGTCCCAGACCCGGTGGCTTGAAACTTATGCCAGGTGTGTGTGTGTGCCCAAAATCTAGGGAGGAAATTGGAGGAGAAGGGAATGTGGCATGACCATCTCCCTGGGAGATGATTTTTCACTTTCCCTCTTATTGTCTCTGTCTCTTTCCTTTCTGGTGAATGCATGCATCCTATGGCAAAAACCTAAAAAAAAAAAAAAAATACCGGGTCCAGGACTCGAACCGCGGTTGACTACATGGGAGTCCAGTGACATAGCCATTACGCTAACTGCTGGTCTCTCGTGTGGTTGATCTTTGACAATATTACATGTGCGGTGAGAAGAAGGTGTATTTTGTTGTTGTTGGGTGAAAAATTGTATAGATATCTGTCAAATTCATTTGATTTATGACTTCATTTAGATCCTGTAATTCCTGGTTTATTTTGTCTAGATGACCTGTCCAGAGGAGACAGTGGGCTATTCATATCTCCAACGATTAGTGTGCTGCAGTCTATCTCTTTAGATCTAGCAGTCTTTATTGCACATATTTGGGTGCACCTGTGTTGAGTGCATAGAATTTATGTATTATATCTTCTTGGTGAATGAATCCTTTTAGTAGTATATAGTGTTCTTTGTCTCTTGTCTTCAAATCTATTTCCTACATTATAACCTTTATCTCCAGAAGTTCTGTTTGATTCTTTTTTAGGATGTCTGTCTCTTTATGGATTCCCTCCTTCAAGTCATGAAATGATTTCTTAATGTCCTGGAATTGGCTATCTGTTTTCTCATTTAGTTTTGTGGCTGTGAGTATTTTGAAATTCTTTTTCTTACATTTCTGTAAATTATTTGTAATATCTACAGTTAGTGAGGAGTTGCTGTGTTCCCTTGGGGGAGAGGTATTTCCTTATTTTCTCATATTTATCGTGCCTCTGCTCTAGTCATCTGGTGATAGTCATGCTTCTTCTCCTTTTGTTTTTGTAGTAAAATCTGTGGTGTCAAGAGGGGGAGGAGAGCTCTAGTTCTCAGGTATTTTCTTGGTAGAAGGTTGTGTCTTCCAATTAGAGGAGGGTGTTCGTAGTCAGCTTCAGGTGTTTGATTCTTCTCTCAATCTCTCAGGACCAGATGCACCTAGGTCTGGGCTGGAGAGACTTAACTACAGGAAGGAGCACAAGTCACGTGCATGCTCTGTGGGTGCACAGGTCTGAGAACAGTAGAATTTAAAAGTTGGCTACCAGCAGATGGCATGGTGGTTATGGCACTGAATTCCCACATGGATGACCATGGTTTGAGTCCCAGACCCGGTGGCTTGAACCTTATGCCAGGTGTGTGTGTGTGCCCAAAATCTAGGGAGGAAATTGGAGGAGAAGGGAATGTGGCATGACCATCTCCCTGGGAGATGATTTTTCACTTTCCCTCTTATTGTCTCTGTCTCTTTCCTTTCTGGTGAATGCATGCATCCTATGGCAAAAACCTAAAAAAAAAAAAAAAAATTACATCCAGGAGGTCAGCAAGAGAGTCAGGACTGGAGCCCTGGTCCAGCTATTCTGGAGCAGCTCACTCTTCCTACTTCCCTGATCTTTCTGGGTCCTGTATTTCTGGGCTTCTTGAATCTTAAGAAATTCTTTCCTTCCCCAGATTTGGGAAGTTTCACTCTTTATTATTATTGTTTTTTTAAATGAATTTTCTGGTTCTTTCTTTCTCTCATCTCTTTTTTGCCTTCCATAATGCAAATATTGGTCTCCTTGATGGTACACCATAAATCCCTTAAGTTTTCTTCATTCTTTTATTCTTACTTCTCTGACTGAATTATTTTCAATGACCTGTCTTCAAGTTAATTGATCCTTTTTTCTATTTGATTTAGTCTGCTGCTAAACCCCTCTAGTGACTTTTTCATTCAGCTATTATGTTCTTCAATTCCATGATTTCTGTTTGATACTTCAAGTGTTTTCTATCATTTTGTTGAAATATAAAGAAATACCTCTTTCTTGTCTCTTGACCTTGGTGAGCATCTTTATGACAGTTATTTTGAATTCTGTCAGATAAATCATATAATTCTGTTTTGTTAGGATTGGTTTCTGGAGATTTATCTTGTACCTTTGCTTGAAATATAATTCCCCCTTATTCTTCATTTTCCTCGACTTTCTGTGTCATTGTCTATGCATTAGGCAAAACAGGCACCACTTTCAGTCTTTAATGACTTATCTCATGCAGAAGGCTCCCATAAATAAACCCAGCCAGAGGTTGTAGAGACCTTTATCAACTCTCCCTCTCCAAGGAGAAAAACATAGCTGCATTTTATTTATTTATTTTTGGTCTGCTTGCTCTATGTTGAGCTGGGTTGGGAGGAGCAGAGGGGCTTGGCATCTACAAGTCCAAACTGCTGTCTCTGTTCTCTGCCAACTGGTTAAACTGCTACTTGGACTTGAAAGACATAAGCCAGGTTTTTTGGGGAATCCCCTTGGAAAAGTTGGGGCACTGGATGTGCAAAACAACTCCTTTCCTACCCTGAGAGAAACTGAAAGGTAAGATTATCTTCCTGATCCTATGACACTGCATCAGGGCTAGGGATCCTGGCAAGATGGTCTCCCGAATCTCCTTACCAGCCTCAGTGAGTCTGCTTTTGTGTTTGTCTGGGGTGTAGGACCTGCTCAGTGTCTGGATTACTTACAAAGAAAATTTGTCTTTCTATTGTCACTGAATCGATACATCTATGCAGGAAGGAGAGTCTAGGGCTTCCTACTCCCCATCTTTTTTATTTTTATTTTTTATTCATGATAGAGTGTGCATACGAGAGAGAGAGAGAGAGAGAGAGAGAGAGAGAAAGAGAGACTCCACATGACTCAGTCATGTCACAATTCCCTTCTTCCAGGACTTCAGTCCACCAGGATGTGCAAATGCTCATCATGTTTCCAGGCCAGGGACTCAGACTGCAGCCAGTTGTGGCTTTCAGCTCTGTAGCTCTGTGATGGGCTAATGACCAAGGCATAGAGACTGGACCTCCTCTGCCATCTTGCTGACATCCTGTGACCCATCACTTTATTTACTTATTTACTTTAAATTTTACTGCCAGAGAGTACATGCACTTGCGGATGCATGTGTGTATACTCACACATGAGAAAGAGCGAGAGAGAGAGAGAGAGAGAAAAGCTCTCTCTCACAACCTCAGTGGGTTGTGATTACACCACAGTTCTTTTCCTTCTATTTTTCCATTCTGTCAGGATTTGGGGCATATATACACACACATACCTGGTATGTTTTTCAAGGCACTTAGGCCAGGATTTGAACTGTGGTTGACCACATGGGATCTGGCTCCCTATGCACAGTGATTAATTGCTGTGCTATGGGGCTTGCCTGGCCCATTACTCATAAAGCAAATTTCTATACCTCCTCTCTCTTTTCTAAGAATAGGACTTACACTACCAGGTCCTTGGTCTTGTATGTGAATAGACATTTCACGATTAAATCTTCAGATTCAAGCTGAAGTCTTTGCCTCAGTAGATTCTAAATATGGGATTAAATCTGGCCTAGAAACTTTGATAAGGAAGTCCAAGATGTCCAAAAGCAGAAGGAAGACCCGTCAGGTTAGCTCACGCTCCCACAGGGTGTGATCTCTCATTATGGGGCAGTGGAGAAAAGAATTTGAAATCCAGGTCTGTAGTTCTGATGTCCCACAACACAAAGTTCCTTTTGACCAAGTGAAAAGTGAAGAACTTGCCTTTGTTATGAGCCTCTCCTTTTTCTCTGCCCCCACAACTCTTTAATGCCTGATACTGGAGATGCCATGTGTCCTTAAGCTCTACCTGCCTACTGAGATTCTCCATGGTGCTGCTTGATCTAGCTTGACCTGTGCTTTGAGCATCTCTTCTTTTCTTTCCCATCAAAGCTTATCTGTTCAGAGTGCTATTCCTTCAAGAGCTGATCTCTTTTGAAAAATGATAAACTACCCTAAGCTGCAATATTGAATAATTATAGTGACTTTGACTTACCTCTTAAGCAAGCTGTTCCTGATTGAATATGATCAGAACTAGGGTGACACTCACTTTTTTTTTTTTTTTGAGAGATTTTCACTGTAGGGTGCGTGCGCTCGCCAGACAGACAGAGAGAGACATAGAGACAGAAAGCGAGAAATCACCCCCCAGGGGGGATGGTCACGCCGCAATCCCTTCTCCTCCATTCTCCTCTTGGGATCTTGGGCACGCACGCACACGCGCCCGGCGTGAGTTTCAAGCCACTGGGTCCGGGACACGAACCGCGGTCGACTATGTGGGAGTCCAACGACATAGCCATTATGCTAACTGCCGGTTCCCGGTGACACTCACTTCTTGGGTCATAGGACTACATACGAAGGGCCTTGGTATGAACACAAAAATAACAGCTCACCTGGGAATAAGTGTGACCCCTGCTTGTGGAGACGATATATCCATGTTATTCTTCATATACTTCTTCATCACCCTCCAGGAATACTTACAACCAAAACTTGTGATTACCTGACTATTTAGATCCAGAGCATGCTGCACTTCTGCCTGATACTTTAAGATAATATACCATTGTCTCTCTGCTAGAGTAAAAAAGGCTGACAGGAGATCAAATCTGGATCTTCATTCAGTAAACAACAGAGGAGTTGAAGGTGAATGCAATAGAGTTAAAATGATGACCCATAAAAGCCAGGGAGGAACAGACATAAGCCAGATACAACAGAAAGAAGAAGGCATTGAAAATATTTCACCCGGTTATTTTTAGGGAGATCGTGGTGATGGATAGAGAGAGACTTAAGGAGCAATAAGGCAGGCAAGTGGGGGGAAAGGTACTGACTAGGTTGGCATGAAGTTCTCCTTGGATGAGGTTATGGTTATTGCTAATGATAAGAACAAGGGCAGTGGTCCTTCTCTGTGTGCTTTGGTTGTTCATGCCCACAGCAGTCCTACTGAGCAGATGGGAGAAAGGGTGGCTGGGAGAATGAATGAATACTGCCAGCATCCTCGTATGTCTCTGAGCTTACAAAGACTCATTGGGTGAGTCAGAGTTATTAATATAAATAGTTACACTGGCAACAATATGTCCTGGTGACAGTCCTATTTTAAACACTAACTTTGAAATCTATTTTGAAATGTTATTCTAAATCCTATATACATTCTCCTTTGCATTCCGTTGAGGGTTTGAATCTGTTATTTACAGTGTTTATTACTTTTAAACATATGAGAGTACAGATGATGGCTGTCCTCCTTTTCCTCGAGCTAGTAAACAAACTGGGAGCAGGACCAATATGATCACATGCGCTCTGACATTGACCCTGTCCAGGATCATCAAGGTCAGTCTCGGTGCTTGCATTTTTGTCAGAATTGACTTGTTTTGAGCAGGAGCTGGGTCTCCTGCCTACTAACATTTGTAATCTTTCCTTACTATCTAGCCTGCTGTAAAATTACTAGTACAGTTTCCCCAGGCAATGACTTAGTGATTTTCTACTTTTTTTTTTTTTTTATTGATCAATAAACAGTTTTAAACCAAAAAACCCCACAGTGAGAATAGAAACTTATTTGGTACTTGTAACTACCTGCCTTGGAGAAGAAAGAGGAGTTAGAAGGGTAAGTGCCTCTGGCGCTGGCTGCCTTCTCGATGCCAACACCACTAGATGAAAACAGGAAAACACAGCTATAGGTTACCACGACATTTGTCCCCACTATGCTAAATCACTGCTTTTCCCCCCACGGAACTAACCCATTGTGTCCATGACCCATGGACGTATGCATCACCCTCTGTAAACTCTGAAAGGGTGAGCTTTGGCTGTTGTGTTCACTCTTGTTTTCTTAGTGCTAATGCCAGTGCCTGGTGTTGAGTTAGTACCCAAGAAATATCTGTAGAATAAGTAATTGAATACATAATATGGCTACCAGGCTTGAGACTGAAAGGGTACAATTACTCATATATTTTACTGAGGCTGTTTTCGAGTAATTTTCTTACATAAATCAGATCTCTCCAGTTAGGCTTAAGGAGAGACCCTAGGCTCTATGTGCTTTCTGTTCTCTGTCGCAGCAAATTTAGTTTATGATCATGGAAATACCTCTGGTTAGGAATGACTCTGTCTCCAGTGGTTACAGCTTCCCGTTGTCCTATTTGTTTTCTTTTTGCTTTGTCTTTGGGTAAATAAATTTTGAAAACAAGTTTAGAAAATTAAACAATTATTTTCAGGAAAACCAAATCAATAGCTAGCTAAGGAGAGCAGATAATGTGTGATTTGAATTAAAAATTGTCCTCAGGGTCACATTTTGAAGCCCGGGAGAGGTTTCTTCTCATATTTGCATTATCCCAGGAGCATTTGGAAGCTTTTTTTTTTTTTTTAAAGCAATGTTTTGTCATTTTGGTTTTCTGATAAGAAGTGTTGAGAAATAGTAGACTTGCACTTCCCTTGTTTTCCTTGGTGGCATCAGATGACCAGGATCTATTGTCTGTGTGATGTTTGTGACCCAGATATGGCAAATGTGGTGATGATGAGAGCAGGAAATCAGAAAAAATGGAAGGATAGAAGAGAATATTCTTTTCACAAATCTTTAAATAAACAATGCACTTTTATTCACCAAAAATGGAATTGCAGGGATTGGGACCTGGAAGAGCTTTGGAGCCTCTGTTTCAGTCTGCCCATTTTACAACCCAGGAAACTGAGATCCAGACAGTTCCTGAGTATCTGGAGTCAAATAATGAATCACTGGCAGTCTCCCATTCCACCTGTGGTACTTTCTGCTGCTGTGCTGCCCCCAGCTCTTGTGGGTTGTGACTAAGGATTATGACCCTTTGATTTTCCTCTCTTGTCCACCCACAGGAAATAAACACGTGTTCTAGCTGCTAATGGGAGCACACATAATAATTTTCTCAGTGCCTTTGCTGGTTTATTTTCTTTCAGGTGCCTTCTCCTGGTTTCTTTGGCCACAAGTGGGGATCTTTCTAGGGTATAGAGCAGAGGCCTGGGGATGCAGCCAGGAGTACTCATTTCCATGAGGAACTTGACCCACTGCCTGCATCAGGAAGGTTATCACGCACCCATGGGCTAATCTGTGAAGGATCCAGTCCAGCAGACCTCAGTTTCAGTGAGACAGAAGGCTTACGCTCAGCCAACTGATGCAATTGATAGAAGCTCTGTCCTTTCAAAATGTCCCAGAAAGCCAAAATAACTCATATTTTCCACACGACGTTAGAGCAGATTTATTCCCCTTTAAGAACACATGTGGTGTAAAAAGAGGAAGGCAGAGAGGACCTGAAGTTTTACATATGGCAGCAAGGTAGTTCTAGCCGAGTTGGCTTCTCTGGAGTGCGCCTGCAGGGTATAATTAGAACAGAGTCCCCCATCCCAACAGATCTATACTCGAGTAAATTGTGGCTAAGACAAAATGGGAACCGGGGCTAAATTTACCAATAACAGGGTTTAAAAAAAGGAAAAGAAGACAAATGAAGTTGAAATTTCTCCATGTTTATTTAAATGTCCAGAACAATTCCTAGCTGATTTATGCCATGGCTTCAGTGTATTTTTCATTTTTTATTTATTTTGCAGTTAATTGGATTTCCAGGTTTTGCAGCCAGTCACTCCAATTGATCCCTGAAAAGATGGATTTATTGCTTAGCCAGGCAGAATTCTGACAATCTTCTGAGGACGGGAAATAAAAGAAAACAACCCATACATAGAGCACTGGGGGTCATCATTGGGTCATACGAGCAAGATATGTTACAGCTGGCAGGTTTATGCTCAAACTTCAGCACGAGTAATCTTGCTAAAAGGGCAGCACCAGAACCCAGTAGAATATTTTGTAGGATATTGTCAGTGATCCATGCTTAGGGAGAAATGTAGCCCAGAATAGAAACCCTGAGGCAATGTTGTATCTCAGACAGGTTAGACCAATGAGTGGATAATTGACTAAATTTGAAACAGCTCACACCTTTACTGGCTCAAGTGCAAAGGGAACCTTAGTTTGCCTGGTGAATGACTGTTGGAATGACATAAAGGCTCAGGGGGTAGAACTGATACAGAACTCTTGCCTTCAGCTACGCTTTATAGGAGGTCCTAGAAATTTGTCAGTTGAGAAGCAGCAAAACACTGCCCTCAGCTCTGCAAAAATCTGACGTCCATCCAAAGAATCACCTATCCACCCATCCATCCCTCCATCCCTATAAGAACCTTACTGAGCCCCTGTTATATGCTAAGCACTTTGGAGCTTAGCTGGTCTGATACTAAGCATGAAGCCATGAATAATAAGAAAAAATATAGTTCCTACTCTTGTGCAACTTGCATTCTATTGGACAAATTATTGCAAGTTTGCTGAGCATTAGAAAAGAGAAATTTGGGGGCAACTCCAGGAACATTACAGAGGGATCTATTCTGGTCTATAGGTTGGGAAAAGAGAAAATGCTGTGAACTGATACCTGAGAGACTGAATATACAAACAAATAATGGTTAAGACTATATATGAAATAGAATTCTTACCTACAACCTGCAGCAGCAGTCCAGGAAACCAATTCATTATCTGTAGTAACCAGCATAGGACACCAACCTACTAGCCATAGGTTAGACATACAGGGAGTTGGAACATTTTCTCCTGCAAACAGCCCAGGAAACCAAACAATAATCTATGTAACATTTGGCCTCAAATGGCCACGACTTGATTAGTAACTAACAGATTCCATAAGTTTTGTTCCCACTTTCAATTTAGAATCAATTGGAGAAAGCTAAATATATACCCTTAACTAATCACATAGGAACCCTCTTCTGGTTATCCCACCTACTCCTTCCTCATGTCAAGTCTCCAGTTGAGGCATACCTGAAGTCTTTTCTTTTCCCATTAGAAAGCTTTTCCACTCCTCTGCCTGCTACTGAGTCTCTGCCAAAATACAAGTGATAATGGCTGTTTCCCTAACTATAGCAAACTCTGAATAAACGGCCTTTGCTTACTCTCATTTGGTTCGTCTTTGTTTAGTCCACAGATCTGAAGAATGTGTAGGCCAGACAGTGGTGGGAAAAGGGTCTTCTAGGAGACAGAACAGCACATGCAAAGGCTCTGAGACAAGAAATACACAGCAAGTACACTTTCAAGCTGAAAAGAGTTGAAAAATTTTTTGAAAACACAGTGATTTTAAAAATAAAAACCAGCAGATGGTGTAGTGGTTATGTTGCTGGACTCCCACATGGTTGAATATGGTTTGAGTCCTGGAGGCAGAGGCTCGAAACTCAGACTAGGTGCGTTTGTGTGCATGCCCCAAATCCTGAGAGGTGAATGAATGAGAAGGGACTGTAGTGTGGCTATCCCCCTGGGGAGTGATTTCTCGTTTCCCGACTCTCTGTCCAGTGAGCGCACGTGCCCTACAGCAAAAATCTCTCTCTAAAAAAATTATGTTTGTATGTTTATTATTATTTTAATTGCCAGAAGACATATGCACTTACCACAGAGACAGAGAGTGACAAAGAAGGAGAAGAAGAAAGCATCTCTCAATAGGCTGTGGTCATGCCATAATCTCTTTTCATTAATTTCTCCATCCTGTTGGGAATTGAGGCATGAATAAAATGTAGAGAATGAGGGGTGATGGGCATGAAATGCAGCTAAAGATGAAGGTTGGGGATGGAATGGGTTTGCGGCCATGCAGAGCATCGTGAACTGTATCAGTGACTTGTGCTTTATTCTAACCAGAGCTTCATCTGTGTCTGGTACTTGGCAATTTTCCTCCTAACTAGTACGTTCCATTGGGATTGATCATCAGCTCCTCTCTGGGGCTCCCTGTGTGAACTTCTGTTTTATATCTGACAGCTGCCTACTTTGAGACCACCTTGTTTTCTGGTAGTGCTGTTTTCATGAGGCAGGTGCACAGGCCAAGATACCTTGCTGTGTGAATTCTCCTTGCCAAAATCAGCTCCCTTAGCTTTTGGGCAGTGTGAGGTAAGCCCTGGTTTGCCTTTTATGGGCCTGTGTCCTGCAGGGTCTATGAAAAGGGCAATATAGCAGAGAATGGGAATTAACACCATATCTGTTCTCACCATCTTCTCCGTGACAGAGTATGGCCAACCAGATTAAAGATATTTCCCAGACTCCTTTGTAGCTCAGTGACTTTAGGCTTTTGTCCAAGGGTGAGCTGTGGCATGCAAGAGAAAGGATGTATACAACTTGTACATGCATTTAAAGGAATGGGTATGCCCTCATCTTCTTGCTGACTGGAATGTAGAGATGGTATTGGGGAGCCACTCCGGACCATGTATACCTGAGATGGCAGAAAGATTGCTATGACGGATGGCTGTGCTGACTTCTGGAAATTAGGCCAGAGGGAGTTACACTCTTACCTTGTTCAAGTTACTGTTACTTCAGTCTTTGCAGCCATAGATGGCCTACATCCTAATTTAGCAGTCCTAAAAGTGTGGTTCTGGAACTCTTGGGGGAGAGTCTTTCATAGGGTCCACAAAGTCAAGACTATTTTCCTAATGGCTTTAAAACTTTGTTTGTCTTTATTTATTTATTTATTTATTTATTTATTTATTTATTTATCTTTAGTGGTTCTTGCCTTAGGGTGTGCATGCTTGTGAGAGGGAGAGAGAGAGAGAGAGAGACAGAGATTGAGAGAGAGAGAGAGATTGAGAGAGAGAGGCAAAGACACTGAGAAAGAAAGTGAGAACATACCTCCCCTCCGGGGAGGAGGGGATGACCACGCTGCAATCCCTTCTCTACTCTCCTGGGATCCGGGCACACACACACACACACACACACACACACACACACACACGTCCTGGCACGAGTTTCAAGTCCCTGGGTCTGGGACTTGAACTGTGGTTGGGCACGCGGGAGTCCACTACACCATCTGCTGACTCCTATTGGCCTTTTTTATCCCTGAGTGTTTAGCTGAGTTTTTAATATGATGAACCATATCACAACAGATTATACACAAAAGCAGACACACAAAGCAGTTGTCTTCAATTAAGCCATACATAAAAGAGGCTTGAAAAAGTCATTCCTCTCGGGACCAGCAGTTAGCGTAATGGCTAACTGGACTCCCACGTAGTCAACCGCAGTTCGCGTCTCGGACCCGGTGGCTTAAAACTCATGCTGGGCGCGTGTGTGTGCGTGCCCAAGATCCCGAGAGGAGAATGGAGGAGAAGGGATTGCGGCGTGGCCATGCCCCCTGGGGGGGGATTTCTTGCTTTCTGTCTCTCTCTGTCTGATGAGCACATGCGCCCTATAGCAAAAACCTCTGAAAAAAAAAGAAAAAAGAAAAAAGTCACTCCTCTCAACAACCCACTTTTGAAAATACAGTTACTTTTAAAATAAAAATATTTATGTTTGTATGTTTATTATTTTGTAATTGCCAGAGGGCATATGTGTGCACCACAGAAAGAGAGAGACAGAGAAGGGAAGGGAGAAAGCATCCTCCAATAGGATGCGGTCATGCCACAATCCCTTCTCCTCTATTTCTCCATCCTGTCAGGATTTTGCACACACACATGTGCCCAGCATGCTTTTCAAGCTGCCAGAGCTGGGGTTTGAACTGTGGTTGGCCATATGATCCTGTTTCTTTAACTACTAGTCTATGGGACTGGCCCTATTATTGTTATTTTTAAATGAATTAATGAAGAAATAGTATTTAAAAAGTCTCAATTTTTATTTCAAGTGAGGT
>NW_006209676.1:2000950-2006903 GCF_000334495.1 Tupaia belangeri chinensis
GTGTGTGTGTGTGTGTGTGTGTGTGTGTGTGTGTGTGCTTGAAATCCTGAAAGGAGAAAGAAGTGGTGGAGAAGAGATTGCGGTGTGGCCATTTCCCATTGAGGGTACTTTCTTGCTTTCTCTCTTTCTCTCTCCCTCTCTGTCTCTCTCCAGTGAGCACACATGCCTTCTGGCAAAATTAAAACAAAACAAAACAAGACACTTTGGGGTTGTCGATACATTTTAAGAGCATAAAAAAGTCCTGAGGCCAAAATATTTGAGAGCTGCTATCCTAACTAAGACAGGCAGTTAGACTTTCCCTGCTGATCTGCAGACACCAGGCTGGCTTCAGGGACTGTGCACCTGCTGGTTTCAGCAGTAGCTTGCCTGACCACTCCTTCGTCTTTCTCTTCCCTGTTCCTGATCACCCCCCCAACCCCACCCCCACACCCCGTTTTCCCTGAGTTTCTAGGAATGACATCTGATTATTTACTTAGACTCCTCTGGCTATTTCTTTCCTCTATCCTTCATTGATTCAGTCATTCACTCAGTAATGAAGCTTTTATATGGGGAGTGATTGTGCTTGACGCTGGGGGCGGTCAAAGGTGATCAGATATGGTCTGCGTTGGTTTGGCTCACATTCTAACAATGGCGAGGGGCGGTGACTAGTCAGTGGCAGCCCAGGCACCTGTCAGCACAATAGCTAGTGGACTGTGCTCAGACAGAGCATGGAAACGACACGGAAAAGGGAGATGATCAACTGCTTCTGAGGGGACAGGGAGATAGTAGGTCAGGGAGTTTCTAAGGCAGAGATGACCTTGAGTGAATCTGATACACACACACACACACACAGATATAAAATTTATATATAAATTTTTTGACTGTGTAAGAAGAGAGAAGGATACCTAGAAGAGGAAACAGTAGGGCAAAGGTGCTATGACGTCATGGGGCTGGGTGTTTTGGGAAAACGTCTAAGTGGTTCATTATAGGATGAGAAGTCAAAAAGGGCCCAGGACCCATTATGTCATGAGTCCTTGTTTTTTCATGTTTCTTGTGTCTCTGGATTGATGTCTGGGCAGCTGATGGAGCATACATCTCTTTCCGTTTAATGGAGTAGTTTTTACGGGGAGGTATTTTTCCCTCTGCAGATGCGTCCTTTAATATTAGTTCAACAGTGTGCTTGACTTTGGTTCTGTCTGGATTTGGTAGTGGAGTCTCTACAGTTGAGGTCTATATTCAACAGCATCTGTGAACATCTTTGTGGCTGAATCTGAGTGTATTTGTAGATGCAGTGATGTGTCTTTTTGGGTGTGGGGACCACTGGGGTTTTTTGAATCAGGTCCCTTTAATTCTCGATGGAGGGGAACAGCGTTTGGGCATCTCTGGTCCAGGAGGCATCCCTGGGAGCAGTGGTTGCACTGAGTGGCAGCTGTAGGGATTCTAGTGACTTATGGCTGTGGGTGAAGTATGTGCAGGGTGCAGAGAGGTCCTGTCAGTTGAAAGGGTGAGTTTGCAGCCAGCGTCAGCTGTAGCACCAAGGCTATTGTCCCTCAGGGCCTAGCTCTATGTACTACTGCTCGTGTAGGAGATCCATTGCTCAGGGGATGGTTACCAGTGGTGGTAGGTGGGGCATTCAGGCCGGTGTTTTCAGTTTTTAGTGGGGCTAGCATGATATGCCAGGGTTCTGCCAGCAGAGGGAGTAGAATGGTCTACAGTTATGTTGGCACTGCCTTGTGGGATAATTGCTGGAGATAATCTGACCCTGTGTAGGGCACAGAGAGTTCCCACTGGTGGGGGTAGTTAGGTGAATTTAGCTGCTATGTCTAGGCTATGCCTTAGCTTGACCTGAGTGTGTCATGAAGCGGTGAAGAGCCTGTACTGGTTGAGGAAGAGGGTCAGGGAGGGGGACTCAGAGAGGTGTGATCATCTGTTTTAGAGCTCTGAAGCGCAGTAGCATTGGAGGTGACTCTGGAGGGTGGGCATGGCCGTAGGGTCCCCTGTGACTATTGGTGTCTCAGGAAATCCATGTATGGTCTCCCCTCTTGCAGCAAAGTCACTGACTGATCACTTGCTCTGTGAATGCTCTCAGGCTCTCGGCTCTGGGAGAACCATCTCAGGCCAGGCCAACTGTCTGAGGGTGCCGCTGCTCTGCAAAGACCCCTCACTGAGAGCTGCCACACTGACAGTGCCTGCCTCTCTGCCAGCAGCCAGCCTCTCCCTGAGCGGCCTGCCTTTACAGGCGTGCTCACAGCTCACAGAAGACACTGCTTCCCAGGGTGCCACCACGGGCTACCACAAAAGGGGAGAGGTACTAAATCCAGAGTCCTGTGTCAGGAGGTGAGGGAGTACAGATTATTCGGTCTCTGAGTGGTGATTGTTCAGATCCTCAGTATCTCGGGGGGAGGAGGTTCAAGAATCTAAAGTCACTGAGGGATACACTCTGGTTCCTCAAGACTCAGAGGTGTCCTCTGTACCGTAGTGCACCACCTGTTCCCTGGATTGCAGGTGACTACACTTAGGTACTTAGGCTCAGCCACTGGTGTGGCTCTGCTGCCCTTCGGGTGGGCTTGTTGGGGTGACACGTGTGCCTCAGGGAAGTGTAGCAAGTTCTACTGACCTCTAAAGCAATATCTGTGGCTCTTCTCCCAGAGGGGTGCATGCAGCGAAAGTTTTGGGGTTGGGTCTTTTCTGGGTTAGTGGCTCTAGGTAACCCCCTTGTACTGTGCTCTTCATCTGGCTTACTTTCTAGCTCTCTTGTAGTTGGGAGTGCAGGTATCTGAAGTGAATTGGGAATCTGGGAAAGTTCAGGAGTTTCTTGGTTACCTTTTCCCCACACTGGGCAGCTGCCCTTTGTTCAAAAATCCTCCTGGATCTGTTATCTTGTCTCTCTCTCTATGTCTCCATAAGAATTCACTATGTCTCAGAGGTTTCTGTCTTCTGACTGTATCCCAAAATAGACCCTCCTTGGTCCTCTGCTTGAAGTGCAATTTTTCATTTTGTTTGTTTGTATTTTGGACTATCACTGTTGAGAAGTTGCACTGGATCTCTATCGTGGGGCATCTTTTTTTTCTTTTCTTTTCTTCTTCTTTCCCCCCCCACTCCCCTTTTCTTCTTTTTCCCGTCTCTCTACCAGAGAGTTTTATACCTTTGCATGTTTTCATGGTGGTAATTATCTTTCTCTGCTTCCAGATGTAGGATTTCCTTAAGTATTTCTCTGTTTCTGTTCCTCCTTCTCCTCCTCCTTCTTCTTATTTTTTATGAGAAAGAGAGAGTGAGAAGGACAGGGAGAGAGAGACAGAGACAGAGATAGGTATTTTTTTTTTTTTGGAGAGATTTTCACTGTAGGGCGCGTGCGCTCGCCAGACAGACAGAGAGAGACGTAGAGACAGAAAGCGAGAAATCACCCCCCAGGGGGGATGGTCACGCCGCAATCCATTCTCCTCCATTCTCCTCTCGGGATCTTGGGCACGCACGCACATGCGCCCGGCGTGAGTTTTAAGCCACCGGGTCCGGGACACGAACCGCAGTCGACTACGTGGGAGTCCAGCGACATAGCCATTACGCTAACTGCTGGTTCCCAGAGGTGTGTATTTTTTGACAGGCTTTCCATGTTGGTATCTTTCTGCTCCAGCCTTCCAGTTAGCTAGGATTACAGGTGTGTGTCACTACACCTGGCCTGTCTAGGTTGGTCTGGAAACCAAACTTGGACCTCATGTGTCCCCAGCCTTATGTAGCAGTGCCCTACTGCCAGTGTCACTGTGGGTAGGCCTTTGAGTATTTTTTGAAAAGCCAATCTAGTAGTGGTAATTTCTCTGTTTTTGTTTACCTAGAAGAGAATTTATTTCATCCAATTCTGAAGGATAACATTTACTGATACAATATTCTTGGCTGGATGTATTTTTCTTTTTGTACCTTGAATATATCATATCGTTCTTTTCTGTTCTATAAAGTTTCTGCTGAGGAATCTATTATTAAGCTGATGGGAATTCTTTTATTAATATTGATGCTTTTCTTTCATATTTTTAGTTTTTTCCCCCCTTTTGTTTTTGACTCTTGACAGTATGACTATACTATGCCTTGGAGAGGAACTTTTGGTTTAAATATCCTTGTAGATGCTTATGTTTCCTGAAGCTGGAGGTCCATATTTCTCTGTATACTTGAGGAGTTTCTGGCTATTATTTACTTTTATTTTTAGAAGTCTTTATAAATGCCTTTTTTAAGTTAAAATATTTTGTGACTTTATTCATTTATTCAAACTAATTATTTTATTTATTTATTTAAATTTGACCAGAGAGGGACAGAGAGAGAGCAAGAGAGGAGAGAGAGAGAAAGTGAGAAAGCAAGCTGCCAGGTCCAGGACTCAGCCATGTGGGAGTCCAGCGCCCTTAACCACCAATGCCACCTGCTGGTCTTGTGATTTTATTTTTTAAAATTTATTTTATACATTTGATTACTATATATCACAACAGCTTGTAAAATGAATTTTCCCAGCATAAATACACTGCACACCAACCCAGTTAACAAATTATCATATGCATCGCCAACAGACAATTCTTTATTTCTGTGTCTCTTAAATGTCTTTCCTCTCTTTCTCCTTAATTTCCTTCCTCTCACCTTCCCCCATTTCCCACCCTCCTCCCACACTGTCTCCAGTGTGCACAACTGTACTCCATGCTTCTAAATCCTCCAGTCTTTCTCAGACTATCCTGTACTCTTTTGTGTTTCTTCTCCTTCTGTAACTCCCATAATGCAACTATTTGTTTACTTAAAGGTTTCTCATAGGTTTTCTTTCTTTTTTTTTTAATTTTAAATTTATTTATTTTACCTTCATTCACTGTACATCATTACAGCATACACAATGAGATTTACCATCCAGAATACACTGTTATTGGATCAGTCAAGGATGTTACCATACATGTTATTGTCAACAAATAATTTTCCATTTCTTGTTTCTTATATATTTTGCTTCTTCCTCCCCCTTTCCCCTTGATTCCCTACCTCTCACTCTCTGCTGTTTTCCACTCTCCTCCCACACTGTCTCTGGTATCTACAATTACTTTCCATGCCTTTTTTCCCTAACATTTTATTGATTCACAAAATATCTTAATCTAAATACTTTCAATAGCAAGTGCAGCTGATATATACGTATCTATGAACATATATCTGACTTTAGCATAAAACTCAGTGAGTAGAATGAACATACAATAAAGTAGTACCTAGCTGGGGCCTCATTTTAGAGAGAGATTTTTGCTATAGGGCGTGTGCACTCGCTGGAGAGACGGAGACAGAAAATGAAAAATCACCCCCCAGGGGGTATGGCCACATTGCTATCCTTTCTGCTCTTGGCTTTCTTTATTGTCTTTAATTCATTTTCTCTGCCTTTCCTGACTTAGTTATTTCAAAAGCTCTGTCTTCAAGTTCAGAGATTCTTTCTTTTGCTTGATCTAGCCTGTAGTAGCTGATCTTGATGGCCTTTTAAAATTTTGTGTATTGAATTCTGCATTGCCATGATTTTTTTTAAACAGTATATCTCTCTTTGTTGAGTTTCTCATTCATACAATGGATTGTTTCTTGATTTTGTTGAGTTGTTTATCTGAATTATTTTATATCTCATTGAATTTGAGTTCATTAATTCAAGTTCCTTTTTAGGCATTTCTTGGGTTTCATTTTTTTTGTAGTCAATCACTGGAGAATTATGTCCTTGTGGAGGAATTATGTTCCTTTGCTTTCTCATGTTTTGTGTGTTTCTATGTTGATATCTGGGCATTTGGTAGAACAGTTACCTCTTCTGGTTTTATGGAGTAGCTTTTGGAGGGAAGGACTTTTTCCTGTAGATGTATTTAGTTGTATTAGTTTGATAACATTTGGTTGATTTTGGTTTTGGTTTGATTCCATAGGGTAGTGTCTCTCCTCTCTCTCTCTCTTCATATATATATATATATATATATATATATATATATATATATATATACAC
>NW_006209676.1:2008496-2015734 GCF_000334495.1 Tupaia belangeri chinensis
ATATATATATATATATATACACACACTCACATACATACATACATATAGCTGGAATCTATGTCAGCAGTGTCTGAGAGTTCCTTTATAGCTGAAACTGCAGGAGCTTGTGCATGCAGCGGTGTGGTTTTATTGGGTGTAGGTACTGCCAGCGTTGGATGCCAGGGTCCTGTGATCCAGCATGGGAGGTATGCAGTATGAAGGGGCCCTGTTTGTTGAGGAGGTGATATTTCTGGAGGCCATGGCTGAAGCAGGTGCCAGGTGTGGAAGTACTGGTGATTTTAGGCTCTGGATGGAGTGTGTGCTGGGTGCGTATGTTTAGTCAATTGAGAGGGTGAGGTAGCAGCCAGTGGCAGAAATAGCATTTGGACTGCTGCCCTCAGGCCCTGTGTAAGGCATGTCCAGTATAGGGGTCCTGCTGATTCAGGTGGCAGAATCAGGAGCACCTGGGCCAGTGTCTTTAGACCCTTGGTGGAGTATACATGGCATGCACAGACACCACCAACAGAGTATAGGGTTAAATGTGGCAGTGGCACTGGCAGTGTGTGTAGGGAGGCAGCTGGTATTTTCACTTTCTATGATGGGTGCATGGAGTCCCCTCCAGGTGAAGTAGTTGGGTAGCAGCTGCCTCTGGGTGGTGTCCTTGGGCTGGCTGATACACTCTTGGTGTGTGGGGGATGTGCCCAGTGAGGGGGTAGGGGCTGTGAGGTCCTGCAAGGGTGGCAGTGCTTGAAGTGATGACCCTGAGTCCCAAGGGGACTTTATGCGGTATGCAGGGGCTGTGCTGGGTGATAGGGTGGGCCGTCAGTCTGGGTGGGGCTGCTAGTAGTTGCTTTCAAGGTGGGCATGCAAAGGAATGAAAAGGGATTCCAGATTCCTCAGTCTCTGGAGAAAGGGGAATGTTTGGATTTCTTAGATTCTGAAGGGGACGTCCAGAGTCCTTAGTCTCAGTGGCAGATAGGGTTGGTCAAGGGCCTTAGTTTTGGGGATGGAAGGTGTCCATAGTCCTCAGTTTCTGGTAAGGGATTGGAAAGCTTCAGTCTAGGAGATACCTATAACGATTCCCCAGGTTCCAGGGGCGCCTTCCCCACTGTGGTGAACTACTTATTCCCTGAAGTGCAGGGTGGTACATATGCTTAGGTGCTAGGGTCCCTGCTGTAGCACTGGACTGGCTGCTGGCTTGCCTCTGCCACCTTTGGCATGGGTGAAGTGGGGCAAGAGCAAGGCCTCAGGGTGTGGAGGTGCAGGGTCTACTGTCCCCCAGGACAGGGTGCACTCTTCTGATAGCTCTGCTCCCAAAGTGGAACTGTGTCATCAGATCATGGGACTTAAGGAAGAGGGAATATAGTATGTGTTAGTTTTTTGTGGTAGTACCTTTGTGTGGACTCCGGGCAACTCCCTATACTGAGCTCAGGATCTGTGAAGACTATGTAGCTCTCTTGTAGCCAGGACTGAGGCATCTATGGTGGCAATGGGGACACTTGGGGGCATTCCACTTACCCTTCCCTTATAGTGGGAAGCTCCCTTCAGCTCAAGGTTGATTCCGGCTGGGGTGTCATCTCCCAGCTAATTCTCCACCCTGAGTTTCCTGTCTTATTGGCTCCTTATTACTTCCTTGCTGTATTTTAGTGTCTCTCCTTGCTCCTTTAATCAGAGTGGGCTATTTTTCAGTCATTTTGGTACTTCTCCATGGAGGGGTGTCTCTAGTCATCCATCTTCTTTCTGTTCCCGAGACTGCACACTTGACAATACCCCCCACGCTGTCTTCTGGTCAGGAGCAGGGGACTTCGCAAAAGAGGTGGGAAAGGCAGGGACCTCTGCAAGAGGCTGAAGGCCATCCAGCTAAGTTAATTACTGTAATTTCCCCTTCTAACCAAGCAGAATGACTGGAGAATGCATGTATCCAGCAGTATTGGCTGGAAACATATTAGAAAGGCAAATTCTTGGTCCCAGCTCCAGACCTCCAGAATCAGAGACTTTGGAGTCGGGGCTCAAAAAACTGTCTTTAACAAGTCTTCTTGGTGATTGCAATGCATAGTAAGGCTTGAGTCAAGAATGATTGAACTCAAGATTAATCCTGGGTAGTGAAGTAGAGTGTAAAATAGACTGAAGGGAAGACTGGAAGCCAAGAAGAGTCCATGTCTGGGGTTGTCATCACTAGAGTAAGAAAGAATCTAAAATCATGTTCTTAACCTGCTCTGAACAATCTGGAAGCTTTGAAAACACACTGAGACAATGGCCACATTCCGAGCCATCAGAATCTTTGGGAGATAGAACTCTGGCATCATAAGTTTTTCTTTTTCTTTTTTTTTTTTTTAAAAAGATTGCCCCAGGTGATACTAACATGAAGATAGACTTAAAGATTAGTGGCTTTTGGACCAGCCAGATGGTGTGGTAGTTAACGTGGCTGGATACCACATGGCTGACTGAGCGGTTCGAGTCCTGGACCTGGCAACTTGAAAAACATAGTGGGTCTGTGTGCATGTGTGCCCCAAAGCCCCTGAGGAGACGGAGGAGAAGGGCTTGTGGTGTGGTCATCTCCCCTTGGGAGGGTGCTTTCTCACTTTCCCTCTCTCTGTGTCTTTCTCTGGTGAGTGTGTGTTTTGTTTTTCTCAATAGCAAAACCAAACCAAACCAAAACAAAAGCAGTGGTTTTCAAGCCAGCCACAGTGGCACAGCAGTAATGCAATGATCTGTGATGCTGAGGCCACATGGGAAAGGAAGGCCTCAGGGGCACTTCTGGAGGTCTCCTCGCACATGTCTGGCTTGGGTGGAGTGCCTGTGATGCTTGGTGGCTGAGGCTGGGGTGAATCATGGTGTGAAGTGCCTGTTGGGGTGTCTCTTTTTCTCTCTTGGAAGAAATAAATAAACTTAAAAAAATAAAGCCAGTGATTTTCAAACTTGAAGATGCATCAGAATTTCTTGGAGGGCTTGTTAAATAGAAGCTGTTGAGCCTCACTTCCAGAGTTTCTGATTGAATAGTTCTGAGTTCAAACCTGACCATCTGCATTTCTAACAATTGTCGGATGAGGCCAGTGCTGTCCAGGGACCACACGTTGGGAATCATTGCTTTGTATTTTTACCAATCTCTCTAGCAGGTTAAACAGAGTGGAAACTGTGGGAGCCACATCCAGGGCAGGGTCTGGAGGGCCTCCTCCCTGTGCTGTTATTTGGGTAAAGCCCAGCCATGGTCCAGGGTGTGCCAGTATGCCATGATGTTATTTATCTAGGTGAAGAAGAGAAAATTTCTAGTTAATTATCTAGATATTTTCACTTATTGCATATAAATTTATTACTTAGATTTTAGACCTCAAGTCTGCCTTTCCCTAGGGTAGTGGCTGTTTGAGATTTGATTAAGAAAACCTAATTTTCGGGCATTTTTAATTTTTGCCCTTTCAACTATTTTCCTACATGTGAACTTGCAGAATGCAAGTGCTCTGAGGGGAAAGCTCAGGTTTATCATTTGAGATCCACAGTCAGAAATTCAGCTTCAGAGCAATCATAGTTATGGGGCATTCAATAAAATACTCATTGTTCAAACAGCTTCTGAAAATAGTCCAAGGCAATTTAACTTTTATTTTCTCTATAGAGCTTGTCACCATTTATTAATCTTAATTTCCCTCAACATTGCATATCAGATGAGAGACTGATTTTTCTCCTGTTTCCATAGCATTAATATTTAAATGGCAGAACATGACACTCACAAACAGCTGTGGAGGATAAGGGTGATATTTCTAGGAAGAGAAAACTAGACTAATGCCATACCAAGGCTTTTTTACTTAAAACAAAAAAAGCCCAAAACAAAGCCAAGAAAGCATGCAGGTGCTCCTCGTAGTACAAAGTGAAAAAGATGAAGAGACTTTGCCTGTGACTTACGTAAAATGAATGTGATTGTTTTAGACTTTTATTATAAAACTGCAAGAAGCATTTGGGGAGGTGGAGGCTGAACACTGTGCAGGTGGGGATGCTGGCAGAAGCCTTTCTACTTTGAACGCTAATGAAGCTTACAGAAGGCTCCAAGGCACGTTCTCAGCTTGGTTTGTGGCTCCAGGAGGGAATTTAACTTTATTACTTTGGAGATCTATTTGGCATTGGTTATGTGCTAGGCTCTGGGCTACAGGTGGTGAGAACACCAAGATAGATGAGGCACAACCCCAGTCTTCAAGCAGCTGGTGGAGAGGATTAGACAAAAGCCCCAGTCCTGTGGATGTGTGCCAAGGAAAGATGTAAGCAAAGTGAGGGGGCACATCATGGAGGGAGAGTAGGAAGGCATTGAAAGCAGTTTCGAAAGATAAGATTCTTAACAAGTGGAGATCAGAGGGATGGGGAAAGGGAGCAGTATGGATTCACTGTACATTTCCCAAATATTCATTGAGCCTTTACTTCATGTCATGGACTACACAGAGTCCTAATGAATAAACACACAAGGAAGACCTTTTCCTGCTCTTACTGAGAGCAGGCAAGGCCAGCTTTAGGACAGTGAAGGCTTCTGGAGGAAAGCATGTCCAAGCTGAGTCCTAAAGACTGAGTGGGGGTGGAAGGAGGTTGGGAAGGAAAATGCACCACCGAGAGAGGGAACAGCATGATCAAAAGCCTTGGAAAGAGAAAGAATACCAGGCATTTGTGGAACTGCGAGGGGTCCAGGGTATGCTCGGGCAAGGAAAACAGGACATGAAACTGAGACTTCATGGGGACCAGATCAAAAGGGGCCTGTTGACATCTACCCGTGCAACAGAGTTAAGCTTTTAAAGGGTTTTAACTCGGGCACTGTGTGAGAATACTTGAAGTTTAGAGAGGCTGTGTTGGCTGTGCAGGGGAGGGGTTTAGAAGGCAAGCATGGATGCCGGTGATGGCTGAGGAGCTTATAGTAAGACAAGTGAGATGATGGGCTTCATAGAGTGGGTGGAAAGAAAGGGTGGGTTAAAGGGATATTGACGAACTAAAATCAATAGGACTGCCTGGCTGAGTGTGGTAAGAAAGAGAAGGTCAAAAAAGACTCCAATTTTTCTTTTTTTGATTGGGCAACATGCACATATGGCTGACCATGGTTGGAGTCCCAGACCTGGAGGTTTGCTTTCTCATTATGTCTCTGTCTCTCTCACTGGCTAATCAAACTGGAAAATAATAATAATAAATAAAGTTGAATAAAATATTAAAAAAAAAGAAGATGAAGGAGGAATAAGCATGAGGTGAGAGATGAAACTGATGATTTTGGCTATGTCATTTTAGTTGCTTGTGTAACGTCCATGTCAGGAGTTCAGAAGAGACTTGGATGGATACGTGCATAAGGCTAGAGCTCTAGATAGTCATTGAAGCAAACCGTGGAACTATTGATAGAAGAGATGACCTAGGATAAGTACGCGAAATGAGCAGAAATCGTACAAGGACACTCTGTTACTACTTCTCTTTGACAATATATTGGTGGTTCTAGACAGCTTAATAAGGCAAGAAAAGGATATTAGGGGCAAAAGAATCAGAAAAGAGAAAATAAAAGTCATCATTTATTGAGCACGTGATAATTTACATAAAAACACAAATTAATCTACAGACAGCTTATTAGAACTAATGGGCAAGTTCAGTAAGGTGGCTGGGTGTAATACTATTAATATGAAAATTAGTTGCATTTCTCTTTACCAGTTAAAACTTTAAAACAAAATTAAAGAGAAAATGAATCAGCTAAATTATTATAGAATATCAGCTCTTTAGGAGTAATCTAATGAAAGATATGAAAGACTTCTGCAGGGAAAATTATAAAACCTTATTATGAGATATTAAATATTTCAGTTATTATCTGTAGATTTAATATATTTCCAATCAAAATCCCAGGCTTTTTAGAATGGTACTTGATAAAATGGTTACAAAATTTGCATGAAAGAGTGGCGTATCAAAAGTACTCAGGATATTTCTGAAAAGTAAGAGCAGGAAAGGACACCATGGATTGGTAAAGGATAGACAAATAGACCACAGGGATGGAATAAGAAGCACGTACAAAACTTTGGTATGTGGCAGAGGTCAGATTAGAAGGAGGAAAGAATGATCAGTAAATGCAGCAGAAAATAGAAGAGGTTGTCTTTTACCCACATGGGAAAGGTGAAACCAGACCCTAGTCTCACAGTATATCAACTGCAAATGGAGTAAAGGTTTAAAGCCATCTTAAAGTTGAAAAATAAGTTGTGAACTTAGGTAAGACATTTATAATATATAAAACTTTGAGGAATTAACATCAAAATATGTAAAGAACTCCTATAAATTAATAAGAAAACACACATATACCGTATAAATATGGGGGGGGGGAGGGAGCCATGGTGGTTAAGGTGGCTGGATCCATGTGGCTGACAGTATAATTTGAGTCCAGGACCTGGGGGCTTAAGAAATTCACTGGGCACATGTGCATGTGGGCCCAAAAATTACCAAGAAGAGAATGGAGAAGGGATTGTTGTGTGGTCATCACCCCTGGAGTACTATCTTACTTTCTGCCTCTCTCTCTGACTCTCTTGGGTGAGTGCAGTTGCCTTGTAGCAAATTAAAAAATAAATAGGCCTTCCTTCAGAAGAGGATTCCTCATGGCTCAGGGGACAGGAGAGATGAAGATTTTCTACTCATAATTCAACCTCCAGCAAACAAAGTTAGCGTGATTGAACTTCAAGAATTCGAAAGAAACACACCATCCATCAGATGATAAGAAATCACTGCAGGACCACAAGAAATATGGGAAAGCAAGAAAATATCTCTCCTCCAAGGGAAAAGAATAACTCCTCTTCATCCACAAGCAGTTCAATGCAAATCATGGAAATGTCTGATAAAGAATTTAGAGTATTCATAATGGCGAAGCTAACTGAGATGGAAGAGAAGAGAGACAATGAACTGCTAAAGATAAAGGAGAAAGAAGTCAACGAGTTCCAGGAGGTGAGGAAATTCTTGCAAGATCTAAAAGAGGAATTACACGCTTTACAAAAGAGTCAAATGGAACTGATAGAAATGAAGACTATAATACAGGAAGTCAAAATCTCCCTTGAAAGTATTAAAAGCAGACTAGATCATACAGAAAATAGAATCTCAGATGTAGAAGAGAAAATGGCTGGCCTAGAAAAATCCACCACGAAGACTGAGAAAATGGCCCAAAAATTTGAGAATAATATACGAGAAGTACTAGATACCATCAAATGTCCAAACATCCGGATAATTGGCATTCCAGAAGGTGAAGAGACCCATAAGGGCATTGATAATCTATTCCATGAAAT
>NW_006209676.1:2016396-2035142 GCF_000334495.1 Tupaia belangeri chinensis
AAGAATGTAAAGTTACAAAAAAAAAAAGTTTCAGAAAAGAAAAAATCCATTCGATGATTGCAGTAAGATATATAGCCCCAGCTAGGTGCTACTTTATAGGATGCCTAAAGTTAGACTTGTGTTCATGGAAATGTATATATCAGCTATGTTTGCTATGAAAATATTTAGATTAATTAAGATCTTTAGTAATTCAATAGAAAATGGGGGGGGCAGTATAGAAAGTAAACATAGATGCCAGAGACAGTGTGGGAAGAGATTGGGAGATGGCAGAGGGTAAGAGATAGGGAATCAAGGATGGGGGGAAAAAAAGCAAAACATACAGGAAACAAGAAATGGAAAATTATTTGCTGACAATAACATGTTTGTTGATGTGCTTGATTGAGACAATATACAGTGTACTCTGGATGGAAAATCTCATTTTGTATGCTGTAATGACATACAGTGAATGAACATAAACAAATAAATTTAAATAAAAAATATATACATATATATGAAAAATGGGAAAAATACATGAACAGAAAAATTGCCATATGACCAATAAACTTGTAAAGGATGTTCAACATCATTAGTGATCAGGGAAATGCAAATCAGAAATGCAATGGGATATCATTTTACATCTATTGAATGGAGTAAAAATTAAAATGTCTGGCAATGCCAAGTAAGAGTACAATAATTTTAGAAAAGTGTTTGACATTCTCTCCTAAAGTTGAACAGGCAATCAGTTTAGAAAAGGGTCTAGCATTGTCTTCTAAAGTTGAAAAATTCATATTCTCTATACCTAGCAGTTCTGTTCTTAGTTATACCCATAAAAAACTCTTGCACATGTACAACAAAATGCATGTACACAAATGATCATAGCCTTGTTTGTGATAACAGAAATCTGAAAATAACCTAAGTGCTCCAGTCTAGGAGAGTGAGACAATAAATGGCAGCCTAGTCACACAACAGATTACCAGTTTTAAGTTGCCAGAGTGCATGTGTGGTTGCCAGACACACACACACACACACACACACACACACACACACACAGACATAGCACCTTCTAATGGGGTGTGTTATGCTGCAGTCCCTTCTCCTTCCTTTCTCCATCCTGTCAGCAGTTGGACATATACACACATGCTCTTGGTGTGTTTCTCAAGCTGCCACAGCTGGGTTTTGAACTACTTTCAGCCATGACTTCCTTAACCAATGGGCTATGGGGCTGGTCTAAGCACAGATTATTGTAAAATTCTGACTGTAAAACACGATGGAGGAGTCAGAGCAGCATCATTTTCAGGGAGAAAAGTAGTCTTTCAAAAGTTACTTCTGGCACGATGCCACAATAAAGGAAAAAAATGCATTATGTATAAAATATGTGTGTGTATGTATAAATTTAAAAAACCTTTAGCATGTATACACATATTAGTGCTTTTAACATTATTTTACCATCATGCTATATATATAATATATACTAAAATACAATAAAACCATGTACCAAAAAACCCAAGAGAATTCACCTGGATTCCAAAGGGTGCTTATCTTGGGTAGGGAAAAAGGATATAAGAGGGAGTGGGGTAGTGGGAAGTGGGGGAAGGGAGCATAAGTTTAGAAGTATTGACAGATTCCTGTCAAAGTTCTGGCTTTATTTTTTGAATAATACATTAATGAACATTTAATACATTATTAAAAATAAAAACTTAAGCCAATAAATGGCATGGTGGTTAGATGGCTGAATCCCACATGGCTGACTGCTTGGTTCAAGTCCTGGATCTGGCAGCCTGTAAAACTGTGTGTGTGTGTGTGTGTGTGTGTGTGTGTGTGTCCAAAATCCCAAGAGGAGAATGGAGGTAAGGGGATTCCAGTGTGGCCATCCTCCCTGAGAGGTGCTATTTTCTCTGTCTCTCTCTGCTCTCTTTGACAAGTGCACATTCTGGATAGCAAATTAACAAAACAAAACAACTTTATAAAAGTAGTTAAGCCACTGGCCAAGGATGAGGGTGTCATCAGCCAGAGCCTTATAAAGCAAATTCTGTGCATCTGAGGCCTAGTTTGAAAAAAAAAAAAATTCATTTTCTTGAATGAATGAATGAATGAATGAATAGAAAATCATCAGTGGCATTGATGGGAGAGGAGCCTGATGCAGGCAGGGCTTTATTACACTACTGAGCTGTATAACAAAGTGTACTCACTGGGACATCTCTGTAGAGGATTGTAAGTGAACTCCAACTAATTTGGGGAAAAGGAGTTATAAGGATAGGCTATGCCTCACCTAAACCTGTTCCTGAGTCAGTCTTAAAAACTGTATCATTTATATCTCTTTGTAACTTTGAAAGTGCAATTCTCTCATGCGCTCCTTTTTGCCTTACAATTAAAGTGACTTGCCACCTGATTTGCAATTGAGTTATATGATCTACATCATATGGACCAAAGAAGATATATTCAAAACACAGTCTTTCTATTTTAAATGGTTTAAAATAGCTAGAGCATTCAGAGTATTAACAAAACCCTAACTTTCGAATAAGGTACTTAAAGCGTATTTTCAATTTTATACACATCATTTTCTTTCTTGTCTCTGTTAACTAACTAAACTTTAATCCAGCTAGGATACTATTCCGAGAGTTTTATTAGACTCTATTTCTCCTGCATCCCGAATCTCGCAATGCTGCGGTCGGATTGCTTAGTTCGAATGACCCACTATAGCCTACCCATTTTATGTGACCAGCAGGGACCCCAATAATGCTCATGAAAGTGCAGGCTAACTGTGGATGACTTTATGAAAACAGCTCAAATTGTTTTCTTATTATGCAGCAACACCTGCTCTTTACCTGCCCTAAAGACTTGTGTAAAAGAACGAGGGACCAGGAATAAAAACTCTTGTGAAAGAAGCAGCCTTCAACTTCTGTTACGCCATTTCCCCCAATACTTTCTTCGTTTGCCTGTAGAAACTTCACTTCATGTCTGTCATGAACTCTAGTGAGCCCACTCTCCCATGTGGGGTGGAAGTATGTCCCAGAGGTAAGACACATTTTGTGGGTGTCTGGACATATTCAGTAGATCCTAAAGAGAAGGATGCATAGCGTGTATGGCACTGCCAGTGGGTGAGATGGTCTTGGTTGGTTCCTTCATGTTCCATGATAGCTGGGGGACAAGGCTGGTCATGAAGCAAAGGTCAAGAAAGGGGTGATTTATGAGGAAGAAATACAGAGGTACGTGGTGTTTGGAGTCTGGGCAGGAGACTACAGTGATGGCTATGCTGCTCATGTGAGGTCAGAAGATACGATATCCAAACTATCACAAAAGGGGGACCTCCACCTGGGGCTGGTCTGCGAAATGTCTAAATGTCTCCCTGTAAACACTAAAGTCCTTGGCGACTGAAACTTCATTTCCACGGCAGATAAAATGCTCCATTGTAAGCCCCTGGAGGAAAGAGGTGTGTTTCGTGTGTCTTGGTCTTCTTGGTGTCTAGTGTCAGGCATGATACATACTAAATTTTAGAGACTGGACGTGATATATTTGGCCATTGTGATGATTTTATGGCCTAAATACCAAAATCATCTATCTTCCCTACCTCTCCAAGATCTTTCTGAGGAAGCTAAATTTACAATGAAATAGTCACAAAATAGGAATTTAAGGTACTACACAGGCAAGCAACTAATAACTTCAATTTTGGACTCTGATAAAACTGGGTAGGAGAAACACGGCTTAGGTTTGAGGATACACTGGGGCCTCTCACCTCTCCAGCGCCCCCTAACGTGCATTTTAGGACCATAATGCTCAAGCATGCCTGTGGGGAGAGAGAGAGAGAGACAGAGAGAGAGAGAGAGAGAGAGAGAGAGAGAGAGATGCCTCATCACAAGAGGGGCTGTAGGGGCAATTCCCAGCTAGCTCTCAGAGTAGAAGAGGGAGAATAAAAGGTGGCCGCGCCCCCTAACGTGCATTTTAGGACCATAATGCTCAAGCATGCCTGTGGGGAGAGAGAGAGAGAGAGAGAGAGAGAGAGAGAGAGAGAGAGAGAGAGATGCCTCATCACAAGAGGGGCTGTAGGGGCAATTCCCAGCTAGCTCTCAGAGTAGAAGAGGGAGAATAAAAGGTGGCAGATGCCCGTCTAGCACCAGGACCTACCTGGGTCTGAGGCAGAAAAAGAAAGAGGAAAACTGTACCTGGGGGCAAATAGCCTGCCCACTAATAAAAAGTGGCCCCAGTGGATGTCCTTATCCATCAAGACCAGCAATTGCTTCTCCTTCAGGGGTGAGCTAACAGAGGACCAGCTGACTAGAAACAGAGGGTGGAGTTCCCTCCTGGTGGTGAGTACTCGGTTTGTTAGAAGAATGAATGAAGTCAGGCAGTGTTGCTAGGGAGTTGTTACTAGGAGAAATGCCATTTGCATACAAATGTTTCATCATTAGCAACTACAGAGCCTCTAGCAAGGATTGGAAGGGCCAATGTGTTGCTTTTCTGGATGGAGAGGAAAGCCACTGGCCCTCTCTGAAGCCTGATCGAGAAGCTTGGCTTTAGTTATGCTACATTTCAGACCATGTACGCAGGTAGATAAATTCTGGATGTATTATAGAAACAAGAATGAATCTCATATGCAAGTTCAAAATACCAGATTTTCTTTTCTCTTCCCTCATCTAGTCCTTCATTCTCCACAAATGGAAGAAAGAAAATATAAGCCTTAACTCCTATGAAATGCTGTATTGAGTCAGAGTTAGTTGTGATGTTTGGCATTCACATTATAAAAGCTAATAGAAATCAGGAAATGATATGCAAAAGATTGAAAAGTTGAGAAACAGTGTAGAAAGTATGCTATCCAAAGAAGATGGTCCGACAGCTCTAGCTATTTGGAAGAACCTTTATCTCAGCAAAAACACACTTGAGAATAAGTCTGAGAGTTGCATCAAGATAAATTTAGGATTAGGAGAATGATAGAAAGATGATTAAAAAGATCAGGAAATTTATCTGCATATTCCTAGCACAGTGCATGGTGCCCATGAGATGAAATACCATCTGAGTGAAAGACCAGGTCATGGAATTGTCATTCTTGAGGACTTTTCTGACTAGTACACATTGCTTTGCATTTCAGATACTTAGGGATCATAAAAATTGACCAGGTAGTTTCTCACAACACTTCTAGGGTATTAATTCCACAAATCCTCCAAACAGGTTCATTATTTACTCCAAGGGACTTCTGAAGTGTATCTAGAGGCCACAGGTAATCTCATCTTTGCAGCATGGGTCTACATCCATACCTTGGCTTCCTCTAGGAACATTTAGACTTTCATCTCCACTGGAAAATTGCTGTCATTGTTTCCTTTCTATAGCACCATTATTTATTCTAATCACTGAGACTGTGTTACTCAGGTCTCTCCGATACACATCATTGCGAGTTATACATGGGCTGCAAGGAGAGGAGAATGAACCTCTAAGCTGCAGTCAAATTGGTTTCCTAAATGATGCTGCACGTTTTAACGGGAATTTGTGTAGTATTCTAGTGGAAAAAAAAGGTGGGGGGTAGAGGGAAGGGTTCCTTTGGTTTTCAGGCTGTTAACTGTAATTAGCCTGGTTTCTGAGATGTAATTATCTTGCAATCTCAAAGCAAACACCCTGGAGGAAATTGCACTGTTAAAGACAGCATGGCATTAAAAATAAATTATTACCCCGGTGCCTGCTATTGCTGCTTATGCTTTGTGATTTGTCAGGGTTTCCATTAGCGAGTGCTTGTTTAGGGTTGTGGTTGTGCAGCCCTGTTGCCACTGTTTGTACTATAGGGATGGGAGGCTTGGTTTGCTTAAGTTTAATAATTGTGTGAAAACTCACCACTATGGCAGTGAGGGTTGGTGTTACACCATTCATGCTGTCCTCACCCATTCCCATGACCAAAATGTTATTGGGGTAAGAGAAAGAGGACAACGTGGGTCCGCTTTCGGGGTGGACAATAATGAATGCCTAGAGTCACATGTCATAATCCAAAGGCTGGGAAGACCATGGATTTTGGAATCAGAGAGTGATGAGTATGAATACATAATTGTGCAGGCTGTACACTCTCAGGCTTCCCACTGAGGGTACAAGTGGAGGTTGACCTGTACCTTGATCAACTTGTGTGCTCATGGGGCTATATCTACCTGGAGGAAGGGTACATTTTTGTAATATGTCCAGTCCATGGGAGTGTTTTAAAATTTTTATCTGCCTAGAATATTATATGAAGGCGCCATATAAGGCCACTATTTGTGGAAATGTGACCTTGATTGAATCAATTATTTCTGTGAACTCAGCTTTCTCATGTATAAAAAAGAAGAAGGATAATCATAACAATAATAATAATTTATTTGGAGGGCTCGGAATGGCTGAATCAGAAAGGTATGTGCTCAGTTGATCATAGGAGTTTGGATGATAGTAATAATTATGCCCAGGAAAATCATTATCATCAAGTCTTCACTCAGATTCGAGCCTGCACCAAACCTGGAGCCATCCACAGGGACCCAAGAGAGGCATGAGAACTTGGCTGTCTCTCACAGAGCTGAGGGTTGGAGAAACACAGACAGCAACAAGTAACTGACTACACCCTGCTTTTGCGTGGATTCTGTAGGGTCAGAATTCCACAGTCCTTGTAGCAGTTTCATCGCTGTTAATTTAGTGGTAAGACTGGTTTAAATTTTTTTCTTTTTACAAATTAAGAGAAAAGAGGGAGAACCATATAAAATTGAGAGTTAAGGATGTGATAGTACAAATAGGGAGGAGATAGCAATAGTGAGCTAAAAGAGAATGGAAGGGGACTGTGGGTGCTATCAATAATCCAAAGAAAGTGTTGACAAGCTAGAAAAAAATTTTCTTTTCTTTCAATGATCCAAGGTGATTTGTGTTAGAAATAATTTGAATAACTGAAATCTACAGATTTTTATTGCAAAAACCTTATTTAATTCCACATCTCTACTTTTCTCCTGTTAAATTTCATCCACACCTCTGATGTTTCACTAAATGAATTATGAAATGGAAGCCCAATTAAGTCTACCCAGATTTATATCTCACCATCAGGAATATAAAGTTAAATTTGCTCAGAGCTATTAATGTTGGGTTATTAACAAAATATGAAAAAACCCCATGGTTTTATGATCTTTAATACTAAAATAGAATGTGTGCCCAAAGATCATTTCCTAGGTTGCCTTAACTCCGAGAATGACTTTACCAACATTGGCCCAATGAATGATTTATTTGATTCTTAAATAATAATGTGTAGGAGAAAAGTTCACAATTATCCTTTCAAACAATGCCATGTCAGTATTTAACATAGTTTAAAAGAATTCTTTGCTATTCTGCCTAAAACTTCTTCCTTCTTCTTCCCTCCCTTCCTTTCTCTTCAGTAGGTGCTTTAAAAAAGGAAATTCTTTGGGAACCAGCAGTTAGCGTAATGGCTATGTCGCTGGACTCCCACATAGTTGACCGCGGTTTGCGTCCCGGACCCAGTGGCTTAAAACTCATGCCAGGTGCGTGTGCATGCGTGCCCAAGATCCCGAGAGGAGAATGGAGAAGGGATTGCGGTGTGACCATCCCCCGTGGGGGATGATTTCTCGCTTTCTGTCTCTAATGTCTCTCTCTGTCTGTCTGGCGAGTGCACGCACCCTATAGCGAAAATCTCTCAAAAAAAACTCTTTGTAAATTAAAAATATATTTAATACAAAAATTTTGCTTGTCCAAGAATGTGAACCATGGTGCAAATTACAATCCATTCTTCTAAAAAGTTAGAGAGAATAACATAGTGATTTCCACTTACTGTAATTTATTATTACAATAATAATAAATTATCTTGAAAAGCCTTTCAATACAACGAAAGCAAAATAAAACAAAAACTTGGAATGCTGAATAAAATAAGAAGAGATGAACATCATTTTAAATACTTAGCAGAGGGAACATGAAGAGGAAACCAAAAACAAGAGTAGTAACAGGCAGTCACTCCAGGTGACCTGGCAGGTGTTGCCAGTCTTAGTTAAGCAGGTGGCTTTCAGGCCAAAGAAAAGGAATTGAGGCCTTGGGCATTTCTGCAGAAGGATGTTTGAACTGAGATCACCTCCCCCATATAAAGCTTTCAAATTATTATAACATCCTTATCCCAAAGGACTGTATCCTTAATGAAATGGTGTCTGAAGATATCCATCTATTAACAAAAACAAAACAAAATAAAACAAAACCAAATAAGGATACTTGAGTGACTTTGTCTCGGGGGGCAAAGTGTCTCACAGGAATCCATAAGCACTGTCCTAGTACATTAACTTAAATAATCCAGGAAATTCAAGTGATGAAGTTAACATAAAACTGGTCTCAGACTAGTAAAACGATGGAGCACCTCTCTGGAAGGCTATACCTTCAATTCTGATTATACAACATTTGTGTAGCTTAAATCTTACCAAACTCAAGAGTACAATAAAGGGAACCAGCAGTTAGCGTAATGGCTATGTCACTGGACTCCCATGTAGTCGACCGCGGTTCGCGTCCCGGACCTGGTGGCTTCAAACTCACGCTGGGCGCGTGTGCGTGCGTGCCCAAGATCCCGAGAGGAGAATGGAGGAGAAGGGATTGCGGTGTGAACATCCCCCCTGGGGGATGATTTCTCGCTTTCTGTCTCTATGTCTCTCTCTGTCTGGTGAGCGCACGTGCCCTATATCAAAAACCTCTCAAAAAAAAAAAAAAAGAGTACAATAAAAAAATTACAACATACACAAGGAAACAATCCACCACAAGTCAGAGTCAGCAGAAACAACAAAAGAATTAAGTCTCAAAAATTTCAGATAACAAAATTATTAGATACCTTCCTTAACTAAAGTATGTTTAGATATTAGAGACAGAATAGGAGGATTTAAAAACATGATAAAGAGGCATAGCCTACACAATTGTCAACCAGTTTTGGGAAAGAATAAAATAGAACTTCTAGAGGTTAAAACATAAAATAAATGAAAATACAAAACTCAGAAGATAAATTAATGACATAAAAGTGCATGTAAATACGTGGAATCAGTTGTAGACTATTACAGCGTAGCAGAGTAAAAAACAATGGTGACAATTAAGTATGTATTTCCAGATTGCCAGTAGGGTGAATTTTGAATGTGAAAAAGAAAAAGTAAGGATAAATGTTGGATATGGTAAATATGCTTATTTCCTTGATTTGATTATTAAACACGGTATATATGCTTTGAAAACCACTCTGTGCCTCATGAAGATGTATAATGATTTTATGTAAATCACGAATTACAATAAAATTATTAAAAAATAGGTTAAGTAGTAGATTAGGCAAAGAGGAAGAATGAACAAGTGATAAAAAGATAAAAAGTATGAAAATATAAAAGCAAGCTAGAGACATGGAGAACAGTATAAGAAGGCCCGAGATACATAAAATAGGATATTTGTGAGAACATATTAGAAATAATGGGGTGAAAATAATATTAAAAGAGATAATGCCTCAAGACATTTTCAAAAATTTAAAAGATACAAATCTTCAGATGCAAGAAATGCAATAGTTTCCTCAAGCTTTTATTTTCAAGTAAGACAAATTTTATGTTCAGACACATCTTAATGAGACTTGAAAACCTCAAAGAGAAAGAGAAAAGTGTAAAAGCATCTAGAAAGCACATAAAGATGATCAATTAAAGAAGGAAATTAGACTGACAGCAGATTTACTGCAGGGACAATAGAAACCAGAAGAGTGGAATGACATCTTCAATGTGATTAAAGAAAACAATTGTCAGTCTAGAATTTTATACTAAGCTACATTATAATTCTACAGTGAAAGTGAATATCTTTATAAATATCTTCAGGCAAAAAAAGAAAACTTACTGCTAAGACATTTAAAAGAAATACTTTATTTATTTATTTATTTGTTTGTTTGTTTGTTTGTTTGTTATGTTGAAAGCACCAGCCTGGGATTCAAATCATGGTCAGCCATGTGGGAACCCAGTACCTTAACCACCATGCCACCTGCTGACCCAACTGCTAAGACACTTTTGCCAAAGGATTTTCTAAAGCAAATGTGCTCAACCTGAACTGTACATGGGAACCGCACGCAGGGGATTTAAACAAAGCTGATGCCCTTAGAGATTTATATTTAATGTTCTGAAGTACAGACTGGGAGTTGGGATTTAAAAACTACCACTAGGTGACTCTAAGGTGTTCTCAAACTTGAGAACTATTGGTATAAAAAATGCACTTCATGAAAAATGAAATTGAACCCAAGAATAAATGATAGTCATCAAATATGTGGAAAAAGCTAAGTATTGACTGAATGAAAAAAAATAATATCGACTAAGAGAATATAAAGGCATTATAGGATTGGATTACTGGGCCCAAATAATATGTAAGAAGAGAAGGAGTCCATTGGAAGTTCAAGGCATTTAATATCTTTTTATTACTCAGAAGCATGGTAGATATCTGATTAACTTTAAGTAGCCATATAATAGGAATGTAACATGTGACTTCTAAACCTGTAGAAGTATGAATCTGGCAGAACTTTGAAAGGGAATATAGATGTAGGGAGGGCCTGAACAAATTTGGTGACGTGTATCAGGCACACAGTGATAAGAGCTGCACAGAGAAGGAATGATGGAAATAAGGGGTGGGACAGTCACAGAAGATGTTGCAAATTAAGAACTGGTATGACTAGGTGATTAATTCACTAAGGGGTAGTCAGAGGGAACACAACTCCACTTCCAATGCAGCACACCAATGTTTCCCGTCAGAGTGCCAAGGAAAACGAGATGAGAAGTTTGGAAGAAGCCGGACAGACTTTATGGGGAAATGATGAAGGCTTCACACATTTGGAGATAGCATATCAGTGGGAATGCTCAGCAGTGGAGCCAGATCCCAGGAGAGTAATGGTGGTGGAAAACGGAGAGGAATCGGACTATCCATCTGAGAAGATAGACAGACTAGAGGAGAGGGTGGAAGGCTCCATGTAGGCGTCCACATTTATGGAGCATCAGGAGGAGTCACACCAGAGAAGGAAAGAGAGCTCTAACCTTGACGGACATAAAAGGGATAGTTTGCATGGGGGCTGTATTCGGAGCAAATCTTTAAGAGAGAGAAGCTGTCAAAATTCCAAAGACTTAGTCTACATCACTATTTGGCTTTTTATTGATGGATATAAGAAAGAATGCTTAGAATGTCACCACTAATACTAGTCTAAATTTTATTTTAAGTAAAAAAATCCCCTTTGAACTGTTATTAAAACAAACACAAAAAGATTACCACGTGAGAGCTTCTTCACTAGTTGTTTCCTTTATTTAACATCATGTTGCCCAAGCTCATGGTAGACTTGTGGTAGATTAAAAATGACCTGAAATTCTTTGGCACTTCTGTTATCAAAAGCTCAGGTCCATTTTCCTTACCTTTTGGTGTGGGCTGGCTTACGACAGCCTTGATCAATTGAGTAAGGACACGAGACACTGTGCCAGTTCTAGGCCTGGAGTTTAACAGACTGACTGCTTCTGCCTTGGTCTCTTGGGGCCCCGAGTCACCAAACAAGAAATCCACCAATTATCCTGGGGTCATTATGCTGTAAGAAGACAATGCCCTATGGAAAGAACCTGAAAGATAAAACTCTTGTCTTATCTGGGCCAGCAGATGGTGTGGTGGTTAAGGTGGTTGGATATCACATAGCTGACTCTGTGGTTAGAATCCCGGACCCGGCTGCTTGAAAAACACACTGGGTACCTGTACATATATGCCCAAAACCCCAAGAGGAGAATGAAGGAAAAGGGATCACAGTGTGGCTCCCCTCTGGGGAATACTTTCTCACTTTTCCGTCTTATCTGGGCCAGCAGATGGTGTGGCGGTTAAGGTGGTTGGATATCACATAGCTGACTCTGTGGTTAGAATCCCGGACCCGGCTGCTTGAAAAACACACTGGGTACCTGTACATATATGCCCAAAACCCCAAGAGGAGAATGAAGGAAAAGGGATCACAGTGTGGCTCCCCTCTGGGGAATACTTTCTCACTTTTCCTCTCCCTCTCCTTCTCTGTCTCTGTCTGTCTCTGGTGAATACACATACCCTACAGCAAAAACAAAAACCAAACAAAACCCACAAACAAAAAACACAATAAAAGCACAAAAACAAAGTCTCTGTTTAGAAAGAGAGACGAAGAAGCATGGAGATGCCATATGGATTAATGAAGAAACTAACTTGGAAGAAAATGCTCTACCTTCAGCTCCAGTTGCCCCAGCTGCTCCAGCGGCAAATGTGTCAATCATGAATTAATAGCCCAACTGAATTTTTCTAATATTTCTCATCCATAATGCTAAATAATAATAAAATGAGAAGAATTCTTTGGGGTTAATTTGTTACACAGCAATGGAAAATCAGGGACGGGAAGGTTTCTTGGTGGTTAAGGTGTTGGACTCCCACATGGGCGACCGCAGTTTGAGTCTCAGACCTGGTGGCTTGCTTTCTCACTTTCCCTTTTTCTCTCTGTCTGTCTCTTTGTGATAAAATTAAAACTAAATAATAATAGCAATGGAAAATAATGGGTCAGCTGGTGGCATGGTGGACTATCTCATGGCCAACAATGGTTCTAGTCTCGGACCTGGCAGCTGGCTTTCTCGCTTTCCTTTCTCTCCTCCTCTCTCTTTCTCTTTCTTCTGAGTGCATGTGCCCTGTAGCAAATTAAAGGAAATAATAAGTAAAATAAGATAAATATTTAAAAAAAAATCAGAGCACGGCATCTTCTTTCCAAGGCTAATAACTTCAAGGATCTCAGACTCTGCTTCTAGGATCTCCCATCTTCTTTTGACTTCTTTTGTCTTTGCTACTTTTTTTTCATTCTTTTCCCTTTATTCTTCAAACTTTTACCCTCAGTATACAAACACAGCTCAAAACATTTTCCCTCTGGTTTTGCTTTTGTCTTGGCCTACCAAAATATCTTTCATGCTTCTTTTTTTGTCAATGTTATCATTATAAGGAGACTTCAAAAGCTTTATGAAAAATATGTATTGTTAAAAAAAACCATACATAAATTTCAAAATTTTTTGCACTAAAATAAGTAATTCCATTTCCATGAACTTTTTTAAGTCTACATGTATGAAAAGAGTAATCTTCATTTATTCATTCACTCATTCATTCATTTACCACTGACTCTGTCTGTCAGTCTTCCAAGTTTTGGTAATCAATAGACAACCAAGTGACATGACTATCTGATTCTTACAGTATGGTGAGGAGGTAGTAATTTGTAAAATAGTAATGTGAGTGATTATATAATTATAACTCTTACTGTTATATAAGAGCAGACAATGAAAGAATCAGATTTAAAGTATTGGGGTGGACAGAAATCTAACAATCAAGGTGTCGTCAGGGTTAGTTCCTTCCTGAGAGCTCAGAAGGAGAATCTATTCCATGACTCTCTTGGCTTTCGGTGGTTTCTGGCAGGCCTAGTGTTCTTTGGCCTGTATCTGCTCGACTCCAATCTCTGCTTCTACCATCACATGGTTGTCTTCCCGCGGTATGTCTGCATCTTCCTATGGTGTTCTTCCTCTGTGTGTTCTCTGCACCTCTACTTCTATTTTTGTAAGTATACCAGTTATACCAGATTAAGGACTCACGTGACTCTAGTATGAGTTCATATTAGCTAACTACATCTGCGACAACCCTACAATGTCTGTAAATATGGTCACAATCTGTGGTTCTGGAAAGGACATGCATTTGGGGGTGGTAATGGTGGAAACTCTGTTCAACCCACTACACTCTTCATCAGCAGACCTTAATGCCTGTCCTTGAAAACGATGTCCATTTCTTCCCACTTCCGTTGCTACGACCCTACCTGATTGGCCGCAATAGCTTTCATACTGTTTTACTGCTTCTTCCTAGAAACCACATTCCACCTGTGCTGAAAGCCCTTGCATTTGACTAGGGGTAAGAGTTCTTCCTGTGTCTGACCGCCTCATCTCTCTGACTGACCTTGCTTCCCACTACCTTTGCCTCTATGTACTCCACTCCAGCTGCACTTACCTCCTTGCTGTTCCTTGAGCACACCAGCCTTATCCCTGCCTCAGAGCCTTTGTGTGGGATTGATTAGCATCCACCCTCAGATGGTAGGGGCTGTTTTATATAGCTTACTACAGAATACTCTACACTGCCCTTAGGAGTCTCCTTCCCCAGAAATCACCTCTCGGAAAAGCTAGCTCTTCACTCATTAACTAGACACCCATGCATGGAGACACAGCAACAGGTTAGAAATAACTTGGGTTTATACGAGCTTGTCCTCTGCTGGCCCCAGCTGTGTGCAGAGGGAAGCCTAACTCTTCAACCTCATTTCTGAGAGATGAAGACATGAAATCAGATTTTTCTCTCTTCATTGGAGAGAGTAGGCTGGATTCTGATGACAAACACAAATTAATTAGGGTCAAGAGATTTGAGTTCAAACACCAACAAGGTTGCTGTGTAGTCTTTCGAGATGCCCGCTAGCAATAATAATTGGTTAAGTCTTGAAAAATCTATTTCTGTGAGGCCTGTCCCTTCCAGAGCATTTGGTTCTAGACCACAAAGGGGCATTTCTGTGTGGTTCCCTGTGAAACTAGGAACAAGCGCTGTTTTAGGCTGGAAGGCATTTTTACCACCAAGGAGAGTCTTTGACCCTTCACTCAAGACTGTTGGAAAGTTAGCTGACTAAATTGATCTGCCTTTTTTGCCACTTGTAGTTCAAGTTTTATTTACTAAAATCTTATTATATCAGCTTTGTGGAATGAATCAGAATTAGTGAGAAATACATTATAGACTTTTTGTTTATAATATAGACATTTTTAAAGAAATGCAGTTTTTCACTTGCAGATAACAGTGATCCACACTAACTGCTAAGTGCTTTTAAGCTGACATTCGTCTAAGCCTGTTTTAATGAACAGATAACTCATTTATAATTAGCAGTGCCAATTAATTGGCATGCAAACAATTAAAGTGATTAAAGTGCTAAAGTTCTTAAGAACAGTTTTTCCTAAGTAGGTTATAGACAAACCTTCCCTGACCCTGCATCTTGTTTACATGATTAAATTGCTGAGGAAGTCTTTCTTTATGGATAGCACATAAAGAAATTTTACCTCAGCCTTGGTCAGCTAGCCCTGATTTGGAATCTGTGATGGAGAATTTATTATACTCTGATTTGCCAAATTGACAATTTTTTTTTTACCATAAATTATTTATACTTGTAGGCCTCTTGTATATTATTCCCCATCTTTTCCCCTTCCCCCAGAAGGTCTCAGTAAACTTGAAATCGTCATTATCCCACCCAAATCTCTTTCTTTTCTTTTCTTTTCTTTTTTTTTAAAGTATCTTTCTTTCTTTTATTTGTGGGTAAAAGAGACATAGATAGAGATAGAACCCCCATCAGTGACTTCATGCCACAGTTCACCCCAGCTTCAGCTAGCCCCCCATCTTTTCCCCTTCCCCCAGAAGGTCTCAGTAAACTTGAAATCGTCATTATCCCACCCAAATCTCTTTCTTTTCTTTTCTTTTCTTTTTTTTTAAAGTATCTTTCTTTCTTTTATTTGTGGGTAAAAGAGACATAGATAGAGATAGAACCCCCATCAGTGACTTCATGCCACAGTTCACCCCAGCTTCAGCTAGCCCTAGGTCACGCCTTTTATTTGTGGGTGAAAGAGACATAGATAGAGATAGAACCCCCGTCAGTGACTTTATGCCACAGTTCACCCCAGCTTCAGCTAGCCCTAGGTCACGTCCACATGTGTGCACCTGATGTGTTCAGGCAAGTCTCCAGACACAAACATGGAAACTTTTTTTTTAGAGAGAGATTTTTTTTTTTTTTTTTGCTATAGGACATATGTGATCACTGGAGAGACAGAGAGAGACAGAGAGAAGGAAAGTGAGAAATCACACTGCAGGGACATGGCCATGTCACAAGCCCTTCTCCTCAATTTTCCTCTTGGGAGTTTTGGGCACATACGCACACGTGCCAGGTGCACACCAGGTCTGGACCCGACCTGTAGGTTGACTGCTTGGGAGTCCAGTGACATAACCATTGCAGCATCTGCTGGTCCCCAGACATGGAGCCTTTCATTGTGGGCCAGCCTCAGGGACTGTGACATCACTGCTCAGCCCCTGACATTTCTCTTCATATCTATATCATACCCTAGGAAAACATAGAGGGCTGTGGGTTTTGTCTTGTTTTTATTTTTTTTAAAGAATTATTTTTTCTAACTTTATTTATTTATCTATTTATTTTAATTGACCAGAGAGGGATAGAGAGAGAAGGAAAGAGACAGAGGAAGAGAGAAAACAATCCACCAGGTCTGGAACTCGAGCCATGGTCGGCCATGTGGGAGTCCAGCACCCTCAACCACCACACCACCTGCCGACCCCCGCTGTGGGGTTTTATTTTATTTTTCATTGTCAAGTAAGAATTATATATACTTAGAGTGTACAATATGATGTTTTGATATATAAATAAATTATAGAATGACTATATCGAACCACTTAATATATGTTTTAATCTCACATAATTACTATTTGTGTGTGTGTGTGTGTGTGTGTGTGTGTGTGTGTGTGTATTAGGATTACTTAAAACCTGTTCTTGGGCCTGCAAGTAGGGTGGAGGTTAAGGAGCTGGATCCCACATGACCAACTGCATGGCTGGAGTCCTAGACCCATGGCTCGAATATCATGTTGTGCGTACATGTGTGTGTGCCCGAGATCCTGAGAGGAGGATGCAGGGGAAGTGATTACAGCATGGCCATCCCCCTTGGTAGGTTGATTTCTCACTTCCTCTCTCTGTCTCTCTCTCTGGTGCGTTCACACACACTATAGCAAAACTGAAAATAGAAAAAACCCCAAACCTATTCTCTCAGCAGTCTTTGAGTATACTATCAATATGTTGTTATTAACTGTAGTCACTATGATTTATGATAGAGTTCTTGAATTTTTTCCTCCTGTCTAACTGAAATTTTCATTCATTTGACCAACATCCCACCAACCCTCCCACCCCAGTTTCTGTTCCTGTGAGTTTAACTTTTTTTCATAGGCTACTGTGTTCGTCAGAGACAGACAGAGACAGAGAGAGGGAAAGTGAGACATTACCCTCTCAGGGAGGTTGGCCATGGTGCAATCTATTATCCTCAATACTCCTCTTGGGATTTTGGGCAGGTACACACATGCACATAGCATGATTTTCAAGCTGCTGGGTCTGGGGCTTGAACTGCAGTCACCCATGAGAGAGTCCAACATCTTAATCACCATGTCACCCGCTGGCCCGCTATTAGTTTAACTTTTAAGTGAGGTCATGTGTTATTTGTCTTTCTGTGCCTGGTTTATTTCATGTAGCATAATGTCCTCCAGGTTTGTATATGTTGTGGAAAATGTGAGGATTTCACTCCTGGGGGGTGATTTTTCACCTCCCCTCCCCTCATCTCTGTCTCTCTCTGGCACACACATGTGCCCTAGAGCAAAACAAAAACAAAAACAAAAACAACAAAAGAATCGCACCTATTTTAAAGGCTGAGTATTCCACTGCGTACAGGGCATTTTCTTTATCTATTAGTTATGGGGCTTATTTTAAGTGGCTGCAAATTCTTTGACCATTTTCCCATTGAGAATGGGGTCCTTGTCTTCTCCCTTTGAACCAGGATGGGTCTGTGACTTGCTTGTAACCAACAGAATATGCCAGATATGGCCTTGTCTGATTTCTGAAGCTAAGTCGAAAGAGGCATTGCAGTTCTTGCTTGCCTGGGCTGCTACGTGAAAGGTGAATCCTCCCGAAGCTGCCGCACTGTGAGGAAGCCCAGCCCGCGTGCAGAGGCAGGTAAGGAGCTCTGGCTGATCACTTCGCTGAGATCCCAGACAGCATCAGCCCCAGTGCCAACACCAGACCGGAGTGTGAATGGCTACGGATGGCTCCAGACCACAGCCACTGAGTTACCTGCATGAAGCAGACTTACCATCTCTGTTCTGTTCTTTCAGAATTTCTGATCCGCTAAATGTGGGCATCACAAAATGGCCATTGTTTTATGCCACTACATTTGGTTTGGTTTGTTAGGTAGCAATAGTAAACTGAAAGAAAGATCTTTCCTTTTCACTTTAAAGCGTTATCCAATGTCTGTCTCTTAGGTTTTCCCTTTCACACACTTTATTGGTCTCTGTTTTATCCTTAAAATATCTTACTCTACACTGTTTGTGTTTTTTGTTTTTTTTTGTCCTTTTTTTTTTGAAAAGCCAGTTCCCGGACCAATTGGAAGTGTTTGAAATTCGAATTCTCTTTGGCTGGTTATTAACCCTCCGAGTTTCAGCTGCTTTGATGGTTAGAGACTCAAACCTGCATGATAGTATTTTGAGGATTAGAGCTATTGTAGGAAAATGTTTGCCATAGGGCATTTACTAGGAAAATGATCACAAGTATTAGACGTTTTCAGAGACAAACTGAGAAACTCCAAACCTCAGTTTCCCACTTGTCCAAAGCACATTGCTCTAAATGAAGATGCATGGTTTCCGCAGAGGCAACGTGTGTGCACATGTGCACGCCCCCATACACACATATAGTAGATACACATATCTACTCTTTGCTGGATAAATGTATTCTAATACAGCTCACCCATCACTGCGTGAAGGTGCAAAACATAGCAACGACCAAACCAAACCAACAAAACACAGTGCCAAACTCTAATACTGGTTGTATTTGTCTAAGGAAATTTACAAATCATGGTGACCAAATATTAAGCAGAATCCCCTGGGTGGACTGCTATACGACACAACCTCAAACCTGGAGAGAAAGGCCCACCCCTTCCTTCAGCAGG
>NW_006209676.1:2035173-2067246 GCF_000334495.1 Tupaia belangeri chinensis
GAGGTATGTTTTCTTTCTGGAAGGATACATTTGCTACAGGAGAAACCTTTGGCATTTTGATGGGCCAAGGATACTTTCCGGAAAAAAGAACACATTCATTCCTCCACACCATTTTGGCTGCCATTTTAGAGTGTTTCTAGTTGCTGCTATAGAAGCCTATGGGAATTCCAGTGCTTTGCCTCGCGATGCAGGGATAGTGAATTTAGTTCTGACTAAACAGGGAGGTTGTCATTGGCTGCCCGTAAGCGCCACCTTGGAAGGAAAGATGCCAATATTTGGGGCCAGTAGGTGGCGTAGTGGTTAAGGCACTGGACTCCCGCATGATTAGAGTTCTGGATCTGGTGGCTTGAAATTCATGCCAGGCTGTGTATGCATGCCCAAAATCCTGAGAGGAGAATGAAGAAAGATAGCAGCATGACTCTCCCTTCTTGTGGTGATATCTCGCTTTCTGACTCTGTCTCTGGTGAGCACACACACCCTACAAGCAAAAATCTTTCTCTCTCTCTCTCAAAAAAAAAAAAAAGATGCTGGTATCTATAATGTATCAACTGTGAATTATATTCTGTCCTAGGGACTTCACGTGTCTTAGTCAATCCTCTGGAGAGTCCAATAGTGTTTTATCTCTATTGTGAGATTGAGAGAAGTTAAGTGACTTTTCTAAGGTCTCACAGCTAGTGAGTAATGGACCAGGTGTGGGAAAAACTTTTTTTAAAAAAATTATTTATTAATGTGGATACTTAAGGGGTAAGAAATTTAAGAAATGAAAGAGGATTTTTTATTTTTCATTTTTGCTTTAAAACATGTTTTTGATACACCAGTATAAAAACTTGCCCATCAAGAAAGTATCGGTGAGGGACCAGCAGTTAGCATAATGGCTATGTCACTGGACTCCCACGTAGTTGACAGTGATTGGCGTCCCTGACCCGGTGGCTTAAACTCACACAGGGCGCTAGTATGTGCGTGCCCAAGATCCCGAGAGGAGAATGGAGGAGAAGGGATTGCGGCGTGGCCATCCCCCCTAGGGGGTGATTTCTTGCTTTCTGTCTCTCTGTCTCTCTGACTTTCTGGCGAGCACACGCGCCCTGTAGCAAAAACCTCTCCCAGCCTCTTGGCAGGTGTTTTAAAGTTGAGCAAAAGCAATATCGTTTTAATATTTTTTCCTTTCTTAAGATATAATGCTGATTGTGTAAGTTATATGTATTTATTATATAAATTTGGGGTCCAAAATGCCTTTTTTTTTTTCTTTTTGAGTGGTTTTTGCTATAGGGCGTGTGTGCTCGCTGGAGACAGAGAGACAGAAAGCAAGAAATCACCCCCCGGGGGGATGGCCACGCTGCAATCCCTTTTCCTCCATTCTCCTCCTGGGGATCTTGGGCACGCATGCATACGCGCCTGGCGTGAGTTTAAGCCACTGGACTTGGGACTCGAACCGTGGTCGACTACATGGGAGTCCAGCGACATAGCCATTACACTAACTGCTGGTACCCAACATGACATTTTTAACTAGCTTCTGAACAGGCATTGGGAAAATTAGCTTAAATAGAAAATACTTTTCCCACCACTTAGCTAAGATAGTTTAGTCAAGTTGGTGATGCCTGTCCATGAACCATTTGTGCATTATTAATAAAAGTAAAAGAATAAAAAATTACTTTCTGATTGTGCCTGGAGAGCTAGCTGAGACCCACTTCTTCGCACATTCACTGGAGAGATTGCCGGTCCTCGGCTTGCTGTTCTAGTGTCTGTGTCCCCTTTCCTCCTCTTCCCCTTGGCTGAGCGGGTACAGTGCAGGGTGGAGGTAGAGGGCATGCTTTGTTGCTGGGTAGGTTGAGAAGACCGGTAGAAGGCAGGGTTGAAAGCAAGGTTCCCAGAGCGTGAGCTTGAGCTGGTATCCATTGGACCCCTAGACAAGCCACAATCCCAGCACTTATGTAGCTTCTTAGTTTTATAAAGAACATTTTCATTCAATAATAAAATAGACAAGCAAGGCATTTCTATTTCCATCTTACAACTGCTGATATAGAACCTTTTTTCAAGGAAATTGTCTTCTCAGTTCTTGTGATTCTGGTTCCAGGTCTTTTTCTATTACTTTCTAGCAGCCTCCCTTGAAGAACAAGGTTAAAAAATGTGACTCTGGGAAATTGAAGCTACAAGAATGAAAATACAATGGCTTAGAGCAGTAAGTCATAAGTCATTGTGATTGGGAGATGGCTGTTCTTGCTCCTGTTCCGGGAAGCAGCCGTTGCAAACGTAGCCAATGTAGAACAAGTGGTAGGTAATCTGGGAAATTGTAACGTGAGATCACATAATGGCAGTGACTTCTGAATGATAAGGTAACTGATAAGAACTATTGAGAAAGGAAGACAGGAGACTAAGAATTTGAGAGATTTCCTCTAATGCTGCCCCCAAAGAGCGTGATGTGACTTTAGATGACCTGTGCTCGTTCTTCAGACTGAAATATCCATCAAGGGGAGAAAAACAATTCATCAAGCCACCAGAGCTGGAAAGTAATTCTCTGCAAGAACACCCGGCGGCCCCGGCTGGTGCTCTGGTTACCCAGAGAGAACTTGCGACGTGGCCTCCGGAGTGCTGATGGCCCACGCGGATTCTCTTACTGATGACCCTCCTATTGGTAGCTAATATGAAAATATTGGTTTATCGATCACTCTCTGGTGAATTCAACTCCCAGAATTCAATCTCTTATTGCCTAATCTCCTCTGCCAGAACTCATAGAGATCCTGAGCCTGCTCAGATGATGAGCAGATACTGGGCTTTGGGTCTCCAATTTGGTACAAGCGTACAGGGGAGGCCCTCACAAGAGGAAGGCAGACTCTTTCTCTTTGTGTAGTCTTGGGAGCTAAGACTCGTAGAGAGTGTAGTCTTGTTTTGTCCAGGAACCCAGCATGTCCTTCTAGTCACAAAGCTTCAAAGAACAGATTTTCAAAGAACATGGGTGTATGTCTGAGTAAGAATCTTGCAGAATAATTCCTAAAAACAACCTCAATATGATGGTCTCAAACTTAGTACCATCAAATAGAGATGGAATGAGCTCCCTACTGCTAGGTTAGGTGCCTGGGAGGCTCCTTTTGGCCTCGAGTATGAGGCTTCGAAGGAAGATAACACAGAGAGCCTGAAGGGGCAGCACAGCAAGAGGCAGCCAAATGATAGATCTCTGGGGCAACAACTGCTCAGACCCTGGGGCAGATGGAGAGAAGAACTGCACAGAAGGAAGAGAAGGAAAATTCTCTGGAGGCCGGGAAGTTGGTTGGTAAGAATACTAGTGAGATGTAGCTCCTGGGTGCTTCTAGCCGAGATCCTTCCTGGGAGCCACTCACCTAGGCTTGGTGGTGTCCTTCCTGTATCATGGACAACTCCCTGAGATAGGTTGGGTTGGGGGAGTAGGTGACTGTTGAGTGGATTCAGCAGTACTCTGAGATTTCATCAAGAAGTCATAAAGTGAGTGGACCTGAGATTCGGCTTACTGGGACTTGGCAGCTCAGGCAGATGGGGAAGGGATAGAGGTGGAAGTGAACTGCCTGCTGCTGAGGCAGACATTGCAGAGGACCCCACTGGCAGAGCTGGGTTTGCTGAGCACAGGTAGAGTAGGCCAAAGGAGTGTCTTAGCTGATGGCTGTGGTTGGAGGATAGTTGATAACATTCAAGATGGTGTCTGTGTCAGGGTGCCGCATCTTTATCATGATTAAAGGAAGTAATATATAGTGTAGGTTAAGTGTCCCTTTTTGAAATGCTTGGGACTAGAAAGGTTTTTGGATTTCAGATAATTTTAGATTTTGAAACATTTGCATATACATAATGGGATATTTTAGAAGATGAGACCCAAGTCTAAACACAAAACTTAATTATGTTTCATATACATGTTATACATATAGCCTGGAGGCAATTGTATATAATTTTTTTTCCCCAGCATTTTGATTGCAACCTATTATAAGCTTAGGTGTGGAATTTTCCACTTGTGGGATTATGTTGATACTCAAAATGTCCTGAGTTTTAGAACATTTTCTATTTCAGAAACTTGGATTAGATGACTGGCCCTTGGCCTGGTGGTTAAGGGAGCTGGATCCCATATAACTGACCAAGCAGCTCATATCCTGGCCCTGAGGGTTTGAACAACATGGCAGCTGTAGGTATGTGCATGCCCCAAATCCTGACAAGATGGAGAAATTGAGGAGAAATGGTTACATCGTGACTTTGCCCCACTGGGAGTGCATCTCCCACTCTCTCTCCGGTAAGTGCATACACCTTCTGGGGTGGAGAAGGAATTAGATTAAAGACATTCTACTCGTATAGTGTTAATACTATGCCTGATATATGCTTAATAATGATGACAACACCACCATAATCATCACCATCATCAACATCATCATCTTGCATACTTTAAACCCACATCCTTGCGGCATTCAGAAAGCCAAACAGTTAGTTATAGAATTATAGTAAGTTGTGCTACAATTGTCCTCAGTCCAATTTTGGTTCATAGTAGAGGCTGGGTCTTCAGTGGCTTCTCAGAGCTGGAAAAGCAAAGCACCAGAAACTGAGGATGAGGGCCAGCACGGCATTATACATTACGTCATCGGGAAAGTCATGACATGCTTTTCTATGTAAAAATGCACCCTGACTTTCCCGATGCCCTACTATGTGTTAATCAGGATGATGCAGAACAATAGGTAGAGTCGGAGACTATGAGACCCGAGGAGCTCATTCCATATCCCGCATGGAGGAACAGTGGCTCCTCAATTTTAGCATCTAGTCGTCATGTGGGAATGTAACCCAGGGATCCCGACTCTTCTGATTAAATATTGAAGGGAGAGAGAAATCCAGATTTAAAACAATTTTTCCCCCCAGGGTGCACATGCACTGGGCAAGGACAGAGGGAGGGAGAGAAGGAGGAAGACGAAAAGAGAAAATGATGACCCCCACACCCCCGACATGGGGCCTGGTCATGCTACTATCCCTTCTTTTCCATCTTTCCCTTTTTTCAGGATTTGAGCACACACACACACCCCCAGCAAGTTTTTCAAACTGTCAAATCTTGGATTTGAACCACACAGTTAGCCATGTAGGATCCAGCTACTTTAACCACCATTCTATGGGCCGATCTAAAATCCAAACATTTTTTAAATTATTTACTTAATTTTAAATTTATTCATTCATTTATTTTAATTTGACGAGAGAGGGAGATAGAAAGTGAGAAATCAAGCCACCAGATTCAGGCTTTGAACTGTGGTTAGCCCGGTGGGATTGTCCAGTGCCTTAACCACCATGCCACCTGCTGGCCCCCACAATCCAAACTTTAAAGTGAAATGTTACAGTTTTAAAAATATTTTAAGCCAAGCAAAATGTGTATGTCGGCGATGTAGTACCTGTTAGCTGTCAGTCCATGACACTCATCTCTGAAGCGAGAATTCTCTCTAGGCCTTCCTGCCCTGAGGTCAATAGCTAAACCCCAAAGGATGATCTGATTGTCATTTTTAAGTCTTACCTCTCTCGCAGTATTGCAGGTCCCCCAAGCTGTGAAACTGGAACAGAGCTGGGTCAATAGGGTTGTAACTGCAGCCAATTGCTATTGCTTACCTGCTGTTTTAACACTAATTGGATTGGACACAGATTCTTGCCCTCCACCCAACATCACCCCGCCCCAGGTCTGAACTCGCTTTTTAGCAATTGAGGGAGTTAATGTTTCTCTTGTTTACCACCTTGCCTCTGATGCGAGATGGTGCTTAACCTTGTAAAACTTATAGAAAACAGAAGTCAATGTTAAGCAGCAAACCCTGAGCAGTACTAAACATCCATGCAGGACTAGCTGTGTGGCCACTGGTGCAGTTGTAGGTCCCTTGCAAAATTTTGCTCTACTCTTGCTGTCTTGAAAATATTAATGCTTTTGCACAAGGGACTTATGTTTTTATTTGGTACAGAGCCCCCCCAAATTATGTAATCATTCTGCATAAATGTAGTCAGTGCTGGAGCTTGATCATATAAATGGGAAATTTTTTGGAACTTGATTACTTAATGCTTTTGTATGAGTTGAAGCAATGCCCAGGGAAACTGGGGAGGAGGAAGATGTTTTCCTGATCGTTAAAGAACATGAAGATATTCTCCACTGCTTTGTGGTAAATAGAGAAGGTGGGGAAGGGTCTATTTCCAGGGATGAGACTGCCTCCTAGGGCTTTTCTTGCTTGTCTTAGGAGCTAGATCAGCACTGGCTATTAGCAAAGGAGATGGAGGCTGGCGCGTGGAATTGCTTGTGGGGATGGCTATTGTGCTGGGATTAGAGAGATCTGGAGAATAGATGATATGCCATAGGAAGAAGAATCTGGAGACTATTTTTTTTTCCCTGAACATTTTCAGGTCAGCAAAACCGTAGCTTGTATCGCTGAGAAATGGGTGTGTTTCGGGCATCAGAATGATTTCACTGAAGCACTTTAGTTGGCTCTACAAAATCAAAACATGGGATGCTAAGAAGCTACTGCAAGGTCCTTATTGAACCTCTGTGAGAGATTCATCGTGCTGGAACCATAATGAATTTTATTTCTATTGTTCCTTTATCTATTATACATATGGCCTGCTACAGGGTTATCAATTGTGGGACTTAGAGTACAGTACGAGAGTCTCATAGAGCAAGCCTTAAAAATGAGGGCTTTGTCTTCATGCTTTGGCTTGGGCTTTGGCCTTTTAGCAGAGAATTCAGGGACTGTAGCCACAGAACTTGCTTATGGTGAGAGAGGGAACAGAACTCTACTACATGCTTGCCCTAAGTCACAGACGATTTCAGATAAGAATTTGCCCTGCATGGACCTGGATGGTGGTACAACTGGGAAATACTATGTTCAGTGAAACTGACCTGCATGGGAAGGCCTGGGTTCACTTCTGGAGACCTTCCCGAGTATGTGGACATGGGGGTGCCTATGGTCTGGGGCTAGGTGTGGCCAGGGGTAAATCATGGTGTCAGGACTCATTGAGGATGCTGTCTCACTCTTTCTGTCTCTGTCTTTCTCCCTCACGGAAGAATTAAATAAAGAACAATAACAACAACAACCAAAAACCCTGAAGAATTTGCCCTGAGAACTCAGCACACTAAGTAGAAGGGCCAACCAATGACTAGAACAATGGATCATTCTGAGACTCAATCAATAAAAGCATTTCTGGGACCAGTAGTTACCGTAATAGCTATGTCGCTGGACTCCCACATAGTTGACCACAGTTCGAGTCCCGGACCCGTGGCTTAAACTCACACTGGGCGCGTGTGCGTGTGTGCCCAAGATCCCGAGAGGAGAATGGAGAAGGGATTGCGGCGTGGCCATCCCCCCTGGGGGGGGTGATTTCTCGCTTTCTGTCTCTCTGTCTCTGTCTGTCTGGCGAGTGCACGCGTCCTATAGCAAAAACCTCTCCAAAAAATAAATAAATAAATAAATAAAAGCATTTCTCCTGGATAATCAATCAATAATCTTTTCCTCAAACCTAAAACTCAGATCTTCAAGACTAGTGTGACATTAACTGTAGAGATGAATTTGGGGAAGAACTGAACTCTTTACTATAGCAAATTCTCCTCCACAGAAACATAAGATGTTTCTCAGCTGATTCAGTTCTTATTTTTATGTCCTTTAGTGAAAATTTATGGTCCTTTTTATTTAGTCCTGCATATTTCTTATTAACTTCATCTCTAAATATTTCTTTTTTTAATGCTATGTTGAATGTAATTTTTTAAAAATGATTTTTTTTAACTAGTTAACTAATTCTCACTGGTGTATTAGAAAACTGTTTTTATATATTTATTTTGTAACTACTACTGAACTCTTATTAGTTATTATAATTCTATATCTGCTTTGGTAATAAATGATGTAATATGTAATATATGGCATAAATGCTGCAAGTACTTTCTCTAGTGTCAGTGGCAGAAATTACTAATTAATCATGCCTTCTCGTCCCACCAAGGCTGAATGCAGTAAATTCTTCATGATTGGGAAACAATTCTCTATGAGTCTGATGGTTCTGTTCAGACCGAGTGAGGCATTATTGCCCATTGTGCTAAGTTATCTTTTGAGGGTTGTTTGTGTAGGAAACAGTCTTGGAATATAGAAATAATATTGCCCTTATGAGCAAAGGGAAGACCTACTGGAAAGAAAGAAAGATTCAGGACCAGCACATGGCATAGCAGTTATGTTGTTGGACTCCCATGTCGCCGACTGTGGTTCAAGTCCTGGACTTGGTGGCTTCAAACCCATGCCAGGAGTGTGTGCATGTGTGCCTAAGATCCCGAGAGGAGAATGGAAGAGAAGGGATGGTGGCGTAGCCATTCCCCCGGGAGGTGATTTCTCACTTTCATTCTCTCTGTGTGTATGCCCAGAGCACAAAATCTCTCAAAAAGAGAGAGAGAGAGGGAAAGATTCGGGTAGTGAGCCAGTAGGTGGTATGATGGTTAAGGTGCTGGATCCCACATAGCTGACTCTGTAGTTTGAGTTCTGGACCTAGAGTCCTGAAAATCATGCCTAGCACCTGTGCATGCTCAAATTTCCAACAGGAGAATGGAGGAGGGATTGCAGTGGGGCCACCCCCAGGAGGTGATTCCTCACCCCACCCCCTCCAATGAGTGCACATGCCGTTTAGCAAAAACAAAACAAAAGCAACAAAAGAAGAAAAAATGAAAGATTCAAGTTGCTGAAGCTCAAGTTGCTTGAATCTTGAATTAGCACAGTGTCTCTCTGCATATGCTAATACCCTCTGGCCCTCTTCACATCACCTGGTGGGAATTAGGATACAGGGAACTAGTGCAAAATGCTGACACTTTGCCTGCTGCTATTGATGTGAGTATTAAATTGTCCTTCATATTGGATCCAGTGGATCCAGGAGTTCCGTTTCCTACCAGGGATCCATGAAGCCATGTCAAGCTACCTTGTTAGCTCATAAGTAGGGTAACATCTCAGACCCTCTCATTTCTCTAGAGTTTTGGGGATGGAAATGGGATGCTGACAGGAGCATGGTTTTCTAGAAGAGGAAAGATGAGGGTCCCTTGGGCTGACTAATGTTGCCTAAGGAAGGCCCAGGGAATTGGTAGTAAATATGTTCACTAAATTGCATGGTCAATTGGACAATAAATGGCCCTCCACTTTATTGACCATTAGTGAGGAGGAATTGGGGAACTGGCTGTAGGATGAATACTAGGAAATACATTCAATGACAGCAGATTAAATGGTGTGCTGCTGTTAATTCTCCCCTAGGCAGGGGGACTTTCTCAGTCCAGTGGTCAGCCTCACGATGACGCTATTGTAGCAGATATGACTAAGGTTTCTTCTGAATGGGAATAAAGTTCCCTCGTTCCAGGCAATAGTTGCAGAGACACACACCTATAGTGACCATGAAAAGAGAAACATTCCTGATGGCTATGGGCAGAAATCATTAAAACCTGGGCCACTTTGGAGATAAGGGGTAGATATTTTTAGGAAGAATGGCAGTAGCTGAGGGAGGCTCTTCTAGATCAACCTCTCCTGAAATCTGTTATATCAAATTTAGTTCGGCTGTAGGTAAGAATAAAAGGTCTTACAGTTTTTGTTTTGTTGTTTTCAGAGCATTCTGGGTACTGTAAGAAAGCTTGGATCCTCTTGGGATTCTCTGAATAAGACAAATTCTTACAGGAAGTTATAGTTGAGACATTGGTTAATATTTGGGGTCTAATTGTTCTGGATTGAGTTTACAATGCTATTTTTTTTTTTGAGAGGTTTTTGCTATAGGGGGTGTGTGCTCTCCAGAAAGACAGAGAGAGAGAGACAGAGAGACAGAAAGCCAGAAATCACCTCCCAGGGGGGATGGCCACGCCACAATCCCTTCTCCTCCATTCTCCTCTCGGGATCTTGGGCATGCACATACACACGCCCAGCATGAGTTTAAGCCATCCAGGACTTGAACCGTGGTCGACTACATGGGAGTCCAGTGACGTAGCCATTATGCCATCTGCTAATGCTGCACAATGCTAATTATTTTAAAGAATGATTTTATTTAACTTTATTTATTTATTTATTTATTTTAATTTGGCCAGACAGTAAAGAGAGAGGGGAAGTCAGAAAGCAAGCTACCAGGTCTGGGACTTGAACTGTGGTCAGCCACATGGGAGTCCAGTGCCCTTAACTCCCACACTACCTGATAGTCCCTACAATGCTAATTAAAGTGATCCACTGTAGTCTGAGAAACTGAACCAAGAAATGTAGACTTCTTCTTATGACTAATCTCACTACCCGGAAAAGTTGCCCTAGCTTTTTTGTTGAAATTGAACAAGATATTATCGGATGTTATCTTGGTAATGGTACAGGGATCAGCAAACCTTTTCTGTAGAGAGACAGATAGTAAATATTTCAGGCTTTGTGGATCATACTCCTCAACTTTGCCATGGTAGTGCGAAAGCAGCCACAGGTAGGATAGAGTGTTGTTCCAGTAACATTGTCAACACTTTCTTTTTCATATCATTGACATCTGAGAATTAAGATAAGTTCACATTAACATGGCAAGTTCTCCAACATATGCTAGTAGTATCTTCCCCAGGTGTACCGAACTCTCCTGCCATTTGCTGCCAGGGAGTGGACTAGAATTTAGTGAGTATGCCTCTATCTTTAAATAGTCACAGATTTCTCCATGTGTGTGTGTGTGTGTATCATATATCATATATACATATATATATATACACACACACCAATATTCACAGATTTCTCCATGTGTGTGTATGTGTGTATCATATATCATATATACATGTATATATACACACACACACATTTTCATGTATATATTTCCACATATGTATGATCTCTCTCTCTCTCTTTCTCTCTCTCCCCCTAAAAATTCCTATCTTAAGGCCTGAACCCCCGGTGTGACTCTGTTTGGACATAGGGCCTTTCCTGAGGCAACCAAGGTTATAGTTACAAGAGTGGACTGTAATCCAGCATGACTGGTGTCCTTATAGAAGAGGGGGAGACATGAGGTGAGCATATGTTGAGAAAAGATTTCTTGAAGATACAGTAAAATGGAGGCTACTTGCAAACCAAGGAGAGAAGACTTAGGAGTAATTAAAGTGTCAACACCTTGATTTTGGACTTCCAGCCTCCAAGCCTATGAGGAATATATGTCTGCTGTTCAATCCACGGATACATGGTATTTTGTTGTGTCAGCCCCAGGAGACTGATACCACTGGCAAGTCAGTATGTCCAGACACAAAGGTCCCTACTGCAATGTCATCATATCTCTGTCAGCAGGGGTGGTGGTGAACCTTGACGTCGGGGAATCTTTAAAATATTCTATGAAGGAAAATGATAGAGAAAAATGACTATCTCTTCACTGAGGAAGGAAGTCTAGTACCTTGTTGCACTGAGACTTTCATTGTAGGAGTGGTTTCAAGAGACTTATGGTAGAGACTGAAAGACTGGAGAACATAAAAGTATTAAAAATTCTAATGGATTCTAGAGACAAAGTAGAAAGAGAGTGTGGGAGGGGAAGAGCATAGGAAAGAAAATTTGGGGGGAAATGGAGAGGTGAGACACTTGTGGGACACAGATAAGATTTATTACCTGTTGACGAGGATGTGTATAATAGTCTCAACTGGGCTGAACTGAGGTGTAAATCACACTGTGTAAAGTCTCTTCACAATCTAAATGATGTATAGTGATTTAATGTGTGAATAATAATAATAATAAATAAAGTTAAATAAATAATTCTTAAAAAAGAATAAAAAGAGAAAAAAGAGAAAGGCGTAGGAGATAGGAGGGAGGGGGTCGAGTAAAAAATATATATACCAGAAACAGAAGTGAAAAGTTATCTCTTGATAATATACATTGTACTATCTATTACTTAACTAATACACACTGTATATATGCTGGGAAAAACCATTTTGTATGTTGTAAAGATGTACAGTGATTAAATGTAAAAAAAAAAAAACAATGTCTGAGGAAACGTCAGTAGTGGATAATGTCCCCAGATAACTGCAGTGAGTTCTCCACAATAAAGCTTCCTTGGCCACTCAGGGGACCCTCCTAGAGGATAACTGACTAGTTATTTAGGCACACCTTGTAGGCAGTTATCTCTCTGATTGGAGTCACCCAGGAGAAGGGTGGTGCGAAACCTGCCTCTGATGTTAGATGAAGTGATTAGTGACACTGCCTTGGTCTTGGAAGGTGTTTGGGTTAACCCCCGTTCATTGGCCAGGACTGTTGTGGTTGACAGCACTGCCTTAGGGGCACTCCTTGCGGGCCATTGTGGAGTGTGTGCAAACACTAGAACATCCTGCCGTGTCTGGCCAAGTTGAAAGGTCAACACATAGACATACGAAGAAAGTCATGTGGCTCTTTAAGGTGGACCTGGATACTTTATGGTATTTGTTTGGCAGGTTGGGTCTGGGATTCTGGGGGCATAGTTGTGGTCACTACTGCAGATTGGCCTCATTCTGTTACTTGGGATCCCATTGATACTAGCCTTAATTAGGTGTTGTGTGAGACAAGGCGTTGGGTCTCAGCCTCACCTGCTCTGATTAACTGGAGTGACCAGCAGTGTTGTACTCATGGAAAGATTCTCTAGAAGACAAGATGCTAAAGATATGAGGGATGGATATTGTTTTGAGCTAATTCTCCATGGATCTCTTGCATTTTTGCATGTCTCATAGGTGAAACATTACTGCCCTCTTTTGAACTTTTTCCAAGGATCCATGCATAGTGACCAGCCTTAGAAGATAGAGTGTCTCCTTTCAAGCAAAGGATAAGTATGCTTGTAGTCTTGGAAGATAGAGAAGATAGTGTCTCTCTCTCTCTAGAGCAAAGGGTAGGCATGCTTAAGTCCATTATAAGAGATTCTGTTTCTCTAAGCTCAGGAGTCTTTTGAAATAATGAAACCCATTATGTGTGTGCAGTGGTCATCTGGGACTCTTCACATCACCCCGTGGGAACTGGGACTTGGAGAACTGTTGCAAAAATCTAAGATTCTGACTCTTATTGCCATGAATAATATATGATTCTTCATCTCTGACTCATAAGACTTACACCTACTAATATTCATAAACCTATAGCAGGTTAACAGGGTGAAATCTCACTCTTCAGGCAGCCACTACTAACCAACTGGAGTTCATACACGAGATGAGACCAATTCCCCACTCTTAGCCCAGAGAGTGTGAAGAGGGCAGTGGGCATGTGGCCAGTCAGAAAGGCCTGGGCTGGGAGGTTCATGACGGGTGAGAAATTCCTGGTGCCCTTATATTCTACTGTGTAGGCAGCAGCTCTGCTCTGTCTCCCTGAGAGCAGGAGTGCTGATGATAGCTCCCTGATACCCTTCTCCTCCTTAGTCTCCTAACCTAAAGTTACATAAACCTAAAACCGTAAAGAAAATAAATCTAGGTGTATGTAATTTTTTAGCCTTTCGTAAGCCTCCATCAGTTGGAATACCTCAGATCTTAATTTTATGCTAAGGGCTCTTTTCAGAAACTGGTAGAATATCCGAAGGAAAAGAGAATTTTTAAGCAATGTTCCTCTTAATTAACTTGGCCCATTTTTAAAGAAATGAGAATGATTATCTCAGAGATTAATTAGGATGGCTAAAGTTAATGGTGGATCAGAACCTAAATGCTCCCATAAATTCCTCTCCCCTGGTTTAGAATGAACATATCACGGGCAAAAGGGCAGAGGTTATTAAAGTGAATGAGGCCATTGCTTTTTATAGGTCAGTGGAGCCCTTTCACTTTGCAGTAGCAGGTAAGAGAGAGGAGGAGAAATCTTTGTTGCTTTCACATTTGGATCACATAGTGCGTTCCCTAATGTGATATGAATATCATCCTAATGAGTTAGTCTTTAACATGATGCTTATCAGAGTAATGAACAGAGTGCGTGGCAGTCCGGGACTGCTCCTGCCAGTGACCAGGGAAAGGAGATATCCTCTCATGCCTTGTCTCAGAGGACTCGATGACTCTGAGAGGCATGAGGAAGAATAAGTTTGTACCTTCCTAAGAAATGCCCCCCAAATGACTGCATTTCTATTTTCAATCGGGGAGAAAAAATTGTCCACTTGTTCTTGTAAGCTCCTTGGACCAGGGCCAAGTGGTGGGACAGCGGTAGCCTGGCTGGACCCACGTAGAAAAGGCTCTGGGTTTCTGTCCCATCCTGGGACCTCCCTGAGCATGCTGAGCATGTGTATGTGTGTCCACATTCCAGGACAGGTGGGGCTGTGTTGGATCATGGCATGGGGACCCTATTGGAGGTGACTGTATCTCTTAACTGTCATGGAAGAAATATATATATATATACACACACACACACATATAGTGTCTGGAACACTGTCCAAGGGACAGCCTTCTGAGGATTTAGTTCCCATTCTTGTCTTTTGCCAGGAAACAAACATTTCGGAAAGGACTATGTTTCTCAACAGTGACTGGACAGAAGGGGCTCCAGTGGGGAGTGCTGCCTTTCTCTGGTTTTCTTGATGTCCTTGGGTTGAGGGGGGAATGATGCTAAATCCCTCTCTGACTAACAGAACTGGTTTTGTTTAGATATCCAGCTGTTAGGTCTGGGACTCTCCTTGGTCCCAGGTGGTAAATTTCTATTAGTACAAATCAATCATGTTAATCACATTCTCCTTGTCAGTAATTATGTTAGTAATAAACACATGACAGAATTCTGGCCAATGAGACAGAAGTAGAGTATGATTTTTTTTTTGGGGGGGGGAGATCTTTTTTTTATTAAAAAGAGACACAGAGGTGCTAGTAGGGGGGGGGAGATCTTTTTCTTATTAAAAAGAGACACAGAGGTGCTAGTAGGTGATCTGGTGGTTAAAGTACTGGTTGACCATGGTTTGAGTCCTGGACCTGGCAACTTGAAAATCATGCTGGGTGTATCCCCAAAATCCCAGGAGGAGAATGGAGGAAAAGGGATTGTGGCATGGCCATTTCCCCAAGGAGTTTTCACTTTTCCTCTCTCTCTCTCCAGTGAGTGCATGTGCCCTATGGCAAAAACCTAGGGAAAATAAAAAGACAGACACAGAAAAAGATGTTTTCTCCAGGCATTTGGGTGTTGTGTGAGGATCTCCTGGAGTCAGTCACCTTGCCACCAGGAGAATTCAAGACTGAAGACAAAGGGTGACATGCTGAGGATGGGAGTCAGAGAAGAGATATGTGGAGTCTGTGTCCTGGGTACATGACTGAGCCACTGAATTAAGCTGAGTATGTCCCAGTTCCAAGCTTCATGTCATGTGCTGTGGATATGTCTCTAGGAAACAAGATCTCCACATCCTTACAGTGACCCAACTCCGTAGGTCAAGCAGAAGCTCCCAGGCAAGACGTATCAGTCAAGAGCAGAATCCTGCAGTGTGAAACACGTGCCCCAGTCCAGCAGCCAGGCGGGTAGACAAGGGAAAATGGCCACCATGAAGAATCAGGTGTCCTTATACTGTTTAAGCCTTTTGGAGTTATGTCCCGTGATACATACACCTAAAGGATTCCAAATCGACATACAGCTACCATCTTCGCCTCTCCTTGTCCTATTTCCTCACCTTGTCCTCTTACAAAGATGTATTCTTTTTCTTAAAGTTTATTTATTTTTGATTCATGATAGTGTGTGTGAGAGAGAGACTGAGAGTGAGAGAGAGAAAGACAGAAGTACCGTCCCCAGGGTCTGGTCATTTTGCGATCCTCCTCAGCCCAGTGTATCCTAGGCATTTATGCATGTGCCCAGTGTATTTCAGGTCAGCTGAGCTGGGGATTCAGACTGTGGTTGCCACATGGGGTCAGTTTCTCTTGAGATGCACATTTTTGGTTGCACAATGGAGCTGGCCCTATTTCTTAATGGATAGTTGGCACTTGCAAGCTCAAGCATCTGCCTAGATCCCATGATGTCTGACTCCCTGAGGACTTGTGCAGCACAGAGCTTTTGCCAAACCTCTTTTTCTTTTTCTAAAAAAGAATTATTTACGTAATTTTATTTATTCGTTCATTTGTTTTAATTTGACCACACACACAGGGAAACTGAGAAAGCAAGCCACCAGGTCCAGACTCAAACTATGGTCAGCCATGTGGGAGCGTCCAGTGCCTTAACCACCACGCCATCTGCTGGCCCCTCTCTAAACCTTCTCTGAAACCTCCTAGATGGCTCAGAGGGAACACCTTTAAAGTGGGAAACTGCAAGCTCAAGCATCTGCCTAGATCCCATGATGTCTGACTCCCTGAGGACTTGTGCAGCACAGAGCTTTTGCCAAACCTCTTTTTCTTTTTCTAAAAAAGAATTATTTACGTAATTTTATTTATTCGTTCATTTGTTTTAATTTGACCACACACACAGGGAAACTGAGAAAGCAAGCCACCAGGTCCAGACTCAAACTATGGTCAGCCATGTGGGAGTGTCCAGTGTCCACGCCATCTGCTGGCCCATCTCTAAACCTTCTCTGAAACCTCCTAGATGGCTCAGAGGGAACACCTTTAAAGTGGGAAACTGATGAATGCCATTTCGACCGTTCCCTTAGAGTGGAGCAAGGCATTCATGAGGACTTGGCTTCTTGGCACAGTGCTTCATGGCTGCCATTTTCCCTTGTCTACCCGCCTGGCTGCTGGACTGGGGCACGTGTTTCACACTGCAGGATTCTGCTCTTGACTGATACGTCTTGCCTGGGAGTTACTGCTTGACCTACGGAGTTGGGTCACCGTAAGGATGTGAAGATTTTATTTCCTAGAGCCATTTGCTATTCTTCCTTCAACTGGAAAAATAAAAAAATTAAACCCCCCACATACTTCTGAATTTCTTTTCTTCCCTAGTCCTCATATCTCTAAATATATCAAACATGATAATTTTATGAGCAACCAAGTTATACATAATACATTTTATGTTCTTAAATGTATCAAGTGATTTTAGATCTGCAAAGGATGCTGAAAAACAAGAACAGACAGTGCCCAATTTGTAAATTAATTTGGGAATATAACTTTTTTTTTTTAAAGTGGGTTGCTTGAATTCAGAATGCTTTTTCTTATAGAAACAATGGTGATTGAGTTCCAAGCAGAGACTACAAATCCCACATAATCCATAAGGCCTTGCCGCTTACTAACCAAAGTAATAATGTTCTTACTTGCTGAGCATCTCCGGTGAGGGTGAGCCAAACTCTTCTCTGGTATTTATGTGTGTTATCTCAATGATTCAATTCTCACAATAATTCTATGTCAAAGGCAACCAAAGTTCAGCTAGGTTAGGTAAGAAGCCCAAGGACACACAGCACATATATGGTAAAACCTGTCTCTCTGGTCTCGGAGTTGGTTGGTCTCACATTCACTCTGCCCTCCCTATGGGTCTCATTCACCACCTGCATTAACATTTCTCTGGAGAAATGCATTCCAAATTTCCTTTGCAATGCCAAAAGCACGTCTCTCAGCCCCGGCTGTTGAAGTCCCCTTTTGCCCTTCCAATTTTCCCACTTTTCTTCTAAACAGTTTAGGAAAAGTTAGAGAGAGAATAAAGAGAGAGAGAGAGAGAGAGAGAGAGAGAATATGAACCAGTGTGACAGGCTGGCTCGGCGTGGACCCCATACTGTTACTTGCGAGGCAGACAGCCTGTGTTCATCTCCGGCCGCTCGCATGCACTGGTTCCCACCCATCGGGTAGCGGCCTGGAGATCATGCACACAGTACCCATTACATTTCTGCTGCGTTTACCATCTGTTTACAGCCCAGCCACTGACATGGCCTTGATAAAAGGGCTTGGCGATTATTCAAATTCCAGCTTGGATCAGAACTTAACTTTGCAAACATTCAATAGCATGTGGCTTTAAAACAAACAGCGAGATTTCTGACAGCCCCCTCCCATCCCTCTTCCTTGGCGTTTTATTAGGTGAGGAGGGTCAGAACCTTTTTCTGCCTCCCTCATGTACTTTACTCAACCTTCATCTCCTGTCTCTGGACTGGCCATCCTCTTCCCACCAGGTTAATTTTTCTTTCTCTAAAGCTATTGAAAGCGGTGGGATTTTTGTAAAATTTGTCAAGCTGTCTCAATACCTCCATTTGGCCTGCATCTCACCCAATGTGCTGTCACGACATTTTATTTTAAAAAATCTCCCAGGCGGGTTTTGTAGTTTCCCTTGACAGCAAGTTCCAGCCCAACCCCCTTCCTGAGATGCAAATCCTAATGTCTCTTGCTACCCTGGGACTGCCTTGTTAGGCATCGTTTACGGATACCAGGAAGCCTTAAACATCCTCCTTCCATTTGCTTATTATTATTACTACTCTGACAATAATTTTGTCTATGAAATATTTTGACCTGACTTTCTGCTCCTTCCATTCCCTAATTTTTACACTCCTTTTTAGCACTCCTTCCCAAAGGGAAGACAAAGTCTGGGAGAAGGTGAAACCCATGTCTCCACCAAGGGAAACTCTTACAGCTGATTGGCCAAGAGGAAGTGTTTCCATTCTCTATGGACTCTTGCTCTCCCAGTTTCACAGAGAATTGAGAATTGGATTTAAAAAATTAAAAAAAAAAGTCAGAGGGTGTGTGTATTCACCACGTCCTTTCTCTCTCTATGTATATATAGAGAAGGAAAGTGAGAAAGCATCTCCATGGGGAATGGTCATACCGCAATCCTTTCTCGATCTCTCCCTCCCTTAGGGATTCTGGGCACACATGCACATGCACCTGGTGTGTGTTTCAAGCTGCTGGGTCCGGGATTCAAACTACGTAGTTGGCCATATGGGATCTAGCTGCTTAATCACCAGGTCCTGGGTTGGCCTTGCAATTGACTTTAGAAGGTAGAAATGACTTAAAAAACAAAATACAAAGACATTATCAACATAATTGAAACTGAAAAAAATGTACAATCTAATGAGTGAAATTATCTAAAAATTAAAAGGAAAGAGTAATTTAAGATTATTGCCAACACGAGTGAAAAGTGTTCCCTTTGGGAGCCGTGCATCTATGGTCTCCAAAGACCTTCCCTGCCATTAGTTGATTAATTAATTCATTAACACCTCGTAGAGCACAGGATATTGACTCCACATGGCACTGAGCAGGCAGTTTGATTTCTTCAGAAAATTTCTCTTACACGAAAGCACCGAAATAGTAAATAATTAAGCCCTATGCTGCCTCGTTGTGATCTTTTATTGATCAAGGCAGAGATTCGAGAGGAGGAAGGCTTCAGGCACTCGCTCTAACCTGACTCTATTTGCCCCGTGATGACATGTTACTGTGAGAGACACTTGTTCTTATTATAAAGCCTTTAAGGAAGAAAACAAGCCCACAACATGGTTATGGCTCCCGTTACTTCTATCCGAGGTTATCGCCTCCGTCTCGAAGACCGAGCTTTTTCTGGTGGACTCCCAAGAGGCCACGGAGTGCAGTGACAAGTGTGCTGCCTGCTGCCTCCTGAATCCTGGCTTCATTAAGCTGGGTTTTAGTGCCTTTATTTTTTCTAATAAAGCTATTAGGACAATGACTTATGACTGTGCAGCTCTGCGAGGCCTCCGGGGAGTGGAGGCGGGGATGTGAGCAGAGGGGCTGCACGTGGCTCAGTGGCAGCGAAAGTGGTCTGAACCTTTTTGCCCAGTGGGGTTTTTTTGCTGCCTCCTTCTTTGCACCTCTGAGCCCTGTCTCTACTCACCACCCAGCCAAATGTCCCTTCCTCCACAGCTTCGGGGGGTTCCAGATGACAGGATCTCAGTGTCTCAAGCCTTTTCCCTTCTACCGTTGTGCCCAACCCTCTGCTCCTGTGTGCTCTTTTTTTTTTTTTTTTTTTTTTTTGAGAGATTTTCGCTATAGGGCGTGTGCGCTTGCCAGACAGACAGAGAGAGACATAGAGACAGAAAGCGAGAAATCACCCCCCAGGGAGGATGGTCATGCAGCAATCCCTTCTCCTCCATTCTCCTCTTGGGATCTTGGGCACGTACGCACACGCGCCCGGTGTGAGTTTCAAGCCACCGGGTCCGGGACATGAACCATGGTCGACTACATGGGAGTCCAGTGACATAGCCATTACGCTAACTGCTGGTTCCCCTGTGTGTTCTTTCAGCTACTCAGAAAATCCTTCTCTTCTCAGCAAATCCTGGGAGTCCACACTTCTCCTTAATGATGCCTCTTCTGGCTCTGCTGCAAACTCTTGAAAACGCTTTTCCACTTATACCTTGGGTGCAACCATGAAGATGCCAGACCAGATTCTCCTTTGAGAAAGGGCTTACTGCCCAACTGAGGCTCCTTCAGGGTTCCCTCCATCTTTGAGCCAACATCTTTTCTTTTTAAGCAGTCCCATCCAAGTCCAGTAACTGAGCAAGGCAGTGATAGAAGGGCCAGTTGTTTTCCTCTAACAGGAATTTTGCTCTGTAGCCCCTGGCTGGGTTGTAAGATTTTGTCAGGTCTGCTGTGCCACCTGACCACACCCACTAACTAATTTTGTTTCTGTCTTTTCCTTTTGCAGGTGTGCCCCACAGTAAACCCTTTTATTCTCCTAACTTCAACTCAGAGTCTGTTTTCTGGAGACCCAAATGACACATTCTTTGTACTTCTTTGTTGCTGTTAACTTTTGCTAGAGGCCTTTTTTATTTTTTAAGGAGAGATTTTTGCTGTAGTGCGCGTATGCTCGCCAGAGAGATGGAGAGCAATAGAGGGACCAAAAGTAAGAAATCACCCCCCAGGGGTATGGCCACACCACAATCCCTTCTCCTCCATCCTTCTCTCAGGATTTTGAGTATGCACACATATGTGCCCAGCATCATTTTAAGCCACTGGGTCTGGAACTCAACTGCATTTGGCCACTTGGGAGTCCAGTGACAGCTATTACACCATCTGCTGATCTCAATTTTTGCTAGAGTCTTAAATGATACTGTTTCAAAGGTGTTGGTCTAGGTTGCTCTTTTCTTCTCCATTTCCTCTTTGTTCTTGGACCATCACCTTTTCCTCTTCCATGTTATCATCTCTCCTTCTCACTGGTGACTTCCAAATCCCTCTTGCAGATGTACCTCTCCCCAGTCAGTCTTCAAGGATATGTGTCTCAGGACCAGCAGTTAGCTTAATGGCTATGTTGCTGGACTCCCATGTAGTTGACCGTGGTTTGAGTCCTGGACCCGGTGGCTTAAAACTCATGCCAGGCGTGTGTGCGTGCGTGCCCAAGATCCCAAAAAGAGAATGGAGGAAAAGGGATTGTGGCATGGCCATCACCCTTGGGAGTTGATTTCTCTCTTTCTGTCTGTCTCTCCAGCAAGCACACCTGCCCTATAGCAAAAATCTCTCTTACAAACAACAACAATAACAAACAACAGAAAATGATTTTTAAAAAAGAAAGAAATATAATAGGGACCAGCAGATGGCCTATGGCCTAGTAGTTATGTCACTGCACTCCCATGTAGTCTATTGCATTTTGAGTCCCAGACCCTGTAGATTAAAACTCAGGCTGGTCATGTGGGTGTGTGTGCCACAAATTGCAAGAGGAGGAGGAGGAATATGGAGTAGAAGGGATTGTGGTGTGATCATCCTTCTAAGGGGTAATTTCTCACTTTCTGTCTCACTGTCTCTGTCTCTCTGGTGAGTGCTCAAACCCTATAACAAAAATATCTCTCTCTTTAAAAAAAAGTGAAAGAAATACAATAAACAAACTTTAAAAAAGTGGGGGGAGGCATCCTCTTCAGGTTTGCAAGCAAAAGACCATCCAATTCCTTTGTTGTTACTGTTCAGCATCTTTGTTCTTCCTCTTCTTTTTATTCTTTCCCACTTTGACCAGATAGCAACTTCTCCACTGGGCATTCCAATGGCCTTTCGGTCCATATCTAACATATCTGCAATACATCACTAAGTTTTGATTTTACTACACAATTCTCTTTTCCTAGTTGGGCTTTGGCAGGCTTTTCATTTGCCTCTAAAGTAGGATGAGAAGATTGTTCATAGAAGGTGAAAAATATTTTTAGGCCTATAGCAAAAACCTCTCAAAAAAAAAAAAAAAGTCTCTGCTTTGCTGATATCTCCATTTGGATGTCTTGCCAGCACTTAAAATTTAAAAGGTGCAAAACGGAACTCATCAACCTCAATACTTTATATTCCTGTTCCAAAAAAATGGTCCTCCCATATTTTCTGACTTAGAACGTGGCACCTAACTCTGGACGAAATCTCTGTGCCAGAAACCTTGGTCCTGTTCTTGGCTCCTCTGTTGCCCTGTCACCCGCAACCCAGATGTCCCAGGACCTGTCAGGTGACTGGTGTCTCCATGCTTGCTAGGGCTGCCTTTACTGTGACCTGGAGCACTGCCACTCCTGACTAGTCTGAATCCCACCTTGTCAACCTGTGCTTGAACCTGCTGTCAGAGTGGCCTTAAAATAGAAATCCAGTATCCTTCCCCGAGTCAACCCCTGATAAGAGCCTCCCCCACTTGTCAAGATACATCTAAACATGTCATATTATAATGTGGTTCCCAGTGTGGTCCCTGGAATAGCAGCATTAGCTTTACCTGGGAACTTGTTGGGAATGCGAATTCTCAGACCCCAGCCTAGACTTACAGAAGGAGAGGCTGGGGGTGGGGCCCAGCAATCGGCTTGTAACCAGCCCTCTGGGTGATGTTCATGTGCATCCATGGCTTAGGAAGCCATCACCTCTAGTCTAGTCCTTCTTCCGTCCTCCAGGTCTCTCCACCCTCCTGCTCTGGCCACGCTGAGTGACTTGCCCACTCAACAGGGGGGGTCCTCTGCCAATCCCTGTTTTGTCTTCAGGAATCAGAGCATGCATCACCTCCTTCAGGAAGCCTTCCCTGGCACTTTCCAGGCTCAGCAAGGCACCCCTCCTCTGTGCTGTCACAGACTTTTATCCTTCCCTCTCATAGCCTTGAACTCACTGTGTCATAATTGCCTTTTTACCAGGCTGGCTCTCCTGCTAGACTGTGAGCTTGTTCAAAAAGGAGATAGTCTTTCATCTCTGACTCTCCAGGGCCTGGCCCACTGCCAGGCTGAGACAAGGAATGTAGGGATGACGTCCTGATGGAATCGTGTGAAGTCCCTCCCTTTGCTGGCGTTTCTGGGCAATGGTGGGTGGCACTGTCAGCTGCCTGCAGGGGTATTTTGCCTCCTCCCAGAGCTTCATGTGCCTCTGGACATCTGCCCTAAAAGTACTGGGGCTGGAGTTTGATCTCACTCTGCCTGTTTCATTTTAGCCCCCAGGAGCTGGATGCTGGCATGTGCTAATTGGACGACTGCATTGAGTCCGACTGGCCTTGTAAACGTGGCACACAGAGAGTGAGCAGAACACGGTTCAAACAGAATCATCTCGGAAATGCTTTGATTCTCTCAGCTAAGCTACCCACCCCTTCACTCCTGGGAACTTGGCATCAGTCTGCCGTACCGTTATTGGCAAGACCCTGCCTGGGAATCAGCTCTGCAGGGGAGCAGGCAGCTGCAGCTGCCGCTATGTCTTCCCAGACTGTTTAACCCTGAAAGGCCTTAATTTGTCCGTCTTCACAGTGGGCACCATTCAGATTAATCACGTGTCTGGCCGAGTGCTCCAAGCACAAGCCTTTCCAAGCGAGTCTGGTTCGAAAGCACAGAACGTTAGTTATGCAGCTTAAGATGCAGCAAAACCAGAGAAGAGGACTGAGAGGGAGTGCTGGTCTCTTTAAGCAATCTGAGAACCCAAGGAAGGACTGTCCAGGTTGCAAACCCTGACTTAAAAAAATGGAATGGAGAAAAGGTTCCCTCCTGGCCTGAGAGGAGTGACGCTTTTCTCCTCCCTTCCTTCCTTCCTGCCCTGGCAGCATCCATCAATTCTAATGGTCCAGTTGCATCAGAAAGACGAGGTCCAGGAGAAGGACCGGGCAGGATGTGAGCGTGATGGGACAGCTTTGCCCCCCTGGCGAGCTCATGTTGATCCCTTGTGAGGCCAGATGGCCACGTTGCACTTGTCAAGGAGATCACCTTCTGTCGTCGGGCATCCCTCGGACCAAGTGCATTGCTTTCAGACAGTGTCCTTAATCTATTTGGAGGGATTGGGAACCCGTTTGAGAAATCAAGAAAATATTAATTCTCCTCAGAAAAAAGGAACAGTTTTTCGTAGGTGAATATTATTTTGGCCTCATTTTCAAACCCATAGGATCAGAATCTCTCTGCTAGTTGCCCCTGGTCTTCTCTTTACCAAAGTCCCCTCCTCCTTGGCCTTCCTCATTAAACCCCAGACAGAGTTGTTCTCTTCCCAGCACTGACATCACATGTGGATGGCCCTTGATATAAAGCAAAGAACAACAGATTAGCCTCCTCTGCCTCCAGAATCAGGCTGTGCCAGGTTGCTGCCTGGGGTTCCTATGCTGGTCTCTCCACTGATTCCTGTCTGATCTGGGGGCTGTTGGGTTAATTATGCCAGGCATCAGTTTCCTTGCCGACCAAGCATGCTTGATCACAGGATCTGCCCTGCTGGGTCCTTGCGAGACTGATGCCAGGCCCATCTCAGGGACTGGCACCAAAGGGGAACACCGGAGGCGGGACTTTTACTCTCATGCCCTGGCGCCTGGAACAGGATCTGTGCACAGTAGGTATTTAATTAGTGTTCATGAAAGAGGAGCAGAAGAAACTAGGCTAAGATAGAGACACACTTATCCCTACGAGAATTCGCTGGAGGTGGCCAGGCAGGCAGTAAAAAGTGAGTAGCCTTGGTATTCGTGTCCCCATCCTGCTTAGGTGTCTGTCTGGATTTCTCCCCCAAATTTGAGAGCTCTTCATTTAACCTAGAACCTGGGGGGCAGGGGTAGGGATTAAATGAGGTAATGTGAGAAATTACAGTGGATGTAAAGTGTAGGTCTGAAGTCCTAGTTTTTTTTTTTTTTTTTTGGAGAGATTTTCACTGTAGGGCGCGTGCGCTCGCCAGACAGACAGAGAGAGACATAGAGACAGAAAGCGAGAAATCACCCCACCCGGGGGATGGTCACGCCGCAATCCCTTCTCCTCCATTCTCCTCTCGGGATCTTGGGCACGCACGCACACGCGCCCGGCGTGAGTTTTAAGCCACTGGGTCCGGGACACGAACCGCGGTCGACTACGTGGGAGTCCAGTGACATAGCCATTATGCTAACTGCTGGTTCCCTGAAGTCCTAGTTTTTGAGCTAAAATGGGATCTAGCCTCTGACACTCATCTGACTTTGGGCAAATTTCATCTCTCGGGGCCTCAATTTCCCCAGATGGAATCTGGGGATAGTGACATCAGACATATTGTCCAAAGAGTCTTGTGCAAATCAGGTTAAATTAAGTACAAAAACGTTTCGCATGTAGAAGAGGCTGAAGAAGGTGGCAGTTATAGTTGTTACTATAAATGATAGAAGGCCAAGCAAACAAGAATTCTGAAAAGTGTTGCGTTATTGTTCATTGTGGGTCAGGATCAGTCCTAGCTCTGAACAAAGATGCCTGGGCATGTGCCTGATTCCAGGCTCCCAGTTGAAACTGCTGGCTTTACCCTTAACCTGCTGGGTGACCTTGCACAAGTCAGTTAGGTTCTCTCAACTTCAGTGTTTTCATCTGTAAAATGGAGACAATAATCCTTTTTTATAAAATGGAGTGGGACTGTGTATGTTGCAGTGTCTGGCATTTCACAAGTGTTCAGTAAGTGGTAGCTTTATTTTCTTTCTTTCTTTCTTTCTTTCTTTCTTTCTTTCTTTCTTTCTTTCTTTCTTTCTTTCTTTCTTTCTTTCTTTCTTTCTTTCTTTCTTTCTTTCTTTCTTTTTTTTTTTGAGAGAGAGATTTTTGCTATAGGCACATGTACTTGCTGGAGACAAAGAGAGAGACAGAGAGACAGAAAGCAAGAAATAACACCCCCCACCCCAGGGAGGATGGTCGTGCCACAATCCTTTCTCCTCCATTATCCTCTCAGAATTCTGGGCACCCACACACACACACACGCCTGGCATGAATTTCAAGCCACCAGGTCTGGGACTCAAATCACGGTTGACCACGTGGGAATCCAGCATCTTAACCACTATACCACCTGCCAGCCCCAAAGGTAGCTTTATTACGAGACTGTGATTGTCTGAGAGAGGGAGAATGAGGGCCCACACTCTAAACCCCACCTTAGGCTGCAGGCGTCATCAGGTAACAGGGATCAGTTTTATCTTCTTGAGGGATTATTTTGTTTTGCTTTTGTTGTATTGCCAAGTCTGGAAAATGCTATCCTGGGTATCCTGCAGGTGGCCTTGTCTGGGCTAGGCCAGGAGTAGGGCCAAGGCCCCATACTCCAGGAGCAAGGGGAACTCCATGTAGCCCAGGGCAGCGTGCCGCTTGGTGCTGGCTCTGTTGGAAATGCCCCTGTGTACGTTTCCTGGACAACTGGTTCCCCCTCCCTGGTCCCTGGAGCCCCTGCTGGCTAAGGTTTCCAGGAACAGACCCATACTCTCTGAGCGGGAAAGTCCATCTCAGGCTACCTAAGGGTAGAGGCCATGTGGATCTCGTACTTGCTACAGCCCTGCTTTTCCAGGAGAGGCCCCCCATCCCCCATGCCCAAGGAGGCTGCTGGGCTGTGCTGGCTCTGTTGGAAATGCCCTGTGTACGTTTCCTGGACAACTGGTTCCCCCTCCCTGGTCCCTGGAGCCCCTGCTGGCTAAGGTTTCCAGGAACAGACCCATACTCTCTGAGCGGGAAAGTCCATCTCAGGCTACCTAAGGGTAGAGGCCATGTGGATCTCGTACTTGCTACAGCCCTGCTTTTCCAGGAGAGGCCCCCCATCCCCCATGCCCAAGGAGGCTGCTGGGCTTCGTACATATTCATTGTCACTTGGAGCTGCACCTTTTCTCCAGGCTGTGCGGGGATGTGCATCACCATGGTAACGCTAGAGGTGAAATCACTCAAGTGCTGGCAAGCGGAGTTTCTCTCTGGAGCTTGGAAAAATGGAGAGCAGGCTCATGGTGTCACAAAAAGGAAAGATGCCCTTAAAACAACCCGAATGCTCTCAATTCCATGTGGGGACTCTCCCTTTAAATAAAAACTGAACAATAAATGAAAGAGAAATGTTTTCAGTCTCTAGATCGACTGCCCCAGAGAGTTCACTTGGAATGGACATGCCAATCCTTTCTGGCTTTCCTAATCTGCTACACTTTGTAGACTGGATAACACATTCTGTCTAGAAAGAAATGGGATGACGTCTCAGAGTTGATATTTTAAATGGATGAAGTTGGAGCCTAGAAGCATGGACCTTTGTGCCCGTTGGCCATTTCTGATTCTTTGCCTGGTTTTTGGGCCCAGGACATGTTTTCTAAGTGAGTGTCTGTGGTAAGCTGTGTGCATACCTGCTCCCTGGCTGCCCTGCCCTCACTTTTTTGTTGTTGTTGTTGAGAGGTTTTCACTATAGGGCGCGTGCACTCGCCAGACAGACAGAGAGAGACAGAGAGACAGAAAGCGAGAAATCACCCCCCAGGGGGAATGGTCACGCCACAATCCCTTCTCCATTCTCCTCTCAGGATCTTGGGCACGCACGCACACACGCCCTGCGTGAGTTTTAAGCCACCGGGTCTGGGTCGCGAACCACGGTCGACTACGTGGGAGTCCAGCGACATAGCCATTACGCTAACTGCTGGTTCCCCCCTGCCCTCACTTTTGAGGGCTTTATCCTAGCTCCTGGAAATTATTTTGGCAATGAGGGATCATGTAGACCTGGTTGGCAGGGCGGGGACAAGGGAGGAGAAGCAGAGTATAGGGAGTGAGTGGATTGTGCTTGGGAGTTGTTGGGCACTGCGACAGCTTGGGGGTACTTTGGTCAGCTGGGGTATCTGAGCATGACCGTGCTTGGAGGAGGCCATTGATATGGATTGCCTGATAATCCTGATTCGGCCACAGAATTACACAAATCCTCCTTGTTTTCCTATATTGGGGAAAAAGTGCACTCTATCAATAGCAGTTTTGAACACATTGTGTAAAATCTTGGCAACAAATATTCGTTGAGAGCCTATTACGTGTCAGGCACTATGCTCGGGGCTGCATTACAGTCCTCCTGGACCAGGGAGTTAGAATGACTATGTCACAGATAAAGACACTTTTTAGTCTTTTTAAAGTGATTATTTTAACAGTTTTTTAAAAAAAGAATTTTAAAAGAATTATTTATTTATTGTTATTATCATTTTTTAATTTGACTAGAGAGAGAAAGTGAAAGTGAGAAAACAAGCCACCAGATCCAGGATGAACCATGGTCAGCCATGTGGGAGTCCAGTTCCCATACCACCTGCTGGCCTCATATTTGAACAGTTCTAACTTTTCTGATTTGGAGATTTTGATTACTATGTTGAAAGATGTTAAGATAGACACACACACACACACACACACACACACACACACGAATTGGCAGTGAGACTAAGGAAAATGTTTTACTTTGTCAGGGGCCATTGAGACTCTAGTCCAGAAAGCATGCTGGCAATCAAAATGCTGTCTAATCTATTCAATTTTGTGCTGTTAAAGCTGCCTTTAGTGCCTTAGTTTCTCCATATTAAATTTCATTCAGAATAATTAAGAATAGTCTACATACTCTATTATGTCAGTGTTTCTCATACGAGGATTGCTAAGGTTTGGATATCCTAGCATGTGGGGTCAGTGATAACTCTCCTGATATTTGACTCAGCGTGTCCTTGACACGGCCTACATTGTGGATGGTGCTTCTGAGGTTGGTGCAGGTGGGTCTGCAGGATGGCATTTTGGAGGTGAGTGAGGATTAAGCTCTAGGAGGCAGGCGGGAGGAGAAGCGATGCCCCAGGAATGTGGAGGTCCAGCGAGTCGGTGCAGGGCATTTGAGTGATAGGCTACTGACATGGCAGGAAGACGTTGCTGGGAGAATGGTGACAAGCAGAGTGATGGTGGGCAGGAACTACTGAGGTGGATGAGCAAGAACTCAGGGAGATAAGCCCAATACTTTTGGAAGGCTCCCCGAAGGTAGGGAGGTCTGGAGTCATCCATTTTTAAAATACGGGCTATTGGTCTATTGTCTTGGGAACACACCTGTAAAATGGCCATGTGTATGATTCATTACTTAGTGGGGCTCTTGGTCAAGTGGATTTCCCATTTGAGGTGTAGTTCTCAGGAGGATCACCTTTTCTGGAAAAGGAAGGCTTATTTCCTTATTGAAGCCCACAGGGAGAGAACCACAAAGATGTGAGAGGACTGAAAATTATATTGCAACCTCTATCTCTGCTGAGCAGCCTGGCTTCTCTCTGCTTCTAGCAGAGGCGAGGGTTCAGCCAAGTGATTTCTTTTCTTTCTGTGTACACACATAGACTACATTTCCCAGTCTCCCTTGCACTTAGGTATAACCATGTGACTGAGTTCCAGCCAATGGAAGGTGGGCTGAAGTGGACCACTTCCAGGCCTGGCATAAAACATCCCAAGTACTGTCATCTATGATCTTTCTCTTTCGGTTGGCTTGGTTTAGACCAGCATAGTGACCTTGGAAGTCATGTGTTGAAGGTGTGGAAGCCCAAGATAGAAACAGCCTGGGTCCCTTAAACACCACTCAGAGCAAACCTGCAGGGTTGGTCCCATAGCCTAGTAGTTAAGGGAGGTGGACCCCACATGGCTATCATGGTTAAAATCTCAGACACAGTGTTTTGTAAAACATGCTGGTATATGTGTATGTGCATACCTAAAATCTTAACAGGATGGAGAAATGGAAGAAAAGATATTGCACTACAACCATGTTCCTTTGTGGGCTGCTCTCTCTTTCTCCCTTTCTCTCTATCGCTCCCTCTCTGGCAAGCACATATACCCTCTTGCAATAAAAAAAAATAGGAAAACTTTTTACTACTAAGGAACCTCTATTTAGGACTTTATACCATAAGAAGTATGTCTATATCAGGTCTGAGCATCGTGTATGTTTGGATTTCTTTCGACAATAAGCAATACCCTAACTCTGATGCCGAGTTTTTTTTTTCTTACAGAATTATTTTTTAAATTCCATTTTCTCCTTCTCCTTCTCCTCCTTCTTTCCTTCTTCTCTTCCTCCTTCTACCATAGAGAGACAAGGAGAGAGAGAAACGGAAAGTGAGAAACCAAGGTCCGCATGGGAATCCAGCACCTTTAACAACCATGCTACCTGCCGACCGCAGTGCTGTTTTTTTTTTTTCTGCATGGGTCAAGTCCACTGCTTGGGATCAGGAGTCCACTTCTGGTTCAATCAGTTATGGACAGAGGTCACGTAGAGTACACCATGGCTGTCCCTGCGGTAAGACTTCTCCCAGCAGGGGCTTTAGTGGGGATATTTTTCTTGTAAGGGGATTGAGAGCATGACAGTTACCTTGATTTACTCTGCAATGCTGGTGGGGAAAACAAAACAAAACAAAACACAAATACATGTAAAACCTGAATTTTCTTCTAGTAGCTTGCCCTCTTATTCCCAGTTCTTCTCTTTGCACCAGTAGTTCACCTCTTCTTCTGTTGTCATGTTTCCTAAAGTTGGGTTCTCTTCTCCAAGCCACTGGCCAGTTCCTATCTCATTCTTTTAATGGCATGGTTCCTGCATGACGGGCTTCAGAGTCACACAGACATCAGCTCTAATCCAATCATCTTCACATACTGGTCTTGTGATCATGAACATGTTCTCTCTCTGCATCTCAAACTCTGCAGCTGTAAAGCAGAATTGTAGGTACTTCACAGGTTGTTGTGAGTATGTAACAGAATCCTGTGCTTGAAGCACCCAACATCGGGTCTCATAAAGTAGGCTCTCTCTCAGCAATAGCTGTGATTTCTGTTTTGTCTGATGTTGGGATTTCAGACCCTTTAACCAAACTGGCTCTGAATACAGTATATGGAGGTTGGTTCAAATCCACTGGCACTTGGATCTGAGCAGAGTGACATGAGTGAAGAGAATCACTGCTTCTTGGTAGGTGAGGGTTGTACTCATGCCCCTTACTACTGGTTAGCTAGCTCTGTCAAGTTACTTTTCATGGAGCTTGTTCTCAACTGGACTCCCAGTCTTCATAGAAACATTGTCTTCATAGAAACATTGTACTAATCCAGTCCTCTTAAGATAAAACTTGTTGGGCCAGCAGATGGCATAATGATTACGTCACTAGACTCCCATGTAGTGACTGCTGTTCGAGTCTTGGATCTGATGACTTAAAACTCATGCCAGGCACGTGTGCATGTGTGCCCAAAATCCTGAGAGGAGAATGGAGGAGAAGGGATTGTGGCATGGCCATTCCCCCTGGGGTGTGTGTGTGTGTGATTTGTTGCTTCCTGTCTCTTTTTATCTCCAGCAAAGCACACATATCCTGTACGTATGTGCATATATATATAAAAAGATAATACTCATTGCCCTAGGGTTGACAGCTCAGGGTACCTCTTCCATGGCATTGCCAGCTGGGAGGTGGTATGCAGGGCTCGATAGTTTCTTCTTTAGAGAGAGAGATTTTTGCTATAAGGTGCATGTGCTCTCCAGAGAAAGAGAGAGACAAAGAGAAAGAAAGTGAGAAATCAACCACTGGGGGGATGGCCATGCGGCCATCCCTTCTCCTCCACTCTCCTCTTGGGAATTTTGGGCATGCACGCACATGTGCATGGCATGAATTTCAAGCCTACGGGTGTGGAACTTGAACTGTGGTTGACCACGTGGGAGTCTAGCACCTTAACTTCCATCGCACCTGCTGGCCTAGAGCCTGATACATTTTAAAGGATCTTGAAAGGATTTCATAGAATTCTATTAACCTCTTTTGGGTCATGACTCTTGGAGAATTTGATATAAGTTCTGCATCTTCTCTTTAGGAAAATGTCCATTTATACTTGGATGCAGTGCTGTGCACCGTATTTGGAAGGTCTCCAAGGAACGTGAGCCCTGGGCTGGTGCAGTTGGGTTGGGAACATGCCTGCCATCTCGGGGAGCTGTGGACTCTTTCTGGGGAAGGAACTCCAGACAGCCTCACCTCCCGTGGCCTCAACAGAGTCAAAATGATCCAAGCACTTTTCTCATCAAGCTCAAATCAACTCGATGTGAAACCTCAGAGGGCCTTTCTCCGTGCCTCCCTAGTCATCTCAGTCTGAACAATCCTACAGGTTCTGCACGTTAATCAGTGTCATCGCAAGTCTGCCGATGTTACGTGAAACTTAATTGGTTCTTCGGAGGAAAATGAGTCACCAGCCAGGAGAATAGGCTGCAGGGCAGGAATG